>NC_063334.1:35181319-35259342 GCF_021869965.1 Rhincodon typus
TGCTGCTTGACCTGCTGTGTTCATCCAGCCCTGCACCTTGTTGTCTCATGTTAGAGATAGACTCCTTCAATCTCTCCCCGATCGACTACAGTGCAACTAGAAAGGATCTGCTCTGCAATGATTCATTTTGCCTCTGGTGCCATGGCTTACAGCTTGGAAAGTTCTGTGCCCTCTGATGGAGACTCTCTGTGGCTGCCCATAACTCTGCCACATGCTCTTGCTGACTTGAGATGTGAAATATGAGATGGAAGGCCAACTGTATTTTAAAAAAAAAACAGAATATGCTGGAAGTGCTCAGCAGATTCTGTGGCGAGAAAAACAGAAACATTGTTTCAGCTCTGCAAGTTTTCATCAGAGCTGGGGAAAAGTCAGAAATGAAACAAGTGTCGTCAAGGTGAAATTGCGGAAGGTGGGAAGTAGATCAAAAGGGAAGGTCTGTGGTAGGGTATATATCAGGAGAGATTAACTGATAAAATGCTTCATGCTGCAAAACAAAAACGGATTGGTAATGGAACCAATAAAAAAGAAAAACCTATGTCTAGTGGAGTTGTGAATGGCAGGATCACCATTAGCTGCTTTTTCATAGCATGCATCCAGAAGAATGTCAAACATCCAGTCAGAAGATGAGGTAGTGTTCCTTGAGCTTTTGTCCAACTCCCTTGGAACAATATAGCAGACCAAGGTCAGAGCGTGAGCAAGGTGGAGAACTACAAAATAACGGGTGACTGGAAACTCAACCTTAAATTAGATATCGATGTTTCTAGCCTACATTCTGTTTTCTGAATGTAAAGTGACCATATCATGAGCAACAAATACAGTATATGAAATTTGAAAGATGTGTCAGTAAATCACTGTTTCAGAGTGTTTGGAACCTTACACTACTGTGCATTTCTACCTTGCAATGCTGTGAGTCTATTTCTGCAGTTTCCTCTTCCAATCAAAACACCTGTAAAAATCTTCAAATCTCATTCTCTGTGTTCCTTTAAATATTTTAGCTGACAGACCATTGTGGAATGTAATTGCTGCTGCTTACGCTAATTACTCTGAAAACTTGGAACTTGGATGTGCAGATGCTGAGGAGAGAATGTACTGCTCCTGTGTGTTACACATGCCTGTGTGCTGCGCAATTAAAATCCAGCTCATCATCTTCTCCAGGTAATAACCTTCTTTATGTGAAGGTCACTAAAGTATAGCTTCATGCTGTGATTTTGCTACAGGGCAGAGTGAGGGAGCAGGCACCAAGTCTTCACCATCTGGAATGGGGGCTGAGCTTTGCACTGGTAGCACCATTCTAAGACGTATAACAGCCAACTGAGGTATCCAGTCCCTTCCAGCTAAATAGGCCCATCTGAAACCCAAAATGCTTGGAATTGCTATGCAGAATAGAATTGTTGAATAGGAAGGAGAAAAGTTTGTCCTTATTGGAGGCAAACTTTAATTATTGCTGAGGAGACAATCAAAAGCATTTCTTTCATGACATTTTAAGAAATGACATGAGAGACTACGAAGTACTTATTGTGAACTCAGGCAAGAATTTGTTTATGGACCTCAAATGAACTTAACAATGTCAATGAAGCCCCATGACGCCTGGCAAATATTGAAACTAATGATCCTAATATGAAGTCTGTAGCCTTTGCAAAAACACTAAGAAACAGCTGAACTCACTGCTTTTTCCTTATACTCAGCAGTATCATCACCCTTGACATATCTATACAAACAGTATCTACCAAATTACTCTTATAAAAATTAAACTTGGCAGTTGTTATTACGCAGCAGTGCTTTTACTCTTAATCTTAGTGTAAAACTATAAAAGGATTTTCTTTACTAAAATGTCATTTATATGTCTGTAACATAAAGATAAGGAGCAAGTAATAAATGAACTTTTATATATTGAAGATTGGTTCCATTTTATTTGATTAAAACTAATTAAATTCAATGAGGCACAATATCTTCAGTGCACTTGGAATAGTTAAATCATAAACACATAGAGAAAGAATGGGCTTGCAGTTCTCTTACATCTGATACATGTAGAAAATCATCCTTAATGCTACACTTGTTGGCTTGCTAATCTAGCTTTCCCATTACTATCTGGACAAATACATTTATTTACAGTGTATATGCATGCAGTCATCTCTAATATATAACAGTGAACAATCTCTATCTATGTGTCTGTGAAATCTTAACAGTCTTGAAAACTAAAGCTTAGATATAGAGAAAACTCACTAATCTGACATGTTGAGAAAATCTGCGTTTGTGAACCCAAGTCTGTTCTCTCCTCTCAACACGCTACTGCGCACATAGATACACGACACACACTTAATGTGCACTACTTCGCTATGCTGTAGACATTTTAATAGATTTCTTAGGAGCATTTTTCAAATTTCAAGCCAAGTGATTATGGATATTCTCAATCCCTGAAGCAATGCAGTAACGTGCAATACACTGTGCAGTATCAAGACATAGAACTTAAACCAGGAACATTGGGAAAAAAAAATAGGATCAGGATTGGACCATTCAGCCCTTCAAGTCTGCCCCAACGTTCAAACAGATCATAGCTGATCACCTACCTGGAATCTATTTTACTCATGATCTCTATATCCCTTGATACCATCAGTATCAAGGAGTGGATTGCTTTCTGTCCTGAACCTGCTCAATCACTGAGTTTCCACAGCCCTCTGAGGAAGAGAATTCCAACAATTCACCATCCTCTTAGTGAAGAAATTCTTCCTCATATCAGTCTTCAATGGCCTGCTCCTTATTCTGAGATTATATTTCTTGGTTTTAGTGCCATGAAATCTTATACGTCTATTGAGGCAGACAGACTGAGCCTCAGTCCAATGGTTCATCCTCAAGATCACTCCTTGGACAGTGCAACTGTCCATGCATTGGAGTTTCAGCATTGAGTTGATGATGAAGCTCTAGTGTGGAACTTAATCCTGGAACGTTGAGTCCGTGGCTGAAGTGCGACCAGTCAAGCCAGGGTTGATATGGGTGTGCAAAGCTCACTACGAATCATACTAAAAAAAAAATTAATATATGCTCCTTAAAAGGTTTTTCAATTCCAAAATAACCTTTTCCAACCCTCAAAAAACTGGATTAAGAAATGATGCGCAAAGCCAAAAGAAGACAAAATCCAAATAGACAAGTATGAGTTTGCCAGCTAGCACTGCAGTGGTCCATCAACTTTCCAAATAAAAACCAAAAGAACTGCAGATACTGTAAATCAGGAACAAAAACAGAAGTTGCTGCAAAAGTTCAGCAGGTCTGGCAGCAATCTGTGAAGAAAAAATCAGAGTTAAAGTTTCGGGTCCGGTGACCCTTCCTCAGAACTGATGGTAGCTGGGAAAATGTCAGTTTATATGCAGAAAATAGGGAGGGGGATGGGGTCGGGAATAAACAATAGGATAAAGGATAGAGCCCGAAGAGAGAGAAAAGCAGTTGGATAGACAAAGGAGTTGATAATGATCTGGCTACCAGGGTGAATAGTTGTTAATGGGACTGTTGGTGACTAATAATAGGTAGTGTGTAACAGCAGGCTATATGATAACAAGACCTGGTTGTGTGGGGTAGGTGACTTGGACATAGGACGCCCTGGTCCACTCTTCCTTCACCCCAACACTCCCCACAGCCCCATAGCACATTACCCTACAACCGGCAATGGTGCAACACCTGTCCATGTACCTCCTCCCTCTCCAGTATCCAAGGGTCCAAACATACCTTCCAGGTGAAGCAACACTTCACCTGCACTTCCCAGAATCTAGTCTACTGCATTCGTTGCTCACAATGTGGTCTCCTCTACATTGGAGAAACAAAGCGTAGACTGGGTGACCACTTCGCAGAATGTCTACATTCTGCTCGCAAAAAGACGCTGAAATACCTGTTGTCTGCCACTTTAACGCACCACCCTGCTCCCTGGCCAACATCTCTGTCTCTGGCTTGCTGCACTGTCCAAGTGAAGCTCAATGCAAGCTGGAAGAACAACACCTCATTTTCTGCCAGGGGACCCTACAGCCCTTTGAAGTCAATATCAAGTTCAATAATTTTAGGGCCTAAACTCTCCTATGTCCTAGCCCCCTACCCCACACATCAGGCCTTGTTATCACATAGTCTGTCATTATTCACTACCTATTGTTAGCCACTAACAGCCTCCATTAACAGCTTTTCACCCCCCTACCCTGATCATTATCAACTCCTTTGTCTATCCAATTGCTCTTCTCTCTCTTCAGGCTCTATCCTATCACTTACTCACTACACCATTCCCTCCCTAATTTCTGCAATATAAATTGACGTTTTCCCACCTACCATCAGTTCTGAGGAAGGGTTGCTGGACCCGAAATGTTAACACTGATTTTTTTTCTTCACAGATGATGCCAGACCTGCTGAATTTTTCCAGCAACTTCTGTTTTTGTCCATCAACCTTCCCTTGTTTAACAGAATAGGAATGCAGATCATTTCCACTCCTCTGCTCATACCATTGCAATCTGTACAGCTGTCAACTCTAAGAATATGGCAAAGTTGTTACAGTTGTCCATATGAAAGATGGCACAGCTTTACATATGTCATGCTGCTGATCCACAAATTAGAGAAAGCAGATCTCCATGTAACAGTCAAGTCAGCATGTACACAGCCTTCAGTAAGTGCAACTCCACAGCAGTAGCCAATAAAAAATTGTAAATCTTCTCTTGCCTGGCACCACACACATTCTGTGTGCTAATGGTGCTGAAAGACTTCATATTTGAGTGATGCTGAGCTTTGCTCAGGCTGATAATGTTGCACTGCATCTATTTGGAGATTCCATTGGACTATGGCCTTGTCTCCTGATGGAGAGATATGTGTCTTTCATGTTGATAATAGTTAATGTCCTAAGACTTAATGAAATCTGTATTTTGTTATTCAAAGGAAATAAACTACAGATTGTTATCTAAGATAAGTGCCTCTTCTGCTGTGGCTTATTTGTGGTCTATTCTCCATCACAGACTACAGAAAGCTCCTCAGACTAGCAAAGGAAAGAGGATTGGTGGTAGCACTCTGCCTCAATCATAAGCAGTTGGTACTCAGGCACTAGCATATCACCTAATGCCATCAGTGGACATCACATCATATTACAACAAGCATAATGAGTGGTGATTGAGGTGCTTTTGAAGAACACTGTTAGACAACACCAAATGAAGTTCACACAGCTGCTGATGAAATCTGGATTCTACTGGAGCCGCGCCGTTTATGAGCAGCAGCTGAAAGAGCATCCATTTCACTTTCTTCCAAAAATGCAAATGTGTGGGTGACAACAGGAGGTCACAAAACATCAGACCTAAGGACATTTTATTATAGGTTCTCCCCTTCCAAAAATATCATATACCACTTCAGTAAAGCTCTTGTGTCAAACACACTGCTGTGTTGTACACTGTAAGTATGGTGCCAGGGGAGGCACTGAAATGAGTGTCTACAGCTGAAATGAAAAGCAGAGCCTGCAGGGCTGATACTGCAAAACACAAGATGGAGATCATAGTAAAAACACTGCAAGAGAAAATAGATACAGCTTTTTGCCTACCTTCTCCTGTTCAAATTACTGGGGAAATGCAGAAAAACTCGAAATTCTTCCATCAGTAATGGGAGAATAATGAAATAGCTTTGGATTCATTGAGCAAACAAAAATAAGTACAAGTCACTACACTTTTATCCCTTGATGGGAGACTGTTTCAAAGTATATTCCATTCTAAATCTCTCTGATGAGCAGAAGTACACGTCAGAAATTTTAAGAACTTTGAAGGCATGCTTTTAGCTCTAGATGCATGAATATTATGTGTGTATTCAGTATTAGGGAACAAAGTGGTAAATAGTCCATTGATCAAGATGCAACATTATTAACTCAGTTTGCAGATTCTGGCCAATTTGCTTATCTAAGGGATGAGCTAAATAGAGACCGGATTGTATGAGCAATGAGGCATCCAAAAGTGAAAATTCACTGACTGAGAGAAAACAAAGCTCAAGTCAAGTCACCATAGTTTTACCAGACCATTGGGCTGCTCTCTCATTAGATAGAGATAATTGGTGGTGATTTAACCCGAGGGCGACCATACTTCAAGTGTGGGGAGAGGTTGAAAGTTCTTCATGATAACCTGAGCCACTGATGGGAATTCAATCTATGCTGTTGGAGTCACACTACTTCGCAAACCAACTGTCCAGCCAACTGAGCTAAACTGATCCCCAGACACTCTGTAAACCTACACTCTGGAGAGCAACTAACCCATGCCAAAATATCAAGCTTGTGAAAGAACAACTCAAGAATATTCACGGCAGAACAGCCCAGGTCTTGAATTATGCTGGCAGATACTCCAGGCACAGAGAGCAAAACAATCACACACAAAGAGCAAGATAGAAATAAGGCAGAAGACAGCACACAAAAGAGAAGAAGGCTTGTCCAGTATGAGGAAAGCAGTATTATCACTGCAAAATAAAAGAATAATTTTGCACAGAGGCTTTCTGGAAAAAAGGAAGTACAATGAGCAGACACAGCTGGCCACTGGACAGAGAGCCGCTGAAGATTCTAACAAAAAACTATATATTCTCCAGCATCTGCAGTTCCTACTATCTCTACCATACAACAGATTTGTTCAGTCAAATTGATAGGTGAAGTACGTTTTATGACTGTTGGAATGACGACTACAGAAGAGAACAGCAGGTCAACACAAAATATCGGATAGGCACTAGTGTTTCATGAAACATCATGACTTTCACAGAGCTGTGCAAGGTGGCTCAATATGGCACTCCAAAAATGAAGCTTTCAAAATTATATTGAAGACTATATGTTGGCATTGTACTTTCGCCAAGAGAACGTCTTACTCTGTGAGCCTATTGCAATGACATGAATGAAAATCTGGAATTCTAGATCATAAATGACAAGCAAACAGCTCTTATTCAGCCAGAGCAAGTCTAAAGCTTGGACTGGAGACACTCAATATGCCAAAAGAGACTTGCAATGTGTTGCAGCACATTAATCCATTGACCATAGAGCACATTGTAAATGAATTCAAAGATGTGTTCACATGGTTACAATGTCTTCTAGTGAATATCATCTAGAAATAGATGAGAATACAAGACCAATTCAGCATCTGCCGACGAGAGTTCCAACTATCCTCAAGGCCAGCCTGGAAGAAAATAGAGAAGAGCTGGAAATGAAGGGAGTAATCAAGAAATTGACAATTTCTACAGAATCGATGAACAGCAATGGAGGCAGTGAAAGAACTGGAAATCTGCGAATATACATTGACTTCCCCCAGAAAATCTAAATTTAGCTCTGGAGTTCTCATTACTTTATGCCAGCAATTGAAGAAATTTTGATGCAAATTGCAATGGCAAAAAAACTTCACCATTCTGGATGTAAAGGATGGTTAGTGGCAAGTGAAGCTGGCTGAAAGCAGCAGCATTCTAACTATATTCTAGACAGCCTTGGGGAGATACAGCCAGCTGTGTTTGCAGCTTGGTATTTCCACTGCTCCAGAAGAATACCAATGCAGACAACGAGATAGTTAGTGATTTTCCTGGAACAGAGCTGTAGTGAGTGATCTGCTTCTTAATGGAAGAAGTCATACCTGACCATGATCAAGATGCAGTGTGACTACTTGACAGAGCTCAACAGGTAAAACTGAAGTTGAACAACAAAAAATTGTGCTAAAACATGCTGATGTCAAGTCCCTGGACCATATACTGATAGCAAAAGATCTTTGCCCAGATTCTAAAAGGTGAGAGCTGGAGCAGCAAAGTATTGATCAATAGATGTAAAAGCACTCTGAGGAAGGCAAGAGATGTGGCCAAACATGAGCAATATAATCAAGAACAACGTGAACTAGTACAGTACCAGTAATGATAACCAAGCTGAGATAAAACAGAGATCTGTTGATGACATGTGACATTACAGACAGACTATGGATTTGCAGGAATTGATTATCATGTGACAGTAGACCACTATTCTGATAGCAGAAAGGTAACCAGTTGACTTCAATAATTACCACTGAGATTGTTGAATGCTAAAAAGTACACTCCAATGATTATGGCATTCTGAACATTGTCATGAGTGACAATGGTCCTTAACTCACAAAGAGAGAATTCTCTTCAAGAAAAATTGGGAAATCCAACACTCCACATCATCTCCGCACTACTGTCAGTGAAATGGAAATGGTAAGGTGGCAGTAACAATCACCAAAGAAATCATAATCGCATCGAGCAAATCCCACAAACATACAAGGCAACACTCGAGTGAAGAAATAAACCTACTGAAGACATGAAATGTAGTCCAGTGCAAAGACTAAAGTCTTCTTACACTCAGTCTAATTTTAGAATAGCAAAAAAAGCTAATGAGCCAGAGTTAAAATATATGTTAATGCCTTGGCTGACAGAAATCAGTATACTATGCCCAAGTTTGTGGATGACACAAAAATAGATGGAAAGACAAGAGATATGGATGCCACAAAGAGCATACAGAGGGATATAGTCAGCTTAAGTGAGTGGGAAAAATCGTGGTAAATTAAATATAATGTGGGAAAATGTGAGGTTATGCACTTTGGCAGGAAGAATGGAGGAGCTAAATGTTACTTAAATCAAAAAAGACTGCACAAAGTTGCAGCACGCAGGAATTTAGAGGTCACCCTAACATAAAAGTCAAGCAGGTAATAGGAAGGCAAATTGAATATTAACCATTATTTCAAAGGGAATTAAATACTAAAATTGAGAGACGGTGGCAAAACTATACAACACATCAGTTAGATCACAGCTGGAATATTGTGAACAGTTTTGGGCCCTTTATATGGGGAAAGATACATTAACATTGGAAGACATCCAGAGAAGGTTCACTAGGTTGATCCTGAGCATACGGGGATTTTTTCAGTTGAGTTGAGGTTGAATAATTTGGGCCGGTATGTGTTGGAGTTTAGGAAAATGAGAGGCAAAATTCTCAAGACATATCAGATTCTTAGGGAGCATAGGTGTTGGAGAGTAATTGATCCCCCTTGTGGAAGGGATTAGGACATCATTTCAGAGTAAATTGTCACCTCATTATAATAAAGTTAAGAAGGAATTTCTTCTCTCAAAGAGTAGTGATTCTGTGGAATTCTTTACCACAGAGGGCTGTAGAGGTTAGGTCATTAAGTATATCCAAAGTTGTTAATCTCTAAGTAAATCAAAGCTTCTGGGAAAAACACAGGAAAGTGGTGCAGAAGATTATCAGATCAGGCATGATCTTATTGTCTGGTAGAGCAGCCTTGTGAGCCAAATAGTTTACCTCTGCTGCTACATCTTATGGTCTTAAAAAAGTCAAGCTGAAATGGTAGAAAGTCACATTTCATTTTGAACTTAGATACACCTTGCTAGAATTGTGTATTCAAGTGTCAGTCAGGGCTCAAACATTCAGGAATCTCAACCAATGCTTGCTGAAGTGACAACTTGGAATTGCATGAAGCAACTGCTACCTGGATGGTATCCAATGGAAGTAAATATTCTTACATTCACAATCACATGCACCTAATGCAGCATCTTCCGCAACAGCAGGCAGTGGATCAGGAAGAGTTGAATGCATCACAGGGTCCATAGCAAGTCAACAACAGGAACAGAACAGCAATGGCCACCACTGCAAAATAAATGCCACAAGAATGACAGTCCCTTGTGAAACAACATCATCCAGATGAAGAATACATGATCATCCAGTTTCAACAACACACAGATATATCATTAAGATCAGCATGATTTAAGAACTATGCGTGCAATGAATACACAATGATTATAGAAGTGTGTAATTGGAAACTTGGCGAACGAAAAATGTACATGATAATGTATGTCATTTTGTTTTCTACTTTTGTATGAAAGGAGGGATGTTTGAATTGAAATAGCATCATGTACAAATTTCAGTCGGAGTCTACTAAAGCTCGGTGACCTCTACGCACACTCTGCGGGCAGATATAGAATCATAGATATCTTAAGATTCACTTGAATAAAGTCGTCCTATTGATTAGAGTGCTGTCTGGTTCATCCTATACGCAGAATTTCTAATGTTGATGCACAAAGTTATTTAACATGAAATCCTCCTCACCCCCTTACTGTTGAATGGAGTATTAAGAGCTACGAGTTCTGCCCTCTGTTATAGTAATACTTTTACTTTGTTGCTCAAGCAAACTCCTCAATTGTGTTCATTATCAATACAGTTATTGTACAATAACTATTGTCTCAAACTGCACCCTTCAATGGATTTCTAATTTGTTACAGATGATAAAATATAGGAGCATCTGCCTGCAGGAGTTTTATCACAATCGCCAAAGGAACACGACTCCACTTGTCATTTTTTATCACTTTTTAAACTTGTTGTCGAGGCATTAAAGTGTCATTATCTTAATTGATTTCTGAAAGAAAGAGAGTTGCCCATTACTCTCAGACTGACTGTCTCCTGTCGTTCATTTTGAAGTTTTGTCAAGTGAGAATAGCTTCCCTTTTAATCTCAGCTGCTTTGATTTAATAAGATAAAGGCTGATTTCCTGATTTTACTACAATCTATTCCTGTAACTCTACTTTGTTAAGTGCTGGTATGTAAGTACTGAAAGTAAAGAAAGGAAACAGTTTACGTGGGCTTGTTAGCTACTGTTAATACATGAAAAGTGCTCATTGCAACTTTTTTACATTGAAACAGTTGATCCTTTCTACAATGCAGAATTTTTGAAAAATTGTTATCCACGAAAAAAAATTCAAAACCATCCAAGAAATGTCATTTCGCTGAGTGTAAAAGCTGAAGAAATGTTATTTATTTAATTACATCGAGGAAATATTAATTGCGGACAAATATACCTCCATAATGAGTGAGCTACACATCTGACAAGGATTTAACAAGAATGTGCCTAATCCCACCTCATCGTTTCCCTGCATCTCCAAAAGACCACCACTTCTTCACTGCTTTAATAGTTATTGCACTCAATTTCTAGCTCTGTTAATGACCCAAGGTACTACACAAATGACATGAGGAATAGATTCTAATACTTTAATGGAAGGGAGGGAGGAGTTGAAAGTAGCGATAAAATCAAAGATTCAAAGGGACAGCAGTGGAAAGATCAATGGGTGGGAGTTGCACAGTGTTAACCTAAGGCAATATTTTCTATTTGCTTATGCAACAGGAGAATCTCAGGTGTGTCAGCATTCCTAATTGGTCCAGAGAAGGAGGTGAGGTGCCTTCTTAAATCCAACTCATTGACTTCCTAGGCCATTTCAGCAGGCATTAGAAGTCAGTCACATTATTGTGGAGTTGTAGTCACACAAAGTTCAGATTGGATTCGGTTCTGAAAAAAGGTCACTGGCCTCAAAATGTAAACTTTATTTTCTCTACGCAGATGCTGCCAGACCTGAGCTTCTCCACCAACATTTATTTTTGTTTGTTTCAGATTGGATAATGATGGCACTTTGCATCCATGAAGGACATTGCCATAAAAATCATATCCGGTTTAACAATCTGGTAGTTTCATTGTGACAATTAATGATCCCAGTATTTTTTGAATTGCAATTTTATTTAATCAATTAAATTTCAATTTCCCACGATAGAAATTGAATTCATATAATTTGATCATTAGTCTAGGCCTCTAGATTACTCTCCATGATTATAACATTTGGCTTTCATATACCCCGCCCCTGAAAAATTCCAATAGAGTCTCCAACTAATAATTGACTGGAATGAGTGGTGAAAAATGACAGAGTCAAAGAACTAAATTAGATATGAGGGTTTGGATTTTGCTTTACTCATCGAGGTCGGGAAGATGGAACAGAAAATAAGGGGGTCTGTTCGCTTCTGCTCCTGTTGCTTCTACACATATCTCCAAGTGTCAAATGCCCAATTAATGCCTGTTCAGTGGGAAGGCCACCAATCATTGGTGCAAATGAAGTCTGCATCTTGGCCACAAACCCTGCCTCTTGTTGTTTCCCAATCCTGCAGAGACTATCAAGGTCAGTTTCTCATATTTTTTTTAGATGCCACAATATAATCACCATTTTACACGTTGATTTAGTATATTAAGAAAAAAATAATGTTATTGCAGGGGTTGTGCTGCAGTCATGTACAGGATGGACATCATTGAAGCAATGGATCATGCGTTGGCAAAACCATGTTTTACGTTGCTGCAAGAATGAGTAAGGATGTTGAAAACAGTGGGAAGAGCAATGGGCAGAATGTGCTGATATTATGAACAGAGCTAATTGTTTGGTGATAGAAGGGATACGTCTCTTGCAAATCAGCTGTGGATTAAAAATTATGTTTTTAGAAATGAACAGGGGGAGAAGCTAAGGCAATGAGGAAACAAGGAATCTGATTGATGATCCTCCGACATTTTGATCAGTCATTATACTATCTGTAAACAGGAAAATAGGGAGGGTTTAAACCAAATCCTTTGATTTCAATTGTATCTTTCCTAAAACTTTTGGAAAGGTTTGCTACAAACACTGACAATTTATTTGCATTTGCCATCATCTAGTAAACTCTGGTGCAGGTTGGTAGGGGCAGGACTTCAGGAGCAAATAATATGTTCAGGAGAACTGCTGCAGGTTTACCAACTAAAATAGCCCTGGTGATCAGGTCAGCTTTCTGATGTTTGCCCAGTTAACATCACCTTCCTGTTGGCTTCCAGCATTAGTGAGAAACACTGTAAAGGACCCAAAATGCCAGTGACAGTTTTACCATTTCAAAATCTATTGGGGAAGCAGGCTGTCTGATGAACTACCAGCGATGCCCTAATATTCAATGGAGATTATTGGCTCAGATATTAGATTGCAATGAACCACAGCGTTTTGAAGGGCAACTGTGAAGTAGGTCATCTTCAGTTCAAACAGACCCTACTTATGAACATGAAGTCAAAGTCTGGGCTTACAGTAGAGAAATGAAATAGTGATGTGTATGGTGATATAATGAGGGCATCAATAGTCATGTAGCAGAGTCAGAGAAGAGAAAAAGAATAGGCTTTATGACAGAGAAATGTTGAATACACTCTAAGTATAAATGATGGAGGTTTGAAAAAAACCTGTGGGACTCAGGCCATAGTCATTCCTAGATAGAGGAAACCTTCCTAATATAGAACAAGCCACAAATTATCTGAAGGGACATACAGGTATTGACTAAAAGTGGAACAAAACCACAAACCCCTTATCACGCCTATTACAAATTCAATATTGTTCAAAAGATATTATTAATCAACATCCACTCTAATCATATTTGAAATAACTAAATAGTCCAATCATTTATCTGCAGCTCCCTCATTCCCCCACCCCACCCTACCACATTTTATTCTTTGTTACTTCCTACTTCTTGTTGCCATCCAATTTCTCTTTTACCTTTCTCAATCCATCATGCAAAACAAGTGCATAAATCGCTGGAGAAACTTAGCAGATCTGGAAGCATGTGTGGAGAAACAGTAGAGTTAATGTTTCAAGTCTAGTGAGCCTTCTTCAGAACTCAGGTTCTTTGTTTTAATCTTGTGAAACAGTTTTTTTTTATTGTGGCTGAGAATTTCCTTTTTGATGCTCAGCATCACTTACAGTGTAATTTTACACATGGATAGTGGTAAAAGACTCTACTTCAACCTCAAAAGACCTGTACAGAGCTCAGGGCTGCCAGTTGTTCATCCCTGCTGTGAATGTTCATTATGTTTCTTTGACTGGGCTTAAAATTCGGTTCTACTCAGTGTAAAAATAAAGACACACTTATGTAAGTGCGTCTTGAAAACTCAGAATGTCTCAATTTGTTTGACAGCCATCAAAATACACTTGAAGTAGTGAAAATTTTGTCATTTAGGAATTATAGTTACCTATGTATATAGAATTGCATCTCATGGACATTAATGCTAAGGACAAACCCGCTGCTGGATGCCATGGCAAGCAACATTCTTGTTTTATGGAATGTGTTTTAATGGCTATTCATTATAAAATGAAAACAAGTTACATCAGAAGTATCATGACAATGGCAGGTCACAATTGCGTAACATACAGAAACATTTCTCCAAACACCCCCTTTTCTGAAAATAATATTGACATTCACTATTATTAACAGTTTCAAGTTACCCTTTATGCAGTCAAAATAGAAAATCACCATTCATGAATAAAACCCATGTATTAATTGTAGTCCGTCTCAATTGTATGAGTCTCTGCATTTCATCCATTATCTCTAAACCATTCAAGTTTTTAATAGCATTTGTATGTGAGTTCACACTAGCAACGTATCTGGAATTTGTTCATTCCTGGGTGTTATTCTTTCTGTAGGGACTTCCATCGCTCGCTTTGGGAGTGATTAATCAGAACAAGATGCTTGTCTTTCAAATTCAATGTCTGTGCTGGTTTCCAGAGCATGTTGAACTGTTATTGTCAGTTACTTGATTTGAGTGAAAGTTGCTTCTTGTTCTGTTCTTCAATACTACTGTACATCCTTAGCAGTGTTTATGCTCTGACAACACATTAGGCAAGAACTTTGCTAGGTAGCTCATAAATTCAGCAAATTATTGCACTGTTTTCACATATTTTGGTTGCTGCATCTCTGCTGCAGCTCTCATTGATAAGATCTGGGCAGAAGTCTTTCCCTGTCAGTACATGACCTATGTATTTATGTTCAATGTATTTTTTTCAACTCTTCCAATCTTCTTTCTTATCATTCTTTTTGCTGTTCTGTAATTACTTCAGTTGGTTATCACTAGATTCCAGCTCCTTACAGACTGATTTCTTGGCATTCTTATTATTCTTTCCTTATTTTTCAGGATCTCCTGGATCAGTGAGGTTATTGGATCCTCTGTTTTGTCTTTCAGGCTAGACTTGGAACACATCTCAGCACATGGTGTGTTAGTCTCATGCTGTCAACTACTTTGATATGATATTCACCAGGAAAACATGTAAGATCTATAAAGGTATCTCAACAATCATTTAGGATCTCTTCAGCAGTCAGTGGATTAGTGATATCCAAATACTCCAAACCTCTTCTAACAGATATAAAGTTAATATCCAGGCTTTCAGATTGCATTAGCTGAGCTGAGTGGATTTTGCTTAATGCCTACAGTCTAGAACAATGGATCTTTGTTCTTCCCAATGCACTTGGATCTCAGTATCCCACATCTTCTTAGCATGAATTTTATTCTGTCATATTGTCTCAACTTTGATTTAGAGGGCTTCATTTCTGTTTCAATTGAGCCTCTTCATACAGAACTGTGAAAATCATAATGCTACATGAAGCACTCGTTTTATCTGACACTTCATATTCAATTGAGACTGTCTGTAGTCATAAATCATTTATCACCTTTTGACCTGATGGTTCCAACCTATTGAATGGTATAGGTGATTTGTTAGAACCGTCATCTCACTTCTCTTCAGCAGCCATCTTTGTAGGCTTGCTTTGCTTCTTTTGAGCTACGCACTTACTTGCAATGTGTTTCATCTGCTTGCAATATTCTTTCCCTGTGCTTGAAATGCTTTCTTTTCTTTTGTGCAGTGTCCTCCAGAATATTCACAAGGTGTATTCTAGGTTTCTGCTGGTCCTTGTGGAAATGTATCTTCTTTGTTTTTACAATTGGTATTCTTGTTCAGCCTGAAACATCTTTTAGCATACTGCAAAGCTACCTCTGTTCTCACACTATACTCTTTAGCTGATAATTGGCAACCTCAGACTTTTTGAACATATAGATGGACTTTGAGAGAGTAATTTTCTCCTCCCTCAGAAGACATGCTTTCAAAGCAGGGTCTCATGTACCAAATGCAATCTTGTCATCAATAAGAAATCCAAAATTGTAGCTGTCAGCTAGGTATATTGGTGCCATCGCATTCTCCCTTTCTCCCAAACACTGATGCTTAACATATTACAGTCATAAGTAACATAAACATAGGGTTCAAAATGTGTCTTCACTTTTTTTAAACCTTTCCTGCTTCTCAGTAAGATCTAGGTTGTAATACAGCTTGGAACCGTCAATCCCTAACACTGATAACAGCATCACTATTCTTATTTGTACAGGCTTCTGGTTTAATTCTGTAGCATCATTATCATTTTGTCACTTAGACTGGAAGAAAATCCAATTCTGTCTCATATTACTTATCATTTCCAAAGCACCAGGGGACTGTGAAATTCACAGCCAACTAAAAGGAAGATCAATGCCAGGGTACAAAATAGGAGAGATTAATTGACAGAAGTATTTATGGTGTGAGATTAGAAGAATTGTGATGAAGCAGGTAGCAAAGGATCTATCTAAAGCAGTCATAAATGTTAGAATCATGAATAGCTGCTACCTAAAAGCTAATACAAAAGGAAAAATAAATTAAAACCAAAACCTCAAAAGTGGGAGGAAAGAAGATAATGCCAGAAGTCAGTGAAATTGCTTAACTCAAAGTTGAATATGGAAGGCTGTGATGCATCTAATTGAAAAACGAGTCCGTGAATTTACATTCAGCTTCAATGGAATAAGCCAAGGTTAAAGAGTTCAGTGTGAAAACAAGACGCTGAATTTTAGTGATGTCACTTTTGGAATGAATATTAGCCATGATACAGGGCAGAATTTTTCTTTGATTTTTTTCAAATAAAGATGTGGGATTTATCTGTAATGGCTGACAAGGCCTCAATTTACAAACAGGAAAACATTTTGAATAAAGAATTAGAATTCAAATAATTCTACATTATAGAATTTATGCATAGTATGAGCCATGTATACAATCTGCCCAGTCACAACCTGCAGCATAACATCACATACCTATTAATTTAGAGCCACAGCACTCCAAAATCTTTGTACCTGCTTTATTTGTTTCTTCTTTATGTGTGCTTGAAATTTGCATTTAGACAGTTTCTGAAGTCTATTGTCTGAGCTTTTAATGTTGTGTGAATGTCATTGATACACTGTACACTGTGAGAAATCAACAATTTTCTCAAAATGAGAAGCCACTCCCATCATGCTGCAGTCCAAACTGAATGAACTCCTTTTCGTGTCCCAAAAGATATTAGTGACCTGACAAAAGCATGTCTCTGTGGCACTCTGACTGATTTTATACAGTTCCATTGCTCTGGATGCAGGATTTGGGAATGTTCAAGTCAGTTATCACTGGTAATTTTTTTTTGTATGGAGGTGGTCTTGACAACAGGTCTCCAAGCTAAAGGTGGTCCCCCACTCCTCTTTCAGGACGTTCTCATATCTCTTTGACTCAATCTTTTTGCACAGAGATTTTTAAGAAGGTTTACAGAAGAACTGTACACCCTGAAAGGGATAGGAAATGGAGGCTACTTACTAGAATTATTCTAGGAATGCGTGATTTCAATTATATGGGCAAACTGGAAAAACTGGGGGTGTTCTCCTTAGAAGAGAGGTCACCAGGAGATTTGCTGGAGCTTTTTAAAATCATAAAAGGTTTAGACTGGGTAAATAGGGACAAACTGAAAAGTTGTAACCAAAGGGCACAAATGTAACATAAGTGAAAAACCAGAGGAGATATAAGGCAATATTTTTTATGTAATGAATTGTAAGGATTTAAAATTCATTTCATTTAAGGGTGATTGCTATTGTTTCAATAGAAACCTTCAAAAGGAAATTGAATAAATTGAATGATAAACTATTTCAGAGATATGATGCTTACAATGGTGACGCTAATCCCACAAAAGGTGTGTGAGAAGTTCCAAAAATCAAGGTCTTCTTTACCTGCAAGGAGGCAGACACAAATAGCATAGGGTCGAGATTGCATTGCAAAATTGAACTTGTAGCTAAAGATCATTTACTATTTTAACTGTTCAATTGTTTTTCTTCCACTTTGCCTTAAAACTTAGACTCGTTGTATAAAAGGCAAAATGTTAGGTCCTAATTCTGCAAAGTCATCACACACTTCCTGTTCCTGGGTTTGACCTTTTGCTAAAAAGCCGAATGAATGCTAGGAAATACAGTAAATAACTTTCCTGCACTGAAAACTAACCATTACAACTGTAGGATCTCAATCTGAAAGATTTTGAATTTTTAGGGACACTTAAAAAGTGACAAATTTTATTTGATGTTGTTTTAACTTTTCATTCTGCCTCTCGTTCTCATCTAATCCAAAGTTTCTTTTACACTCTTTTGGTTTCCGTACATAATTTTACATTGAACATGCCCACTCTGATTTACATTTTCTTTTTAGTCCTTCATAGAATCATATATTTCCTACAGTGTGGAAGCTGGTCATTCTGCCCATCAAGTCCACACCAATCCTCCAAAGAGCCTCCCATCCAGGTTTACTGTCCCCTCCACCTTATCATTGTAATCCTGTATTTCCATTGGCCGCAAATCCACCTAGCCTGTACTTCCCTGAACATTATGGGCAATTTAGCATGGCCAATCCACCTAAACTGCACATCTCTGGACTGTGGGAGGAAACCAGAAGAAACCAAGCAGACATGAGGATAACGTGCAAACTCCACACAGTTGCCGGAGGGTGGAATCGAACCCAGGTCCCTGGTGCAGTAAGGCAGTAGTGCTAACTAACGCGCTACCATGGCCCTTTGTTTATTTCCCAGTTCTCTCAATTTGATTGTTGACAGCAACGTCCATTGGCTTGCCCTGTTCTCTGTGGCCCCTAAGCCCTGTGCTCCCTCACTGTGATATTATCAGCACACAATTTCAGTAAATCGATAGGCAAAATGTTTTAAACAGGCGGGTGCAAAGGGATGGCCAACAAATGACAGATGCAAGTGGACTTCAAACTACAGCAGAAGTGTTGATGCTACGTCATAAGCTTTGTTCATTGGCCATATCTTGCCATGGCTTAATTTGCAGCATGAGAAATTCTCTTCCTAGTCAAATAATCAACATGTTCTCTTCAACTGCTGTTGAAAATTATTTCTCTTTTATGAGGTTGTAAAGTTTAAAAATCATAAATATGATTTAAAATAGATGGTTTCATTACGAATGTGCTCATTCAATTTAATTGGAAGAAAATCTTGAAGCAAATCACTTGTGCCCTGAGTTCCTGAATTTTCCTGGCAGTTTCTTGATCATCACTGTATATTGAAAAATGCTCTTTGAACAGTAATGTCCTGCTTTCCAAATAATTTCTCTGAAGCTAATGGTCATTCTGCCCATCAAGTCCACACTAATCCTCCGAAGAGCCTTCCTATCTTGTTGCCCATTGACGCCTTTAAATGGGCACTTAATGCTCACATTGTTCATTCCATTGACTCTAGTAGTAACTCAGAGATGACAAGTTAGCTCACCATATGGGGAGGATAACAAGCAGCTGATGTTGGACAGGCAGGGGTCACTGAGAGCCACCCTTGCCCTTGCTATTAAATGTTCCCACTCACAACTTCCTCCCAATAACCCTTTCCCACCATCATTTGACTGTGACTGAGCCTGACACTGGGCCTATCTTTGATCTGAAGTATCAGAAGGGTGACATACTAATACCAGCCACTGCCTTCCTGCTGGAACTGCTGAGAACAGAAGAGTTGCTAGCCTCTGATCAGTTATCGCCTCTTGGCAGATTGGACATCCCCTCACCCTTCCCATGGTGTTTGATCTCATGGGAAGACCTGTCGAGTGCCTGAGTGGCATAAAATGTGAGCTTGTTCATAAACATGTAATGGGGTCTCCTGTCCACTCTCTAACCAGTGGCCAAGATTTCTGTCATTTCTATAACATTTCACCTGCTGTGTCCAAATTAATTGCTATCTTTCTTACCTCACAACAGTGATTATACTTCAGAGTATTACTTCATAAAACGCATTGTGATTTCTTAACATCATGAAAGATGCCATACAAATATAAGCTCTTTGCTATTTTAAGTAGGCTGTCCACTGAAACATCATTTTTTGGAGCTTCTATTTTAACTCAAAAGGAGAGGGAGGGGCTATCTGGTCAGGCTTATTCCTAATGATTTTACACGCATTGCTGAAAGGATCTGGTGTATTCGGAGTATTCCCACAGCAGCCACAAAGATATGAGGAAGGTTTTGTCATCTGATAATTAATTAAAATATTGGTTCTTATTTCCAAATTCTCTTCAGCCAATTAATGCTATTTTGTCCATGCTGTTATGAAATTCTTTTTGTGGTACCTCCTAAATTGCAATTCTGTCACTTTGCACGTACTTCTTCCTTTTATCCTCACTGCTGTTGAATTGAATATAATTTATTTTTATACAGCTTTCTTTAACACAGTAAAACCTCTTCAGATACCTCAGTGGAGTGTTAGAATAGTGGGATTATCATTAGCCACATAAGAAGAAGCCTTCGACAAAGTAGTTGATCTGGACAATCTTAAAGGAGGAAGGTGAAGTAAAGGCAGAGGGAATTGTGTGAAGCTTTGACCCTATCCTTCCCATCATGGAAGTGATGGGCAACTTAATGAGAACCCTAGTAGATTATCTAAGGTTGAGGTTCCAGTTTTCACTGAAGCTTGGGCCACAAAATGTCCTAGTGCTGCAGTAGGAGTTCAAATGAACACCATATGATCTATGCATGCTGCCACTCTTGCTCAGACTGCTGCCATCATTGCTCTAGAGAACACTGCTCAAAAAGTCATGCAGACTCAACAGCAGTCCAGCTGACTAAAATTGCTAAGGTCCTCGTCCATGGGAGTGACAGTAGCTTTCTGGTATACAAGCTGACTGTCAAGTCTCAGGATGACAGCTTTGTCTTCCCCCATTACCACTCTGCCAGTGCCCTTGCTGTTGCCTGTAAACCAGCCAGCCCAATCTGTTGCCACCCAGTCTGAGCCAGGCCTTCAAGATCCATAAATACTCAAAGACCACACTACACAACTATCTGCTTCTGCTTTGGACTAATATCTGTATTCTGCTAAGAATTATATTGATTTAAATATTTAGTACTGGTTAAACAAGACATGAGCTACTGACATAGTAGTCCTGAAAATTAAAATAATAATTGTATAAATGAAAATAATTTATGGATAAGTCTTGATGTGATAGAACTGTGGTCACTTTTTTATTGGCAGCTTGTGCTTTTGCAGGATTATTCTCGGGAAGATAGATTGTTGTTATACCCGCTTGGAAACAAATCATCTTTATAATTCATATTGGTGCCTACCTCATTGTCATACCTCGTTACACACTTTTGGCACTCTCAGTGGGCAGCATATATTTGCTTGTGCCAATTCTCATCTAGTGGGGTCTGATAAGGATGCCAAAGACCAAATGGAATGAGCAAACATGTGATAGATATAGGAGCAAGTTACTGCAGATGCTGAATCTGTACTGAAAACAACAAATGTTGAAGACCACAGTGGTTGAGACAACATCTGTGGAGACAGAGAACAACTTAACATTTCGAGTTCAGATGACTCTTCATCAGAGCGCTCTGATAAAGAGTGATCTAGACTCAAAACGTTAGCTTACTGTCTATCCATGGATGCTGTCTGACCTCCTGTGATCTCCAGCATTTGTTGTTTTCACTATGTGATGGATATATGTTTCTTAAGAGATAATTAGGTTAGAACTGGGTGTATATGTATATAGGAACATAAAGGGAACAATTAGTCAGTTTGTCAGAGTTCACTGATGTGTGACGTGGAATAATACTCTGACTAGAAAAGTATATGCCTAGTCTCTGTCGAACCAATCTTTACTTCTGGTGTCTATAGCATTATAGAACATAGTCAGCCCATTATTTTGCATTCTTCGCTATAATAATTCCCATTCCAAATCTTTGAAAGGACGTGTGACTAGTGTACGTCTCAGACTAATTTATGCAGAATCATGCAGCATGTCTTTGGATCACTTCAATTTTATTCATATCGCTCACCCTATAATGATCCCATGTGCAACATACATACACCAGGACTGGACAAACAAATGTCGAGCAAACTAAAGTCATGACTTTTTTTATTGCAATACCAAAGATATCATGTCAGAAATCCGAGAACTCTGTTTGCTTTGGATGCTACCTGTTGAACCTATTGCAGATACTTCTTATGATAAAACCCCAGATATTGTTTGTGTCTATCTAGTTGATGGAGATTTTGATTACACAATGTAAAACTGCCTCTTAGTGTGTCTTTTTTTCTTGATGATGAATATATCATAGCATTTTTTCGCATTGAATGTCATCCCCTTTTTTCTACCATTTTTTGCAATTCTACAAGATTAATTTACAATGAATTGATGAGATCTTGAGTTTCCCTGATATGTAAACCACGTAGTCAAAATATCTGGTCATTTATATCTGTCAAGAAAAGTAAGGTCCTAACATAGTTCCTGGGACACTCCAGAGAGGACACCGCTAGAAGAGGATGACTACAATCTCACATCACTCTTTGTCTCCTATTGATAAGGAAGTGCAGTTTAATATAGTCATCCTGCTTCCATACCAGTGAACAAAAGCTTTTCATGAGGAATGTTTGCAAAGAATTGAGAAATCTCAGTGTTGCCAGGTGAGAAAGTAGATTTCTTTTGAAACTTGAGGTTAGGTAAATGAAAATCTGTATTAATTATTAATTGGCAGATCTTTTTAACCTAAAAGCGGGCTATTGACCAGAGGTTTGTGAGTTTCAAAGTGCTTCATGACAGGAGAATGAACAATTTAGTCAAGCGATTTGCATCGACACTGGTGAGAGATACCCGTCTCTAGTTTTTTGGTTGATATTCATCCTCCTCCTTGAATATGCTAAAGATTTCAGTTTGTATTCACCATCCTGATAAATGGACAGTACTGACTGACACTTGAAAGAGATTGATTAATGTTAGAGCCAGTTCATCAGCTGATAACCTTAACATGCAGCTAAGTATTTTTCTAGAATCAAAGTTTCATTTGAATTTATTTCATACAATTCCAAAACACACCCTTTACTTATAACAAGGTTTAGTACGCCTGGTAGATAATCACTGTCTAAATTGTGTGTGGTTGTTGAATCTTCTCTTGTCTGCCCATTGTACCATTTATAATTTCAAATTAATTATTTCTCTGAACCACAAAACTATGGAGCTCTACAACTCCATTTGTCTTCCCTTGCCTCCAATTAATTCAAGCTGCTTCTAAAACACAAGCTTAGCATTATTCTCCATCCTGATTTTCTTTTCTGTATTGCTGCTGTGCAGTATTCTAGGCTGAGATTTTTCATCTAGGTTTTACCTGGATAAATAAAGGAAAAGCTGTTTGACACTTGTACATTCGGGGAGGTGATGGCCTAGTGGTATTATTGCTGGACTGTTAATCCAGAGACCCAGATAACATTCTGCAGACTTGAGTTCGAATCCCGCCGTGGTAGATGGTGGAATTTGAATTCAATAAATATCTGGAATTAAGAATCTACTGATGACCGTGAATCCATTGCTGATTGTCAGAAAAAAACTATCTGGTTCACTAATGCTCTTTAGGGAAGGAAACTGCCATCCTTACCTGGCCTGGCCTACATGTGACTCCAGACCCACAGCAATGTGGTTGATTCTTAACTGCCCTCTGGGCAATTAGGGATGGGCAATAAATGCTGCCTAGCCAATGATGCCCTCATCCTGTGAATGAATAAAAAAAATGTACCACATCAAATCTGAGTGAACTGTTTATATTTCTATGGTTTTCCTATAGGCTCTGTCACTTGAAACACTCATCAAATAAATGTTCATTCAATCTGATTTGCTTTTCCAGAAAATATTAGTGCCTATTTCACTACATCTTATCCAGTATATCTGCAGAAAAAAAAATGCAAATAGACTTTTATAGTGCCTTTCATGGTACCAGATTTTCCAAAACACATCCCAAAGTGCTTTGTAGCCAATAAAGTATTTCTGTTTTCAGCAGGGTTAGTTCAGGAATACTCCTTGGTTGTGCCATTCAAGGAACTTCCCTCCTCTTCTATGAATTATGCAGTGGAAGGTTTTTTTTTAAGTCTGCCTAAGAAGATCGATGTGGTTTAACACAAAACAAAAAACTCTGAGTATGTTGGGAATTGGAAATCAAAGCAAAAAGTGCTGGAAATGCTTAGCTGGACAGGCAGCATTGCTTTCTGCTATTTGAAAGATGGCACCTCTGCCAGTGTGCTTTCACTCAGTAGATTATATGTCCTTGTCATGGAGTAAAAGTTGAGCCTACATTCTTCTGTCTTGGACAGTATGAATCTTAGCTCAAGGCTGTCACATTAAACAGCATAAGATGCACTTAAATCGCACAAGGTCAGATGTGAATGACCTGCTATCTTTTGCCTGAGCTTTTCTCTCTGCCTCAATATTAGAACCAGAACCTTTTATCTACTCATTTTATGGCCATGTCTTTATCTGCCATGCTCCTGAACAGCTTCACTTTGGCAGTAATAGCTTATTCTCCTCCCAGTAGTTGTTCAGTAGTGGTGCAAGACCCTATCAAGCTGAATTGAGAATTCAGTGTTGAAGGTAATCAACTGATGCTGACTGAATATAAAAGACGACTGTATTCTCAAAGCTGCTTTTTTGGGATTGTCATTAAAATTTAACATTCAACAAACAAAAATAAGAATTGATTTTGTATGCAGAATGATTTTAACATTTAGTCAATTAAACTGTACAAGCCAAAATAAAAAATCACCAATATTGTAGTCATACTTGATTGTGCCTTTGTAAGAAATAAATTCAATGTCATGACTGGAAGCTTGGAGAAAGGAATTTGTGTTGGCAGACTGTTAAAATTATCTGATGCTGATCAATGAACACTTTTAATTAACATTAGACGTTACAAAAGTGCAGGTATCAGTCACTGCTGATACTGTGTTCAGTGGAATGAAACATTAGGTCGGAAATATGATAACATTGTTAAATTTAAGAACACCATACCCATTATTGAATATACATAGAAAATTATGACTCTCGGATGATCCACAAACTAATGAATTATTACATTCTGGGTCAAGGAGGGTGAAATTAAATGGCTTACAACAGCCCCAGTGAGATTTATTTGAACAATATGTATTCATAGCTTTCTCCAGGACTTTGGTGGCAATCTCTTTTTGTTGCATCTTTGATTTATAGGTAATTGAGGTAGCTTTTTTAAAAAAACAAATCAGTCTTTGAATGTTGGTATCACTGGCAAAGTAAGCATTTGTTAGTTTATCTTAACTAATATGAAATGGGAGCAGGAGTAAGCCATTCAGTCCCTCAAACCTGCTCCACCATTGATTTAGACCATTGCATATTTTCTACTACAGCTCCATTTTGCAGCACTTATCCCCATGTCCTTTGAAGTTTTTATAAAGACACCTGTCACTCTCAGTCTTAAACATACTCAACTAGTGAACCTCAAAAGCCCTCTTGGACAGAGAATTCCAAAGCGTCACCTTACTCAGTGAAGAAAATTCCTCCTCCTCTCAATCTTAAATATCCTGTCCCTTATTCTTAGATTGTGTCTCCTCGTTCTAAAAGCCCCAAAACAGGGGACCATCCTCCCTGCATCTATCTTGTTGATTCCTGTAAGAATTTAATATGTCTGAATGAGATCATGTCTTATTTTCTAAATTACAGAGAACATAGATCCAGTCTACTTATTTTTTACCTTTCCCCTCCATTCCAGGACTTTGTTTAGTGAATCTTTGTTGACCATAAGACCTTAAAATATAGGAGCTGAATTAGGCCAAGTGGTCCACTGAGCCTGCTCTGCTATTCAATCACAGCTGATCTGCTTCTCAATCATATTCTCCTGCCTTCTCCATGTAACCCTTGATTCCATCACTCATCAAGAACCTACCTTTGTATCTCTGTCCTAAATACACTCAATGACATGGTCTTCATAGCCTTCCGTGGCAATGAGTTCCACAGATTAACTAACCTCTGGCTGAAGAAACTCCTCCTCATCTCAGTTCTAAAGTGTCATCCCTTCCCTTTGACCCTGTGACCTGAAATCCTAATCTCTCCTACTAGTGGAAACATCATCTTCACGTTCACTCTATCCAGGCCTCTCAGTATTCTGTAACTTTCAACGAGATCCCCCCTCATCCTTCTAAAGTCCTTGGAGTACAGACACAGGGTCCTTAACCACTCATCATATGACAAACCCTTCATCCCCAGAATCATTCTTGTAAACCTCCCTTGGACCCATTCCAACACCAGCACATCCTTCCTCTGACACAGGGCATAAAACTGTTGCATTTCCTCTGTAGCAAGTTTATCTATCTTTAGCTAGTGAGACTAAAACAACACACAATACTCCAAGTGTGGTCTCACCAAAGCTTTATATAATTACAGTAAGATGTCCTTACTCCAATAAACAAATTCTCTTGTAATAAGGGCCAAAATAGCATTTTCATTTTGGTTGTATCTGCATGTTAACTTTCAATGACTCATCATGTAGGACACACAAGTACATTTGAAGGTCAACACTAGCCAGCTTTTCCCCAATGGAGAAATATTGCCCTTGAGAAGTTGGAGGTGAGTTGCTTTCTTGAGCTGTTGCAGTTGTGACACTACTACGGTTTTAAGAGATGTATTTTGTCCTGGGTTTTTTTTAATGAAGAAAGGCTCAGAGTGAAAAGCAGTTGGTTCTAAGCCACCAAAGTAAGAAGCTTGGGAGGCCTTGTATGTTTAAAAGTTGGAACAAAAGAAGCAGCATGAATGGGGCTATATGTTGTTGTTAGGAAAGGTACTCTAGGATTTTGGCCTGGAACCAGAGAAGAAATAGCAAAATAGCTCCAAATCAGGGTCAAAAGGAACTTGCAGATGATGGTCCGATAAGTCTGCTTCCTTTATTTTTTCTGAGGTAGATGTTGCACATATCAAAGTGACTGCTGAAAGAGCCTCAGTGTGTTGCTGCAGTGCATCTTGTACATGTTACATTTTGCTGCCACTGTCCACAGTGGTGGAGGGGATAAATATACAAGTTGTTGGAAGGGGTATACAACAAGTGGATTGCTTTGTTCTGGATTGTATTGAGCTTCTTGAGTGTTGTTGGAGGTGCACACATTCAGGCAAATGGGGACTACTCCTATTGGTAGCGCTCATACTTTTGGTGGTTTGAGGGGTGAATTTTTCACTTCAGAATTCCTAGCCCTCTGACTTGCCTTTGTAGCTATTCCTCTATGTTGTAGGTACTCCTCTATGTTGAACACCACTTGGGGGAATCACCAAAGATAGCAAGCAGGGTTGGTGGTGGTGGTGGTGGTGGGGAGGAGCTGGGTGGTGGAGCATGCAGAAGGTGAAAGTCACTTGGCAGGATCACTACTGACTGCACTGGCTGAGTTCTAAAGGATATAGCTGCTAAACTGGGCATGTAGCAGGTGACGAGGGGACCAATAAGAGAGAAAAAAACATACTTGACCTTTTTTCATTGATCCAATTGCAGAAGATACATCTGTCCCATGACAGAATTGGTGGGAGTGACCACTGCACAGCCCTTGTGGAAATGAAGTCCAGCCTTCGCATTGAGAATATCCCCTATCGTGTCATGTGGCATTATCACTGTGTTAAATGGATAGGTTTCATGCTGATCTAGCAATTCAAAGCTGGGCATTCATGAGGTGCTGTTGGCTGGAAACAACAAAGAATTGTATTTAAACACGATCTACAAACTTCCTCTGGCCACTATCTCCTTGAAATCTATTCACTTCACCCCTCACACCGCCATTAGCAATAAATCCACACTTTCTCCCTACAGATGCTGCCAGACCTGCTGAGTTTCTCCAATTGTTTCTGCTCTTGATTCAGATTTCCATTCTCCACAGTTCTTTGTTTTTGTTAGAATATACAACCTCATGATACAGCATATATCCTATACTAACACTATCAGTGATCGAGGGGATAAACTCTGAAACAATGAAGAGTGCAGGACAGCATCCACCATGCATACCTAAAAATGAGGTGTCAACATGATAAAGCTGCAACACATCACCACTCGCATGTCAAACAGCAAGTAATAGACAGACTGAAGTGATTCCACTGACAACAGGTCAGATCTAAGCTCTGGAGTACTACCATATTCAGTCACTACTAGTGGAGGACAATGAACAATTCACTAAAGGATGATGCTCCACAAATATTCCCATCATCAATGATGGGGGAGCCCACTACATCAATTGCTCATTTGGCCAGACATTTGGTTTGTGATGTAGGGAAACACCCCACAGCACGGGTTCGATTCCCACACCTCCTGAGGTTTACCAAGAAGATCCCTCCTTCTCACCTTCTCCCCTTTCTTGAAGTGTGTGAAATTCAGGTTAAACTCGCCACCAGTCATCCCTGTCAAATGAGAATGCAGTCCTCTGGAACTATTGCACCTATATTCAGAGACTAGATTAAGACTAAAGATTACATTTTTTAAAACTCCAATTTCAGCTGTAATAATAAATGACGCTAGGTTATCATTCAAACATATCAAGGAATATGCTATACAACACAATAATTTTTTAAAACGTCCTTTTAAAATGCTGGCCAATGGCATAGATTTGTGGCAGAATTTATGTTTGAAAATATGTAAATGAGCTTGGGCAGAAAACAGAAAAATATTTTCTGCAAACAAGCATCATTTTGAGTGCAATTAGCACCTCAAACATTGATTATAGACAAAGAGAAAACCTTTGCTAAAGTTTCAACACATTTCCACCTTCTGTAATTCCTGTAGAAATGTTCATAACTGTAGTATTAATCACTTATCTACTTATCTGTCTGCTATTGGTTTTGTATACTTTATCTGTATACAATTCAAAAATCAACCAATGGCACTTACCACATATTCTTTGAGGAGATTCCCATAAATTTACTTTTAATAAGAATCATGCTGGCCAGGAGCAATTACAGTGAGTCAAACGTTTATCTTTCTTAATTGCTTTCTTTGATATTTTCAATCTGATTGAGTTAATGAACACCAGTTTGAATACAAAGCAAGGATTGCAACAGTGAATAATGGAAGCCCACCTCACACAAAAAAAAACTGCACCATCAAACTCATCAGCATCTCTAAAGAGACTAAATACAGTTTACATTCTAGGCAAAAGCAACTGTGCTATTTTGAAAATAATGTTTCAGGTTAAAAAGAATGACTCTGATCACCAGGAACTGATTGGACTAATTACTGAATGGTGAGTACTGTTCTAGGAGGAGATTGTATAGGATGGGTCTATATTCTCTGGCATTTAGATGAAAGACTGTCTAATCGAACAATATAGAATTCACAGATGGTTTGACAGGACAAATCCTGTGAGGCTATGTAAAATCCAGAATGAAGTGCCGTTGTCTTAAGACATGTGGCCATTTTGAATGAGATTTGGTAGAGATTTGGACATCAAGGGAAGTAAGAGATGGTTGATGGGAAAGTGGAGTTGAGGTTGAAGATCAACAATGATCTTATTAGCTATTAAAACTATGAGCCCACATTGCCAATTCCTACTTTTATGTCTTGTGCTCTTTAAATTAGTGCCACACCATTACTCCCCTGACCCAGACACCATAAACTGACAAGCCCATCCCAAATGTTAAAAAAGTGTAGGTATAGATGTCTGTAAGTAACTAATAGTGACACTTGCCTTGGGCCAGTTTGATCTATCATTGAATATCAGAGACATCCTCTGGTGTTATGGCAGATTTCCTTAATGCTCAAGAGATTTAAAAGGGGAAAAGAAAACACTCCTCTCCATCTTAAGCTCAATAAGGGGTCATTTAGCTTCTGGACAAATTAACCAAACACCTCCAGAATGGATTACCTCAAACCTAGTAAAGCTCTGAGACTTTTCAGAAGGCATTATTGGAATCTGAGCCAGCTTTCAGTTGACATGATTTCTGCTCAGTCTTTTGAGGGCCATATCATGAAGTGAATGAGTAATTATGACTTTTATATAGCTTTTATCTTGGTTCTCTGCAAAAGTGACCAGAGTTTCTCTGTGTATTGGTACTGAATTTATGGTGCTTTAAAATGTCTACTCCATGCTTCAGCCCTGGCTTCCAGCTCTTACTACGGCTTTGTTTATTTTTCTCTGAGACCAAACCCAGGCTTAGCCAATCAAGCATAATGAGCATCAACAGGAAGCAGACTCACTTAAGCAAACATAGCACTATTGAACAGTGCTATCATGATGTAGGAGGAGGCTACTTACCTATCAAGTTCATAGAGTAGGGTAGGGTCGAGAGTGAAATAGGTATCGGTGAAATTTCCTGTATAAGCCTGAGAATTCTCCTGAAACAATTTCTTGCCTTAGAGAATTAGACAGAACATTTTATCATTAACACTGATTTTCTAATTAAACAGTCTAGGTCAAACAGGATGGAATCCAAACAGGGTCTTCCCTAATTTCCAGTTGCCTCTGGTGTTAGCCCTTTCAGGTCAAGAAATTCCAGCCTTTACTTTTATGAATTGATTAATCTTTTAAAATCATTATTCACTGAGCTGTTATATGAAACTTGATTGACAGACGATTCCAGTTTTTAAGTTGCATTTCTGAAAAAAAATCTTGATGCTGAATTGGTTTCTTCGCTTTGTAGAATAGAGTTCATGAGTAGAAATCAGAGATTAGCTGAATGGAAACCATAGTGTCTGACCTTGAGACAAGATATCAGCTCTCCTATTGACAATCAACTTTTAGGTTTAAATTAAAAAGCGTCATTCACTTTTGCTGAAGAGGCACAAAGTTTATATTATGTGATCAAATCAATTTCTTATGAACTTTTAACCAATGAATTAATGCTCAATGAAGGTTGTACATGGAATTCAATTTGTTCAGCCTTAAATTATGATAATACTATACTCTGAGAACATGCCATTCCTCTTGGCAGATGCTTACTGATCCTGTTGTGAACTTGCAGAATTTTCTGGATTTAATTTAATTAATCGGATCCCTATGAAATAAATTACATGTTCGGAAGCTTGCTTGAGCTAAGCGTGTTGCCACGTGCAAATTGTATTGCTGTTCCAAACTTTATTTCTTGCATTCTGTCTAATAGATTTGCTATCACTTCTTTATCTGTTCTTAATCCAATATACATTGATATGCTTTACATACAGCCTTGTACATTTGTAACTTTCTTTTATTCATTCACAAATATTGATAAGACTAAAGTCCAATTATCTCAAACACCAATATCTTATAAATGCAAATTTACTATGGCTTTCAGAAAAATGAATAAAAAAAGGAAATTATACTTTCATAAGATAATTATCTTATCATTACTGTAGACTATTATTATCCAGGTAGCAGTGGTGGGCTATGTAAGGGCAAGTCCTCTGCTATTTCTTTCCACTTCACAGTTACTTGTTTTCCTCTTCCTTTGTTTATAATAGCTTCCCATTTTCAATTTTTAGAACCATAGAAGTATAGAAAAGCTACACCACAGGACAAGGCCATTCAGCCATTGTGCCAGTATTGCCCATTCTCACCTGACTAACTAGCAGCTCGTCATAGCGTTGTAGATTACAGCAATTCAGGTGCAGATTCATGTTCTTTTTAAATGAGTTGAGGGCTTTCACCTCAACTAACAAACTGAGCAGTGACTACTAAACTTCCATCACCTCAGGGTGAAAAGGTTTTTCCTCAAGTCTCCTCAAATCCTTCAACTAGTTATCTTAAATCTGTGCCCACTGGTAATTGACCTCTATGCTAATGGAAACAGACCTTGTTTGTCCACTTTATCCAAGCCCTTCATTATTTCATACACTTCAGTTAAGGCACACTTCAGCCTCTTCTGTTTGTGGCAAATAACTCTATCTTCCTTCACATCCTGAATTTTCAAGATATGGTAACATTCTTGTAAATCTCTCTGTACTGTCTCTAGAGCAATAATATCCTTCCTATAATGTAGTGACCAGAACACTAAACAACTCTTCACCTGTGGCCTACTTGTAACTTAAATAGTTCCAACATTGCATCCCTGATTTTATATTCAATATTTTGCATCCTAAAGGAAATAATTCAATATGCCATTTTTACCACCTTCCCTATCTGTCCTGCCACCTGGAGGGACCTGTGGAGATTCACTCAAAGGCCTCTCATTTCCTCTACCTTTCTCAACATCCTCCCATTTTGTGTATATCTCCTTGCTTTGTTTGCCCTTCCCAAATACATGCCCTTGCATTTTTCCAGATTAAATTTGATTTGCCACTTTTCCAGCCATTCAACTAAATCATTGGCATCTTAAGCTTAAATTGCCATAGTCCCACAGGATAATAGCACTGGCCTTTCATTCCAGGGAGACAACTGGTGGTGGATTAATCTGAGGGTTACCACGTCTCAAGCAAGGGACAAGGTCGTGAAGGTGGGACGTTCATGGTGACCTCAGATTTGGTGTGGGAATTAAACCCATTTTGTTTGCATCACTCTTCATCACAAACCAGCCATCCAGCCAACTGAGCTAAGCAATCTCGCAATCCAATAAATAATAGACATCATGACAGCTGCCCCCTTCAATATCAATTGCCCAGACATTTTTTTTTGCCTGCAAATGTCCCAGTCATGTCTCTTACATATATGCACACATCATTAATGTATACTACAAACAGCAAGGGACCCAAAATGGAGCGATGTAGATCACCAGTGAAAATCACTTTTTATTCACAAACACATCTGTTGGCATTACCCTTTGATTTCTATCACTAGGCCACTTTTAGTTCCAAGTCCTCACATTCCTCTGTATCTTATGGGCTCCAACTTAATCAAGCAGTCTACAATGTGGGATCTCACTAAATCCCATTTGGACAATATCCATTGTAATATCCTTATCAATACCCCTTGTTATTTCCTCAAAAAAAACTAATTTAATAGGATACAACCTCCCCTTACCAAACCAATGCTGACTATTCCTGATTAATCTATGCATCTCCAAGTAATCACTCAAGTATATCACTCAATGCGCTTGAGTATCACACACTATTGATTCTATCAATTTGCCACAATCATGGTCAGATTGACCAACCTATAATTATTAGGCCTATCCTTCATATCCCTTTTGAATAACGTTACAATATTTACAGACCTCCAATCAGTTGGTACCTCAACCAAATCCAATGAGGATTGGAAGGTATAGTATTCGTTACTTCCTCCTTGGTTTTTTTTCAACTGCGTAAGGTACAATTCATCTGGCCCTAGTGATTTAACGATCTTCAAGGAGGTCAATCCCTCAAGTACTTCCCTTCTCATTATGCATGTTTAATCAAATACTTTATATTTCTCCTCCATTTCTCCTGGAATGTCTGCATCATTACTGTCCTTGTGAAGTTAGAAAAAAATACTCATTTAAAACCAGTCCATATTTTCTGCATTCACCCACAAGTTACCATGTACAGTTCTAAAAGACATATTCTTTTCCCTGTTCTTTTCCAGCCACCCTCTTGTTCTTCATGCGTTGAATACACATTTTTGGATTTTCCTTAATTTTACTCTAGTCAATACATATAGTTGCTTCCCTGATTTCCTTTTATTTTACTTCATCCTTGTACATTCTATATTCCTCTAAACTTCATAATATATTTTTGTTTGAGATTGTCATCAGATATAATTTTTCTGCTTTATCTTATTTTGTGCAAGCCTTGAGCCCTGCAAGTGGAAGAAGTTACAATCTATGCAGTGATTATGTTTAATGGGTATGCAGATAAGCCTCCGGGGTATGCAGTGATATAACTCTGACCACTGCAGTCACATGATAAAGGCTACTGGATATTTGGAATTAGAGCAGCTCTAAGATGAGATTATTGCTGATAACTCATCATATATATTTGGATACATTGTTAATAAATACTATTTGAGCAAACACTTTGAAATCCGGCCTGAGCTTATCTGAAGTGCAATTGAGCCCACACAAAAATTATGTGTCCTGAATTGAACATAGACTCCTCTGTCAAGATATTTAAATGCATTTTGAAACATAGCTAAGAAGTATATGGAAAACAGAACTGCAATGAAGTGTCTGGAGGTAGCTTAGATGATCAAAACACACAAACACGCACACATGCGCGCACACACACACACACACACACACACATTTCCATTCTGCAGCACCCATCATTATATTTTTATGCACGTATGCACTTCCGCATCTTTCCCAAGTCTCTGTCTATCATGATCACTCATTCCCAATCCTTATGCAACATCGCCCCACCTCAGTTTACCCATCACTTGGCACATATGTCCTCAAATGCATGTCCGTGCCATATTTGTTGCACCTGCCTAATAGTCACCTATATTGAATACATTCCATCTGTCAGGTATACACATACCTGACACCCAACACAGATAGGAGCAGGAGAAAAGCGTACAAAATATAAGCAATAGAGAAATGTCTCTAGGTAAAGTAAAGATTTCCAATTGGCTTCTATATATCAAGAGGATTATGGAGCTTAGAAAGATGTTGGTGCCCTGAGCATTGGAGCTAACAATTCGGTCTACACTGTAGAATGGTGATAACATTGACAATGCAGAAGCGGTATTCATAGAATCATAGAATCCCTACAGTGTGGAACCAGGCCAAGTCCACACCAACACTTGAAGCATCCCACCCAGACCCATCCCCCTATAACCCACCTAAGCCACACATCTCTGGACACTACGGGCAATTTAACATGGCAAATCCACCTAGCCTGCACATCTTTGAACTGTGGGAGGAAACCGGAGCACCCGGAGGAAACCCACGCAGACACGGGGAGAACGTGCAAACTCCACACAGACAGTCACCTGACAGTGGAATTGAACCCAGGTCCCTGGCACTATGAGGCAGCACTGCTAACCACTGAGCCACTGTGCCACCCATTTTTTTGGCCAGGGGAAGATGACAAAAAAACAAATGGTATTATGGTAAAGTTACTGTATTAGTCAACCAGAGGCTGAATAATGCTGCGGGTTCTAATTCTACCCTGGCAATGAGAAAATTAAAATTAGTTCATTAAATAATCTGTAATAAAATGTAAGTTTCCTTAATAAGGATCATGAAACTACTGAATGCTCTTTAATGACCTTCAGTGGATAAAAATCTATTTTCAATCTCGTCATTCTCATTTTTATCACTCTTGATCATATATTTCTGAATTTCTTCTTGGATTTCTTGAAGAGCATCTCATGTTGGTGGCCTCTAGTTATGCTCTTCTCCTCAAGTAGATATATTGGGCATTGTATTGCCCTCCCTTAAAGTGACGAGAGAATTGGTGAGAAGACAAATTGGTTTTGTGAGTTGGCCCTGGAGACATGCTCAGCCCTTCTCAGCGCCTTGGCAATTAAGGTCTAGGTGAGCAGTTCCACTGGGGAGATTTTATTTTTGACTAAACAAGGCCACTAAATAAGGCCCTTAAGTTGTCAGTTCATGTTCAAATAAAGGCATCAATTCACCACCTGCCCAATACCTGCTTCACCATTGGGCTAGAAAGATGCTTGTTTCCTGACCAGGTAACCAGGGCAACCTGCATAACTGTGTTGGGGGAAATCCAATGGCGCAATCAGGGGAAAAGATTGGGGGAAAAGAGGTGGCCTGTGAAAGCCTCTGACTCCCTTTCTCTCGGACCCCTGCCGCAATGAGAAGGAAAAAAACACTTATTTTCTTATCACTGGATTTCTCAAGGAGTAGGCCTTGACGAACAATCTTTGGGAAAAGAAAGCCAGTGTCAAGGCTTGCAATAGGCTGGAAAAGTCACTGAAGCATGCCAGACTTATTGATGCATGATAGACACCAAGATACTTCTTATGACTGCTTTCTTGTTATGTTTCATTTACTTATTTTAAACATCAGAGTAAATAAGCGTCACTTCTAACAAATATGACATAGAGTGAATAGATTATGAGATAGGTCAATCCACTACCATATAAAACTCTTCAATAATAAGTAACTGGTTGAGGATTCAATGAACTCAACCTGATAATATATTACGTACTGACTTTATTAAAAAAAGAGAGCAATATGCCCTTCATTTCTATTCTGTAAACAAAGGAGACCTCCATTTTGCAATGTTTTGTGATTATTTGTCTGCCAAAAGCTCATAATTATGATATCCTTTTATTATTTTAGATTTTATTTCTATTTTAACAATTTTCAATAACTACATTATGAATTATGATAACCTGCTTTTATTTGTATCATTGTCACAATTCAACAACTGTTGCCATGATGATTTTTCAATGAACCAATTATCACCGATCTAACAAACACAAAATTGTATCTTCAACATTTCATCCGACATAAGCTAACTTAAATAATGAGGCTGATCATACAGGATGATTCTACCATAATTTCATAATTTCCTATTGAGTTCCCAATTAACTAAAGTGTTCTTTGTTAGTTTAGACTGGTACATGCTTGTTGCTTACATATATTTCAGTCCTAAAGGCCACTTTTAGGTATTCGGTTCATTTCCTGCCCAGTAGTTAGCAAGTATTTGACAAACAAGCTCTCACATGAAAACTTTGTATAACTTCTCATCAACCCAGTGCTAATTCAACAACAGAGAACACTAGTAATGTCCTCCCTTGAAGAAAGTGGATAACACTCAACCACATCCGATCAGCGTATGGGCAAGGCAGCCACAAGCTCCACAAGTGAAAGACATGGGAACTTCAGAAGTGTGATTATGACCATGAGACCCACACCAGGGAACATATTACATCATTGAGATCTGTTGCAGAAGGCATTTTTTTTCTACACTCAGCTCCTCAGGAGGTACTGAAGGTATTGTCAAACTAGGCATCCAATTATAAGCTTTTCCCTTCAAGCAAAGACAGTCGTGGTTATCTTGTGTTGAATATTTAATCACATGTTTAAGGAGGAGAGAAGTTCTCAAGAGTATGGAGTTCTACCTCATATAAAGCAAGTTGTTTGTCGTTGTTGGAGTCAATGATCTCAGTTTCAGGATATCACTCCAGGAGTTCTTCAGAAAAGTGTCTGAGGCCCAACCATCTTCTGTTAATTCATTGATGACAATCCTCCGTATTAAGGTCAGAACTGGGATGTTGACTGATGATTGCACCAGGACTTTTCAGATATTAAAGGAATCCATGTTCAAATGTAGAAAAATCTAGAAAATATCAAGGGTTTGGGCTGACAAGTGGCAAGTCACATTCATGCCACATAAGTACCAGGCAATGACCATATCCAACAAGATGCAATCATCTCACCTTGACATTCAATGGCATTATCATCACTGAATCTGCAATGTCAACATTTTGGAGGTTACCTTGACCAGAAACTGAATTGGCCTAGCCATATAAATACTGTGGCTACAAGAGAAGATCACATGCTTGGAATCTTGCAGCGAGTAACTCATCTCCCCAAAGCCTGATTATCTTTTACAAGGCACAATTCAGGAGTGTGATGGAGTACTCTCCACTTGTCCAAATGAGCGCCATTCCAATAATATTCAAGAAATTTGACAGCCTCCAGAAAAAGTGGCTTGCTTGATTGGTGTCACGTCTCCAAATGTCCATTCCCTCTACTACTGACATAAGTAGTAGCTGTATGTATCAACACAATATATTGCAGTAATTTACCAAAGCACCTTAGATAACATCTTCTAAGCCTATAACTGCAACCATCTAGAGGGACAAGGGTAGTAGATTCATGGGAATAAGGTCTCCTTCAAGCCAATCACCATTCTGACTTGGAGATATGTTACTGTTCCTTCACTGTCACTTGGTCAACATTCTGGGACTTCCTCCTTAATAGCACTGTGGGTCGACCTAAACGAAATGCAGTCACTCAAGAAGGCAGATCAAGAACGACTAGAGATGGGCAGGAGATGCTGGCGCAGCCAGTAACACCCACATCCCCTGAATGAAAAACTTACATTTTCCTTCGGAGGTGGGCAGATTAATTTCTATCAGGTATCAAGATATTGGACAGGAAATAGTACAGTGTTCATTGTGGAAATGTGAACTTCACTAACATGTATGGTTGATGGTGGTGAGCTCCAAGAAATATTTAACACAAAGATCCACAACAACATGTACCTTGGACACAAATGAACAGTTTCATACCTAGTCAATGTTAGCTCTTAGTTTCATTGGAAAGTGCAGCACTCTTATTACCGGGACGTATTTCTCAACAGACAACAGTAGGACTGAACTGTTGAATGATGCCTATTGGTCCCCTAAGGTGTTGTAAGGATCTGAGATGTAATACATGCCTTCCCTTGTTCTCTTCTCCAACACACTTTGAGCTGGACACGAAAGGAGGCATTGGAAAAAAAATGGTGTTGCTGGTCTTGCAAAGACTACAGAGAGGTTGAGAAAACCAAGGCTGAATAGTGCATTACTGACATAAGAGATACCATCTGTGATGTTGAGTTTAGGCCGTTTCACTACTGTGGACAGGGGTGGAAATCAAAATAGACAGACTCAATCAAGATGTTTTGGGCACATGGAAATGGGTTTGAATGGTGATAACACATTGGAACAGCAGGTTATATTTGTGGTTTTGTTTAGCTGTTCTTTATAATTGCTTGAATAACCACACTTAGGCATTTGTTGTTTATAAAGTTGGATTGTTTGCACTTGAGGATATATCTTAGAAAGAGAAATAGTCTTCACCTTTCTCCCAAGTTGACTAAAATCACTCTGAGCTATTGGCATACTGTTAAAAGGTTTGTAACATGCAAGTAACATAGTGCAATTTGCCATGTAAGGAAATGTAACTGGTCACTCACAGAAGTGGGCAAAGCTGTGTTCAAGTGGTGTGAGCAAGCATTTCATCAAAGGAAGACAGGAAGTATGGATGAATTTTCAACGTACAGCTTCAATTAGTTAGCAGGCTGTTAGGAACATAGACGTGAGTGGTTTACCTTCTGGACAGGAGATCAGGGGGAGAAGGGCTAATAATGAATAAGGAGAAAAGTTAGAGCTCATAACGTGAAGCATGATTGATTTGGTGTTTCAATCCTGCATGAAAAATCTCTCTGGAAATTTTTTTTAACTGAAATAAGTTATTTGAAATGAGTTGATTTTATCGAGCTTCATCTCTATACACTACACGCAGTATTTTCATTTTGGAATCGAGTCAATAAAATAACTTCATTATCCAATTTTGCAATTTGCAAAACCCTGCAGAAACTGTTTTCATTAAAACAGTTACAATTCATTATGCTGCTCAAAAGATTGATAGGAATATATGTTTTTCAACTAAACTGTCCCTTGGTTATACTTTAATGTATTTTAGCTTGCAGAGAATTGTGCCATTTTGTTCAACTAGCCAAAAATGTAACTTAGCTTTTAGGGCTGTACTTCCTGAAGCTTCAAATTAGTTGAAGATTATTTCTACAAATATAATTTTCTCCCTTGCACCCTCTTTTGGCCTGCAAGTGTTTGCATGTATGAATTAGAAATGGACAAAGTCACATTGTTGCACAACAACAGTGTGCAGTTATATCAGGCCATGAACATAGTGCTTCAGAAATATTATCAAACAAACTTGATACTAAGTGCATAAAGGGTGGCTAATCAAAAGCTTTGGCAAACAGATATATTGTAAGGACCAGCTTAAAAGAGGATACTAATGGACTTGGTGATATTCTATATGTTAGCTCACATAATGTACACCAGAGAGACAGGGTACTGTTGAAACAGATGTCTTGAAGTTTATTTACAACACTAACTATTTACGTGGTTACAATAACACAGACTTACAAACATAATAATTTAAAGTAAAATAAAGAATTGTGGAAGCTAGAAGTCTGAAATGTAAACTTCTGTGCTGGAGAATCTCAGCAGGTCTGGCAGCATCTGTGGAGAGAAAAAACAAGTTAATATTTCAAGTCTAGAGACTCTTCATTACAAAGTCTGTTTTTGTCCTTGCTGATGTTCTGTGCATTCTGTATACAAAGCTGACTGCACCTAGTGAATACATTGCACTGAGAACGTAACTGAAGGCAAAGTAAGTATCTTTGCACTGAAATGTCACATATTGAAATGTCATATAGCTGTCTCAAAGGTATTGGCCTAAATGGTCTTAAATCTATGCCATAATACAATATCCCCTTTTTCCCTTTAAAGAAGTTTTTTCTGATAAACATGAACAAGAATGTATTTACATATGTTGTCTCCGCATTTTCAGATAATGTGGCGGATTAATGACATGACCAAATCTTTTTTTTATATAATTATCGTGATTTGGCAGCATAAATACAGTCTCTGGTGTGCTGTCTTGCAGTTGTATGCATATCATTTGTCTTAAGTGTGTGATTGCTGTCTGGCACGATATCGTCAGTACTCAGTTTCATCCAGTGTGATCTGTGATTGATGATACACAGTTCAGATTTCTCTGTAAGGCTTGACCACTGATCATTTCATCTTATGACCTAGGCTAGACAAAATGCCATAGTATCTTTCAATGAACCCATGTGATGTATGAAAATGATAAAGCTCATATGCTTTGACTTGGTCGAACTTGAGATAACTGTCTGCTTGCTCATTGATCATACTTTTATACAACTTTCTCCCTTCTTTCTAACACTGCATCATCCACATGTAGTTGAGTGGTGAGAGTGTGGGAGGGAAAAACGTGTTGATCTCCCCTCCAAATATGACAGCAGCTACCAAAGGTTAACTACTGCCTAGAGGAGTAGCATTTAGATTTCACAACTATCTGAACATTTTGACAAGTCATGTCACATTTAATGATGTAGTGTCAGATATAAAGATGATTTCTCCAAACCAGATTGTTAACGGTTAATCGTTAAGGGTTAATTGAACAAAACAAAAAGCAATTGAATGAAAATATATGGAAACAGGCTTACGGTAAAACAGCCTGTTTTGCCTGTAAGGTAACCACAATGACCTTGACTAGGTATGGGAACAGACAGTTGTGCAAAGACACAGTGACACCCGGACCTGTTTTTTCACAAAGGGATACTTGGGAAGAGCACTCAGAGATGGCAATACAACACATAATATCAGTTCCAAAACAGAATCGTAGACATATCTACCAGGAAAACATCCCCTTCGGTCCAACTCGTCCACGCTGACCAGACATCCCAATCTGACCTTGTCACATTTGCCAGCATTTGGTCCACATCTCTCTAAATCCTTCCTATTCATATGTTCTAATTGTACCAGCCTTCACCACTTCCTCTGGCAGCTCATTCCATGCACCACACTCTGCATGAAAATGTTACCCCTCAGGTTCTTTTAAATCCTTCCCCTCTCACATTAACCTTTGTCCTCTAGTTTTTGACTCCTCCAACCATAGAAAAAAGACTTTGGCTATTCAGCCTATCCATGCCCCTCATGATTTTATAAACCTCTGTAAGGTCACCCCTCAGCATTCGTGTTTCAGGGAAAATAGCCCCAGCCTATTCAGCCTCTCCCATAAGTATTGTGTACTTTTCCAAGCTCAGGGGGACGTCTCACCATCAGACTGAGGCTCATGAGATCACAGTTGTGGACTTTAACCATCGGACTGGGGTTCGTAGATTGGTGTGATAGAAACCAAGACAGAGCTTTAAGTGCCAGCCATCACCTAGGAGTCTCCAACAGTGAGACTCACTTATTGACTATGTCGAAAGTAGCTTATGTTAATAAATTTATTCATAGGTTTGCATATATCAAAATTATATAAAGCTAATAAATCTGCTTTATATTAAAGCGCGTGTCTTATTTTATTCATTTTGATCAGACCTTAAAGAACTCATTAGGTGTTTTCAGCTTGGATTGACCATGGATTTTACATTACAAATAATGTGTTCTGAAAGACGTTTTGACTGAGAGTAGTGAGGACAAGAGATATGTTGATCACCTCATTTCCTACACATTTCTTGGAAGATGCACTATCAGACACCACTTATTGAGGAACTCCCAACATACTATATATGGTGGTTATTGTGTCAGCAATTGGTGCATGAATGGTGTCTTTGATTTGTCTCATAATAGGAAATTTGGGGAAATAGTCATCAAAATGTAGTCACGACCTTGAATGTGGAAAATATCAGGCACAATCTTACAGCACAGCTCAGAAAGAATCTCTTGCAGTAGATACAACACAGTGTGGTGCTGGAAGAACACAGCAGGCCAGGCAGCATCTGAGGAGTAGGAAAGTTGACGTTTCAGGCTGGGACCCTTCCCTTGATTGTTGACATTGATGAATTTGAAAGATAAGTGACTTTATTCATTCACTGATGCCCCTATTTACACCAGGCCAATAAATAGATTCATATTACAATCTCTTTGTTTTGCATTCATTTTACTGACATATACATATGGTCCCACGTGACTGAAGGTAGAGCTTATGATATGTTGCAACATGTTTGCTTCTCGAGCTTACGTTCATAGATAATTCATGTCTGAATATGCAGAATGAACCTACAAGTTTGGGGGCCTATTGGCAAGGCCCTTGTTAATAATGATCTTTTTCAGCTGTTATGGCTGGGCTTCACCAGACATGGCTTGCTGAAGCTGCTCTGCTCGGCTATGACAAAAACATATGACATTGAGGTTAAAACTATTTTTCAGTTCAGATTCAATAATATCACCATTGGTCCAAAGCAAAATTTTGTTCCAAGTGGGATTTAGAAGTTGGCTAAGAGCATTGGTGATAGTCGTTTGAGGAATCTGGTTTGTACCGTACTTATAATGTGAGTGGGGTGGTCCAGTTGTGAGAGGCTTTGACAGATCTATTTTAATGGCTTGTGGTTAGTATGAACAGTGAAGTTTTTGCCGAATAGATTTGGACGAAACTGCTGTATCCCAAAAACTAAAGCAAGGTTTTCTCTTTCAGTGTCGAAGTAGTTAGTTTGAACTGTCATTAGAGCCTTAGAATTAAATGCAATAGGCTTGCTGCCCTGTAATAGACATACTCTGAGGTCTTTTGGCATGTATCTGCCTGTGGTAAGCCTGGTGGCATCATGATATTGAAGAAACTGGATTTTACAGTATTTTTGGAGAGTTTGAAAATTTTGTTGATAATCATGCTAACCTGTATTTTACTTTTTTTTGTGCAAAAGATCTTGAAGAGGAGATGCCTTGGTCACAAAATTAGGAACAAATGGGAATAAAATGCTAAAGAAACAGACCCCTTTGTGAGTTACTTTTGTCATTTGATATGGGTATTTTCTGTGTGCCTTATATTTATAGGATCAGGTCTAATAATAGGTGTCAAGTCGATTGAATCACAGAATCATTGGATCTTTGGCCTCAAGCTGATTTGACATGTATTACTGTTGAAAGCAAGACAGTTTTTCCTTGCTACTGTCATCAGCTGATGGAAGTTTGTGTCATGCTCATATAATTCTTCCAAGAACTGTAGTGTCATCTGTAATGCAGAGATACTTAATAGATCCTCGATAATATGATCCAAAAATTGCTGGAATATGATGGATAATCCCAATGTTAATCTGAGGAAACCAAGAGGTGTTCTAAAAGTGGGCAGTTCCTCTGACTCCAGGGAAAGATGTATGACTTAATATCCATTATTGCATTTCAAGTTTGGAAAATGCTTGGCACCTGTGAATTTGGGATTAACCTCTTCCAAAGCAGGAATCTTGAATGGACATCTTTTAGTGCATTGTTCAGACAATCTAGATATAAATGGACTGAGACATAAATGCATCTCTCTTCAAAATACAAGTGATGAAGATTGACCAATTGATGTGATACTTGATTTGCAGTTGATGTTAGTTTGTATCATGGTACCCAATTCCACTTTGAGTTTTTCTTAAATGTGAATGAGGTTTGATGCTAGGTTAGGCATCATCTTTCAGATGTAAGAATGCATCATCTTTTAAGTAGCCAGTAGGTTAGTCAGATGATGAACACACTAAATGTTCCAGTCTGTAATCTTTGATATTGCAACTGATGGATTTGTCACCTTATGGAACATGATAATATGCAGATATCTTGCCTCAGTTTTCACTGAAAAGGCTGTCAAACAGGAGGTAATAGTAAACAGGAAGTAATTTGATTGAAAAATAGCTATTCCAGTTCCACAACTGCACCACAATTTAGAGCTGTTCCAACCATTTCCATCTTATTTAATCCCTCTTGTTGTCTCATTGTAGGAGAAAATGGCCCAAAATAGGGCAGCGAGGTTGAAGTCAAGTTGTAGAGTGTTTATTCATCTTCTCACTTTCCAAAAGCAGAAGATCATTGAGCTCAGGGGAAAGGACAGATATCACTCTTGCAGTGATGCTGAGGCCTTCATATCCTGCAGACAAAGTAAGAATCATTATCAGTGCTGCACTGTTCTCCTACTAACACCACTGTCGACATATTCTTAATATGCCCAATCTTTTATCCCCACTGGCTCTTTCGTCCTCTGCAAACAACAGCAGCTTCTGCATTGTCTCCAACATGAAGAGAGCAGTTTCTCCAGTCTTCACCTCAACCTTTGAGGAAGAAGATGCAGACGCTTTAACGGATATACTGGCAAGGCTATCACATACATCTTCCATCCATTCAAATACTGACACTGTAGTAGGTTCTTTTTCTAGATTAGACTTGAGGGACATTCTGGTGAGCACATTAAGGCATGTCTCCTCAGCTGGCTGAGGAAGAAACATTCCAGTTTGCTGGTACTCGAAGGATGCTGGAGACCAGGCATCTACTCAGCCACAGGCAGGAGAGGGCATCGTGGTGATTAGATAGTAATGTCAATCAAAATGCACAAACTGACAGAGAAGGAACAGGCAGGTTTGTAGGAGACATTCGGCAAAATGCATAGGAGGCTGGAGGAGTCCACCAATACCATCTGTATCATGGCATATTGTGGCATGCATGCGTCTGGCTATCTTTATGGACAGGTTGGCAGCTGTCATGGCAGGCCAGGTCCAATACATTCAGATGCTGGATATACGCACAGACATGCTCTCCATCATTCCAGCCCTCGGAGCTCAGCACCAACTGTCTTCCTATTGAAGCCAAGCTGGTTGTAACTGTTGATGACCAGCCCTTTCACAATACCCTATAGGCTTCACAATAATTGTTCCCTCTGCATCCAGCATGCTGGCACTAATCCCACAATTGATTTCCCAACCTGCTGACTACAGCAGAGGCCCCTGATTACCTCCATTGACTTTTAGCAGACAGACTCCCAGAACTGACTGTGGCCCATGCCCCATGGCTATCTTGACTGATGAGTGACCAGCTCCTTGACAGATAACTTTGCAACTCCCTGACTGACTTACCACTAATTTACAAACTGGTGACACCTGACTATGGCCCATTCCCTGAACTGTAGTAATACCAAATCACTGATGTTGAACTATCCAAGAGACCAATTGATCATGTCTTCAGACCTTGGCTGAAACTGGACAATGCCCTTGACTGACTGTGCTGATACCCATCAACCAAAGTCTATCCCCTGATCAATGCTGGCAAGCTGACTGGATTTGTGTCTGGACTAAAATGCAAGGCATTACAGAAGCAGTATGAGCCTTTAAGATGTTAATGAGGCATTGACGCAGAAAAAGGCAAATAAAGGCAAGACAGAGATGCTGTAAGCGTCTAAGTAGACACAAAGTGTGTGAGTGCTAAAAAAAAGTGGGCTAAAAGCCCTGAGACACACCCTGCTCTGATGCATTTGATGGGTGCCTGTTCCCTTGTGCAAAGCAGCCTGGCAGCACCATTGCAATGAATGGAGTCAGTCAACTCAATAGGGCAGTATTGAAATGATGGGCTGTATAAATGAGTCGGAGATGTGGCATGATGATAAGGTGGGGCTCGTGTATTTCTGATGTCAGCCTTTGTGTATGAAGGACTCAGGTGATCTGTACTCATAGAACATTCCTGAAATGTCTGGATACCCAGTGAAAATGTTGGTGAGTTGCAGCCACTAGGTATCCACTCAGAATTGCGTGCTGGGAAATAGCAACCTGCATAAAAATGACAAGCGAATAGTTATAATGAGATGTTAATTCATGCAAGTTGACCCATCATCTCAAGAGATTCTTATCTAGCAGGTAAAATCTTATGCACAAAATCAGTCTTTTTTTCCTCAACATCAAGAACCTCATTTTTCCATTCTTGTCATATTTTGCCTATTTTCCCATGTTTACCTATGGTCATCAACTGACAGACAAAAAATGTATTTTCTATTTTCTAGAACAATCCAGGCAAGTGATCGATTAGCTCAGGAAATATACAAGATATTTGATTAAGGGTCAGGCAACATGGTGGCTCAGTGGTTCACAGCACCAGGGATCCAGGTTTGAATCCAGCCTCAGGTGACCACCTGTGTGGATTTTGTACGTTCTGGCCTTTTCTGTACAGGCTTCTCCCCAGAGTCCAAAGATATGCAGGTTAGGTGGATTGGCCATGCTAAATTGCCTGTAGTGTCCAAGGATGTGCTGGCTAGGTGGATTAGCCATGGGAAGTGCAGGATTAGGGTGGGGCAGGGGAGTCTTCTGGGATGCTCTTTGGAGGGTCAGTGTGAACTCAATTGGCTGAATGGCCTGCTTCCACACTGTAGGGATTCTATGATCTCAAAATACCTACACTAACAGAATAATTTAAATAAAAGCAACATGCATTTTTGAAAAGCTCATGTTTAACATTGTCTATTTAATTCATTGAGGGTGTAGTAAATGGAACAGACAAAAACAAGACGGTATAGTAGACTCAGGTGGCCCTTGAAACATTTGCAGACAACAATTTCAGAATATGGGGAGCCAGGGGCCAGGAATTGAGATGGACTGGAATATCAAACAGAAAAATCAAACAGAAAGCAAAGAGAAGTCTGAGACTTGCAGAAAGCAGGATATGATATTTCAGGTTCTCCATCCAAGACCACTGCTGTTATTATTATCAGTAAATTGTTTGGACTCAGGGACTGGTGATATTTGTCAACATTTGGATATTGCCAAAATTATAGTGTGGCTATAATGAGGAACACCACAATAAATAGAGAAGACATTAACAGTTTTGCAACATGGGAAGATTTTTGTTTTATTCTTTCACAGGATGAGGGCATCACTGATTTGTCCAGCAATTATTGCTTGTCATTGCCCTCAACTGGGTAGCTTGCTAGGCCATTTCAGTGGGCCACTTTGGAATAGACCTGGAGTCACATATAGACCAGACCAGATAAGGGCAGCAGTTTCCTTCTTTATAGGGCATTCGTGAATCAGATGGATTTCCCAACAATCGACAATGATTTCATGATCATCATTAGATTCTTGATTTCAGATCTGTTACTGTTTTGAACTCATGTTCCCAGAACAATACTTGGGTCTCTGGATTAATAACGTAGCGATAATACCATTAGACCATCTCCTACCCTCTTCCTAACCCCGGTGTCTGCCCCAAAACAATCAGCAGCTTTCATATTCTAGCATGAACAAGATTAAGACAAAATACCTTTGAACTGTTAAATACTCCTTTGTGCACTATTAAATTTATCACAAAAATTTAGGGAAAAGATCATTAAGCATGAAATTATCCCTTTCAGCCTCATATTTATAAACCAGAATACAATCATTATTGGAAAAGCAGCTGTTTAGTTACTCAGAAATCTGCTGCCTCGTTAATGCTCTGTAGATAATAGTAAAGGAATTTAGACCCGTGACACTTCATTAAAACAATTATACAGGAATATAACAATCTTCTTCATTAGGCAAATTAAATATTTGCTGCCACTTCTAAGTTTTAATAAAAGTGAATTACAGCACATATTAATTGAATGTGAACATGATAATTAAACATAGAAGAGTAAAAGGCAGAAAATTGAGATGATCAGAATCCAGTTCAGTTTTTTTTTATACTCAAGTTCATATTACTGTTTTAATTGGAAAAGCGACGGTGCTAATACCTTTGTGGAATAGTTGTAACAGAGAGCACTTCAATCAGCATGTCTCAAACCTAAACTCTGGTTTTGATATATCAATACCACTTTAATCATGTGGCAACATGACAGGAGAACACTTCATAGTTCCTTATAATCAACCTTTGAATATGAATTTTATCACAGATATGGAATGACAACTTTCCAAATAATTTATTGATGGTCTCATCAGCAAGTCTCATAAGCATATCATTATTTCATGTCCACAACAAAGCCATTCAAACTGACTGACATTTAAACTATTGGTCTTTCCATTATCCCTCCATCCTCCAATCAGCTTCCAATAAGCCCCATTAGATGCGCCCACAAGAGAGCTTTACAACAAAACTTTGCCATGTTAACCTACACTTCCTACTCAATGGTTCCGTTCTCACCCAGAAGTTATCCATAAATGATAAGAGTCTGCCTTTCATTCATTGGTTACACTTCACACAGGTTAGAAATATACACACATCAGCAGATATAGATGTTTGTTATAAATCATCAAAGAAGTTTTAATTTATTCTTCATACCCACAAAGCCAAGCAACCATATCATAACAGACAAGGAATTTGCACCAAATCACACAACTACAGACTTGTCTACATTGGGAAGCTTTGAGGAAAATCACAAATGCACATTATACACAGTGGAGAGGACAGCCAAGCATAGTCAATTTAATAAGCATCATATTTAATGGTCCAACTCTAAATCTATCTCATCCATCAGATACAAGATGCATGAGGGCAGCAGTAGAGGTCTATCAATGCCATATTGTTTCCCAAAACATTTGCTTCTCATCACTAAGATCTGCTTATCCTTTCTGAAGAAAGACATTTACATTCATTCTACATGGTTTACCAAACAGCAGCAAGAATGTCAACATGCACAGGCCGATTGCAAGTACAACAGCCTGACTAGTCAGCAGTAAGATACTGCTCATACTTCCCATTCTCTGCCAATTATAAACACCTCTTTCAAATTTTCCGGTAACTCCTCAAGACAATTGGTAGGGCCTGGTGTCTGGACTATTGCTGTTTATTCATTCTTCCAAATTACTACCTTGAGATAACAACTATCTTTTTCAGGCCAAAATGTTATAAAGTGCAAGTTTACATTTGTCTTCTCAATGGAGCTATCTACATTAATCCCATTTCATAAGTTTTCTTGATTTCCCTTTATAATCAATCTATTTGTATGCTGAGTGAAATCCTTTTTTAAATGATGCATTGTCTTTATTTCTATAACAACCAGTAGAAAATGCCCCACTTTGCGAGGAAATTCAAAAGTACAGGGTGTAAATAGTCTTTAGTAAATTCAGCAGGGAATTTAGGAGAAACATCTTCACCCAAATAGAGGACTGATTTACTACAGAGTAGTTGACGTAAATACGATAACGGGGAAACAAGATAATTAGATGAAGAAAGGTAAATATTTTCTAATCAATCTGTTGATTACATACCTCTGGAGCAAGGTTGAACTGAACACAAGTCTTCTGGCTTTGAAGTAGAGCCACTATCATTGTGTCACAAGAGACCTAGTAGTGGAAATTTTCCTTTTTAATCAAACTGTCCGGGGATGTTATGACACATCTTTGAAGCAGATAAAACTCAAATCCAGGCCTCCTAGCTGAAAGGTAGGGTCAATACCACTATGCCACATGACCTCGTGGTGGAAAGATATGCTGCTGAGGTTAATTGAGGACAATTTGATGGATGGTCATGTGAAAAATAAATGTCAACATTGACTAGTTGGACTGAGTAGCTGATTCCTTTTATTTAAATGCAATTACCGATGCCTTCAATCTTCTTTTTGAATATCTGTTAGACCATCCCTTACTATTTAGTACTCTGAGCAATTAAAGCCTGATCACTGGAAACTTTAAGCACAAACTAATCATTCTAGCTCAGTTATCATTCCAGTGATTGTTTCAGCTCCTCCAAGTTCAATGTATCCCTTCTGATGTGTAATAGCTACAACTGAATGCTGTGCTTGTGATGGAACAGCTCAGAACATTCCAGCTGTTGCCTAGTCAGTGCCTTGCATAAATTTATTATAATTTCCTGCCTTTGAGTTCCACGTATCCCAGTTTGCATTTTTTATGACACTTTTTTGCCTGCGCTTCCTTCTTTAAAAATTAATGTATTTTCTTCATTCCATTGAGAATTCTGCAATGTGTGTACCAGGGATCCTTAATGGTGATGTGAAGTATATATAAAGTTTAAATCAACCAATCATCAGTTGGTATGCAAATAAGAAGTTTCTGCTCAAAATAGATGATGGGGTTTTGATTTAGGATTTATCCATCAATGCAGCAATGAGGGAAATAGGGGCTTTGCATATTTATAACATTATTTACATTTTAGCAACAGGCTTTAAAGTCAATGATCATTTGCTATACAGTCAGCCAAATGCCACATAAGATTTGCACACAATTATGTCTCACAAGAGGCAATTAGAGAAACAATTCAGGTATTCATTTTGGTGTTGCTGACTGAGGGATGACTCTTGGTTAAAACACTGGAGAGAACATTCCTACTCATCTGATAATGTAATAGAATCCATTGTGCCCCTTTGAATAGTCAGGGCCTCCTTAAATGTCTTACCCAAAAGAGGCCATCTCTGGAAACTTAGTATGCTTGCAGTACTGCAAAAGAAATGTTAGCCTGATGATAGGGGTTTGATTCCTCAACCTTCTAAGCCTACTGGCAGTAGTTTTACTGAACCACATTAAACATTAAATGGCCCTTTCCAAAATTTAAGCTACATCACGTTTCACCAACTTCCCAATTATCGTATCTGATACAAAATGCCATTCAGCTTTTCATTCATCTATAACTTGCAAGGTTTAAAATTCTTCTGTTACTACCTGAGTATTAAGGGCAGAGTTAAATCACATCACTCAACTTGAATGCTCCTGCTTGTTAAGAGAGGCATGATAAGGGTATCACTTCAGGTTTTGTGAAACAGAGATTCAGAATAGCACAAAGGTCATGATGTAGATTGCCAACTGTGAGTTTGTGTGTGTGAAAACTTGTTAAAAAAGATCACATGACAACCGAAAGCAAAAAAAGTTGTCAAAAGGTATGAGAAATATATGTCTTTGCAAAATGTTTTAAGTGCAATGCTCAGAAGTACACAGCCAGTATAGCAGAGATGGATGAGGTGAAGAATAGGAGCTCCAAGAACGGAGCACAGAGCAATGCCAAAAAAGGCGACACTTAAGGAGGTGTTGCCTGTTGACCTAAAGTAAACCATAAATGTAAAGGTACATTTTGTGTTTGTTATTGTGTTTGTAAACATTGTATTGTTACGTCATACATGTTATAAGCAGAGATTTCATGTTGAGAAACCAAATGAAACTTTCCTAAAGAACAATCTGGAATAAACTATGCATGTACCAGATCATCAAACTTTTGATCCGCAAGTATTAATGTAATTTGATTTTCTGATAATGCTAATCCACAATTAGATTACTCTCTAGTTGCTGACAGAGTAAGTTTCCCCTTGGATCATTCAGGAAATAGCCAGATCACAAGTCATGCACTAAACACTGGCCAAAATCTTTGGATTGGCATTAGATTAGGGTTTGAATTCTAAATTCTGAACCAGATTAGACAACGAGTTACCTTCTTATTGGAAATTATCCTTTGGGCCTGACGTCAAATACAAGAGCCTTCCGCACAGTTGAGGTGCATCCATCCTCATAAGGTGCATTGTGATGACTCTTCATGGGAAACGCAAATCCTTTTCACAACAACAAATGTCTTATTCCAATAAGTAAATACATTTGAAATGTCCCAAAAATTGTGTCACAAGCTACTGAGAAAACTAGGTAGATAAGGCTGCCATGCAAGGGAATAGGGTTGCAGGTAAGTGGGGGTATGGTAAAATCATATCTGGGGGTGAAAAAGAGTATGGCTGAGCCTGGAAGCTGGGTGTCTGTTGTTCATATCGATGGCGGGGGGGTGGGGGGGGGCAGGTGGGAGGGGGGTGGCGGGGAGGGGGGCAGAGTAGTGATTAAGGGAGGGGGGAGTTTGTGAAAGTGCAAGTGAGTGGGGTGAAGGGTGGTGAATGGTCAATTGGAGGATGAGGTATGTTAATTTTAAAATTTTTCCGGAAGTTAAAGCAGGCTTTATTCCTTCAATGGTTTCCTGGTAACTACTTCACTTGAGCTCTAAATATATCTTGAAACCATTATGTGTACCCAGGAAGATTAAGCATGCACCTTCCTACAGTAGTTCTATAGACCACTGTTGACCTCTCGCACCACTTCCATACCGCTCTATCTTTATTCCCATGTCCTCTGCCCCTACTCCGTCTCCCTTTTACGCTACCCCGCCGCCACTCTCTTCTACCTCCACTTTCAATCTCTTTAAGCCCAATTATCATTCTTCTCTAACCCACCCTCACTCTCCTCTACCCCATTTTCGCAATCCTTAAAGCTCTCTCCTCCCAAACAAGTCCAACCTGAGGTTTACAGTAAGTGAAATTGATGTTTCAATTGGGAAATCTTTCTCCAGATAATCACCGGCATTTGCAGCTCAGTGATAATATACTGCTGATACACAAATCACGCTTTTAGATTAGAATCGGATTGTTGGTGTCTAACATGTTCTCCTTGTCTGCTGATGACTCTGTTTCTGAAAGGTGACTTGAAGTTATTTCTAAACCAGTGAAATTTTAAGACAAAACTACTTCATTCTAGTTTTCCTACTGTGAAGCAAGGTGGATAATATACAGATATTTTAGGATTTAAATTTCAAAGTCGAGGCAAATGAATGTGGCTCCATTCTGTACATATTTAAAATGGTGACCTAAATTTATCAATGCCAAGAAAGCATGTGACCACTATCAAATGCCTGTTAGGACCCCGCACTGTTAATTAATAGAATGTTTATACTTTTCGATTTATGACAATTAAAGTGAAAGAAACAAGGCCATTAGCTTAGTGTTAACTCCAGAACAGAGGTTTAAGGTCTCAGTTCAGTTTAACTTGCTCATAGCAGGATAATCAAGTTTTAATTCACTGTAGCCAAAGTGTTTTAGTTTGTGCAGTTTTCAAGCGAGGGGAGTTTGGATAGAAATCTTCTAGTTTTTGGAATTGAAAAAAATTTTAGGCTATCAGAATTGTGAAAGACTCATGCTAGCAAACTCAGAAAATAATTGTAAAATGCTCTCCATAGTTAAAAGAAAGAAGCCTGGCAGAGTAAGTGAAGTAAAAACTTAATATTGTGATAAGGGTGAAATTTCTCTGGAATTGAATATCTATAAAAGGATAGTGATGGGATCCAGGTTGAAACTTTGTTTATGTTAAGATAATTTGAAATATATTGTATTTATATCCATATAGAGTTTTTTCTTTGTTTGTTTTCTTTATTTTGTGCATTCAGCTTATGTTCTTTTATTAAAGAATACATGCTGCCTTGTGTGAGCTCAGTTGGTAGAGCATGAGACTCTTAATCTCAGGATCGTGTGTTCGTGCCCCACGTTGGGCAGAACTTCTTTGGGGTGGCACGGTGACTCAATGGTTAGCACTGCTGCCTCACAGCAGCAGGGACCGGGGCTCAATTCCACCCTCGGGCGACTGCCTGCGTGGGGTTTGCACATTCTCCTTGTGTCTGCGTGGGTTTCCTCCCACAGTCCAAAGATGTGCAGGCTAGGTGGATTGGCCATGCTAAGTTGCCTGTAGTGTTCAGGGATGTGTAGATTAGGTGGGTTAGAGAGGGATAGGTCTTGGTTGGATGCTTTGAGTGTTGGTGTGGACTTGTTGGGCCGAAAGGCCTGTTTCCACACTATAGGGATTCTATGAAATATGTTTTATTGACTAACCAACCAAATGCAAAAATTAAACATATGATCTGGTAGGCCAGGTTTCATTCTGGCTACGTGCTTGTCCAGTATTAATATCAGATGGGATCATAGCAATACCTGTGTTGATATTATTTGTGTATTGGAATTGATGTTACACAGTTACTTTCTTGCTTTCACTTCATATCCTTTATTTTTCTGAAGTACCTATCCAATATTGTTTTGAATATTTATAAAATTTGTGACAAACACATTTCCCATTCTGATAACTCTGCCCCTCTATGTATCTTGAGTTTAGATAGAGATTGTCCATCTGTCATTTACTTGTCTATTACTTTGATCATGTGCATTTCTATCAAATCTATATCCAGGTTTCTTAGTTTGAGGTAATACAGCTTTTGGTATCATTATAATGCTGCACCTAAACCTCTTGTGTCATAGCAAACCCATGTTGTCTTTTCTTCAGGGCTGTTATATCTTCTTCTTTTCTGGTGAAGAGTCAAAATGCCCAATCATATTCTAAATATGGCCTTACCATCATTCAGTAGAGCATCATTATGACATCTCTTATTTTGTACTCATAACCATTTGATGAAAAAAAACTTCCTTTGCTGTCTTAAAAATGTAAGTGAGGAGCTTAAAAGCATTCGAGCCTAAATCTCTGCACGTTGAGATCCAACAGTGAACTGAAATGTTGTTTTTTTGCATTCTTTATTCTTTCCAAAATGTTTTGTCTCATATTTCCCAACGGACCTTTGCTTGACTGCCTTTTTCTTGTCTCTCTGGTCATTTTTATATCAAAGCTCATGTATCACTTTATTTAATGTCTTCTGTAAGCCTACATTATTACATTCACCTCATCACAACATATCTACATTGCCTACCATTCTTGCAAAAGCGCTGTAATCTTAGTCAAACAGCAAATGGTGCATAAATCCATGTTGATTATTTCTAATCAGTCTAGGAGTTTCAAAACATTCATTCTTTTCCCCTTCCAACAGTGTTCTGATATAACTTTCCCCATAAGTTTTAAGTTGAACTCATTAGGCAGAATTTCTCCTCCCCAGTGTGACAAGGGTAATGGCACATAAGCTGAGTAAATCGGGCGAGATTGAAAAAAAATCAATTTCTCAATGTCAAGAAAAACTAGCAATGATTTTCCCCTTAAGCCTTAAATGGTAAGTTAAGATTCTCCCCCTTGAGTGGCAAGTAGCTTATTTCCCCATATATTTGTATCTCATTAATTTGCAAACTTGCCCTATTCACCTCATATCCAATTCTCCTGTTGTCCAACAAGAAACTACATAGAGTTATAGGGATGTAGAGCACAGAAACAGACCCTTTGGTCCAACTCATCCATACCAATCTGATATCCTAAATTGCCAGCATTTGGTCCATATCCCTCCGAACCCTTCATATTCATATATCCATCCAGATGCCTTTTAAATATTGTAATTGTACCTGCCTCCACCACTTCCTCTGGCAGCTCATTCCATACAAGCACCACCCTCTGCATGAAAAAGTTGCCCCTTAGGTCCTTTTTAAATTTTTCCCCTCTCACCTTAAACGTATGTCCTCTAGTTTTGTACTCCGCTACCTTGGGGAAGAGACCTTGACTATTCACCCCATCTATGCCCTTCATGATTTTATAAACTTTTATAAGGTCACTCCTCAGCCTCCAATGCTCCAGGGAAAATAGCCCTAGCCTATTCAGCCTCTCCTCAGAGCTCAAACCCTTCAACCCTGGCAACATCCTTGTAAATCTTTTCCGAACCCTTTCAAGTCTCACAACATCCTTCCTATATCAGGGAGACCAGAATTGAACATATTATTGCAAAAGTGGCATAACCAATGTCTTGTACTGCTGCAACATGACCTCCCAACTCCTATATTTAGTGCACTGACCAACAAAGGCAAGCATACCAAATGCCTTCTTCATTATTCTGTCTACCTGCAACTCAACTTTCAAGGAACTATGAACCTTCACCCCAAGGTCTCTTTGTTCAGCAACACTTCCCAGGACATTATCATTAAGTGTATAAGTCTGCTCTGATTTGCCTTACCAAAATACAACACCTCACATTTATCTAAATTAAACTCCATCTGCCACTCCTCAGTCCATTGGCCCATCTGATCAAAGTCTCATTGTACTTTAAGGTAACCTTCTTGGCTCTCTACTACATTTCCAATTTTGGTGTCATCTGCAAACTCACTAACCATCTCTCCTATGTTCACATCCAAATCATTTATATAAATGACAAAAAGCAGTGGTCCCAGCACTGATCCTTATGGCACACCAATGGTCACAGGCATCCACCACCATCCTCTGTCTCCTACCTTCAAGACAGTTCTGTATCCAAATGGTTAGTTTTCCCTATATTCCATGTGATCCAACCTTGTTAATGATGCACATTCTCGATAGGTAAAACAGCACTGCAACTTTTTGATTGCTTGAGCTGGTTATCATGCAACTGCTTCTTCCGGGCAATGACTCAGTATGGTCTATGGCCACCATTCCCACTGAATATCTGCTCAAGGAGTTAACATGAAGAACACCATCGTCGGAGTCAGTGTCAGTTTGCTAACTCAGCGAAGACAACATGGGAGGAAACAATGATTTGAACATTTTCAGAAAACCCAACAGGAATAGCAACTTGTAGCCACTGCCATATACCATCCAGAAGGAGAAGCAGCAGGTCAAGGTCCATCAGGGGGGTGGAAGAGAATGATCAGACCTAATATTTATAGGCATCATTGTAATTTTCTTCAACTGTCAAAAAGACAGTGTAGGTGCAAATTAAGGATGTTCATCCTATCATCTTTGAACTGTTGTATTCTGGAAGAAGAACTGTTGTCAGAAGGATTGGGTAGCAATTCCATCCCAGTGATCATCAAGGTCACAGCTGCCCTGAACTTTAATGTCAATGACTCACATCAGAGAGCAACTGAGGACCTGTTGTGGTATCTTTGAATTGTCAATTCGTAAATACCATCTTGGGTTTTACTGATGCCATTTTCCCCAGAACACAGCTCTTCATATTATCCCTCCTTGAAGAGGAGATTCAAGGAGCACAAGCAGTGGGATTCTTCACCATCGCTGGCTTCCTTTAAGTGCAGGGTGCTATTGAGTGTGCTCATATTGCTCTATTATCAACTGTCAAACGTGTGAACAGGAAAGGCTTCTAGGCATCAACGTTCAAATTATATTTGGTTGACTGCAATCTTCTGAGGTTGAAGGTGTGGTTGAGAATCAGGAAATTCACCAGGAGAGAGGTCCAAGACAGCTGGACAGCTCAATGCATCACACAGCCTGAGAGGCTGGGGATCACTTAATAACTTTTAATTTCACTGATGAATGAGCTTGGTTCGGACTACATTAATCTTTGGCAATTCTTTTGCAAATCTGACAAGCGGCCCTTTACTTAAAGCAAAGGACATGTGTTATTTTAGCAATCCTTGATCTCTTGTGTTACTGAATAAGTATCTCATTGTCTATGTGATTATACACATAATACTTTCTTGTAATCGTTTTCTGAAGTAGCTACACATAACCTCCATGACATGATTGTTAGTGAAAGAGCAATAGAAAAGAGTTTGCTAACATTGCAGGGTGCTAACATTGGGTAACTTTTAATGCATCTTTCACAATATTGTATTTGGGTGATGCATATGAAATCCTTCAAGATAGCCACCTTCAAGACAGGAATCCTGAGGAATCTCCTTTTGATCTTTCCATCATTGCGAATCCTTCATTGTTTAAGCATTGTATAAATTACTAAATTGCCTTGAAATGCAGTGTCCCCCTTAATAACATGGAAACTGTGAGAGGGAGCACTCTGTGCAGCTTTTCTAACAGACCACCACACCATGAGAAAAAATTGATGTATGAGCTGCCCACTGTTAACCCCCAGCTGTGAATGCTAGTGCCCTCCCTTGAAAAGCTGATAGACAGGATGAACTATTTCTTGCAGAAATGTTTGGAATCATCATTGATTCCATAGTCTCTCACATGATGGGTGTAATTGTGGAATGATATGTCCAACCAAGACCCTAAAACATTTCTTGCGCATTGCTTTCAACCTCAGTGTTGTCCACATTAATGTGCAAAGCCTTAAATGTAGTCCTCAATGTCACGGTTCAGGACCCCTGATGGTCAGAGGATTTCTGCAGTCAAGGAGTCAGCTGCTTGAGAGAGGTGAGCAACATTTGACCATTACAATTTCATTCATCTTTCGGACATCTGCAAAGGCTGCATGTCTCTCACATGGGTGTGACTTAACCATGTCCGACTGCAATGATAACACTACAGATGACATTGTAGCAACGCAAGCAAAAATATAGTTACAGGTTATTTATAATAAAGTGGCACTCGTGTCACCTATGTGCCTTAGTATGTTTTCTTCTTCCGTTCCCTCCTGCTGTGCCTAAGTTCAGACTCGAATTCAGCAGGTGGGATATAGCAACCTGTTCTGTGGTTGACCCTGTTAACTTAGAAGACTTGTGTGACTATTCAGAAGAGCCTTTGGACCTTGAGAGCCCTGCTACAATTCCATATACAAGCTTCACCCTCCTCTACGAAGCTGTATACTTTGAGATCAGAAGTGAGGGTAGGGGGGAAGTGGAGGAGCGAGGCATGTGTGGTGTATTAAGGAGGCACCTTCTGGGGATCCTGTTTAACTCTTCTCCCTCTGGGTCACTTTTGGTACCACCCCGTCTCACTTGGAGACACTTGGAGTGAAGTTGATGTCCCTTGCTCCTTTCTTGCCTTGCCATTGATGCAGAATACTCAAGTGCAGGACTGTGTGCTTATGCAGCTGCCATAGAGTGTTCTGGTGAACCTTAATGAGCGCAATGGTCATTCATCTGTCCATGAAGCCAACCTGGCACAGGCATGCCAGAGCTTGCACAAGTCTTAGAAAGTTGGTATACACATTTATCCCTCAATATAGTTTACCGACTGCTTCTGGCAAATCTGACTGATGTTCCTGTGATTATCTGTGTGATTTTACCAAGTCATTGATGGTCAAGGACAGACTCACATCGTTACCTGGGCCTGAGTAAGTACCTGGTCTCCAGCAGTCCTCTGGGTAACAGAGACCTGGGATGTTTTGTCTTTGACTTGCTGTAGAAATAAATCAGTGATGTACTCACCAGATTGTACTCCTGACCTAATCTAGAAAATCTCTGAGCTGGTGGAGAGTGCGGGTGAACTCTTTGCTGGTACCTTCTCTGAGGGCTCACTGACTTCCTGCTTACACCTGGAGGTGGAGCCGAGGGTCTCGAGCACTGACCTCTTCTTTGTGGAAACTTGTTGGTTACCACTGGTGCCTGCCCAAGAGAACAGACAGAATTATTTAGAGAAGGTGTATAAAAGCTTGGGCAGGTTAAGAATGAGTTTTTGCTGGTGGTAATGGGGTAGAAGCACAGTACAATAGAGCATTATCTGCACTGCCATTTTCTGTTAATTGTCTTCTGCCTTCATCCATGACCCTTTGAAAATCTCATTCACTCTATTCTGTTCAGTTAAGCAAATGTTCAATCAGACTATCTTCCACTCTCAATCATTCTCATTTTCTTTCCATTTTCAGAAGCCTTTGCTATTCCATTTTATTTGAAGCAAGTTTAAAAATCATACTTTCAGCTGTCCTTATCTCTTTTCATGTATAGAGCTTGATATTTCTCAACATCATTCACTACTGCTAATTAGAACTGGCATCCTTTTGTTTCCATTTTACTCAGCATAAAGTCATTCACGGGTGAACACTTTCTTTTCTCAGTAGAATGCTACTATGAGCTGAATCTTACGTACTTTTTGGCTGAGCTATGTTGAGATTTTCAGAGGGAATTCTGCCAGGAAACTAATATGTTTTCTTCCTATAGTCTTAAACTCACTAATTATCCCACCCTATGGCATCCATCATCTCCAATTCCAGCCCCCTGTTACAACACAGAACAATTGTTCCCAGAACAACTTGCCACTCAGCTGATATTCTGGAATTCACGAGCATCCGTTCTGACCGCATCATTTTTTAAAGCCTGTTATGTGCCCGAACTGGCGCTGTCAGTCTGGTGCTGCCCTGCATGGTTCCTATCACGTGCCCAAGTTGGGGGAAATTGGCACTCCGCTGTGCAGGCAGGGACCTAGAGGTCTTGCCGGACAGGATGGGGCAGAAGTGCATCACCCTTTTCAGCCAGGACCAGCAAAGGAGGCCACAACACCAGACTAACCTGGTCCAAGAACCCTCATGTTCTTAACCCTCCAAGGTTTAAGCAGTCCAAGCCATCTGGAAGAATGCCTAGCACTGTAGAAAGATGGTCAATGATCTTCTACAGCCTGCTGCTATCTTGTCTCTGATATCTCACACTTAATTTATATCTGCTATTGTATTCACCTCCTAACAAAGGTCATGCTCTACCACTCTCACTTCTGCCCGCAACATCTTCCCTCACTCGCCCTCATTCATTCAAACCCAACACCATTAACTCTGCATGTCCTCTGCACTTTTTACTCGCTCACTCCAGACACCTCTTTTTCCTCTGCTCTAATACCTGCATCTCTCTCATTCCAGAAGGAAAACAGCACACAATTTGGCAGAAAGAATCAAGATGAGTGGTGGATTGTCCAACATTCAGCTCCTCATTCCTTATGTGGCGAGCATCCTGACTATACCATCCTGAGTGTCAGACTGACACAGGGCAGGTATCAGAGGCTGCCCTTGACTTAATATCCTGAGACCCCCTGAGCAATGGCTATCCCCATTGACTTTACTTAGGTCAGCTAACAACCATGGCAAGCATTCTTTGTTTGTGTCTGCACATTATGGCAAGACAAAACAGAAGCAATGTAAACCCTGTATCTCTGGATGAGGAGGTAAAGTGCACAAAGAATGATTATAAATGAATGAACTTTAACGTTAACTCTGCAAGGTAAATGTAATGCAGGGATGCTGTGAGCATTCAGGTGGGCTCAGAGTGAGTGAATACTGTGACACGAGTAAACAGGTCAGAGATACAGCCTGCTTCAGTCTATTAACTGGCTGTTTGTCCCTGACTGCACAGTGTTCTTGCTGTCAAATTACAATGATTGTTGCCAATGCAGACTGACATGCAACATTGAAGGGTTCTTGAAAGCAGATGCATATGTCTGTGTGTGTGCAATGCATGTGGCTGATACCCATGGATCGCACCCTGAGATGTTATTGTCTGGTGTCCAGTATGGAGTTCTTTTGGAGCAAATGGCTAACTGAATTCACAAGGTACCTGCTCTGATGTCCATGTTAGGTGTTTCCAAAGTCTATCTTGTTCAGTGTATTTGGTAAGACAGAAAACTGAACATTAATGAGGTGAATTGGGCCATCAACAAGCAATAATCCCCCTAAATTGGCAACTCACTACCGCCTTGCAAAAAACTCACCATGTTGCTTGCTTAAAGCATAAAAGATAGCATCAAAATCGTCTGATTGGATTTTTCATCTGATTCTGCCACATATCTCATTAGTGCACATTAGAACGCCTATAGTATTCTGCTCTGCACTTCATTTTATCCGAGTCCTGGTATTAATCCAGTCTATACTATCTAATCTGTTAAGTCTATTATTGTTCTCTTTTTCTTTAACATTAAAGTTCGTTCATTTATAATCATTCTTTCCTTATTTTTCTCCTTGCTTCATGTTACAGCCATGCCTTGTTCATTAATTGGGCATGAGTCATGAATACTCTACAACTTTCTTAGTAGGACTTATTGTTTAGGGACTCGGAAAAGAGCCTTGAATGCACCCCATAAATCATTCTCCGTTCAACACTCCTTCAGAAACATGCATGTAGGGTATCTCTGAAGGCGAGGTCCTCCATTATTACTTCACTTTAAGTTCTACATACCTCTATATGTCATCTCTTTAATTTATTTCTATTTAGCACAGTTAGTTTTAAGTCCATATATGGAAGAAAACACATACTGCTGAACAGGTGTAGGAATTTTCTTAATTAGATCTATTTAGGTCGTCATTATTGTTTGTCATTCCGTGTTAAAATGAAAACTAGGTTAAACTCAGAGTTCAAAGCATTTTCCAACAAGCTCTATTGCCTTAATCATTTTTAACCGTAAGTTATGCAGGAAAGTGATCCAATCCAACTGTGACCCTGCTCAAAGCAAGAATGTGCTGATATATTTTTTTATTTATTAACAGCTGGATGTTATTATAGACAAAACCTGCTGGTTTCGCCAGCAACATCTCACATCTCACATCTCACAAATGAATATGAAAATATGTGACTATGAGGAAATAGAAAAATATTTAATAGTCTAGGTGTATTGTCTATTTCTAACTGCTCTTGAAAAAGTGGCATTGAACCATCTGTTCGGACAGCTGAAGTCTGTATGATACAGATCCTCCCTTGGAACTGTTAGGCAGAGAGTTCTTGGATTTTGACCCAGAGGCAATTAAAGAATGGTCTAGACAGTGTCCCATCTTTACCCTTTATAAACCCGAGCACATTCAGCCTCTACTGTATAATCAAGCCTGAATGAAATTGCCTATCACACTTCTGCTGATTGAACTCCTTGGCTTTCTAATCTGTCAACATGTCAAAGTTATAATTCTCGTCCTTGTTTTTAATTCCCTCTACGTCCTCACAACACTCATCCCTATAACTTCCTTGAACCCTTCATAAATTCTACATTCTCCAATTATGTCTTGTGTGAGTGTGTGTGTGTGTATATACCCCTCAATTCCCAGTTAAGAAGTTCAATACCTATTTCTTTGATCAAAATATTGCTCACCTCTTCTAATGTGTGTCTTCCTCTCATTTTGTTTAATAATACTCCTGTGGAGTTCATTGAGGCCATTTTTAATGATGTAGGATGAACGAATGATATCTCGACTTCAAGGCTTAGGCTATGAATGGAGATTATGCAAATTAGGCCTGTTTTCTCTAGAATTTAGAAGGTTAAAAGTTGATCTGATCGATGTCTTCTAGGTATTAATTGGAAAGATGGGTTAGATCAAGATAAACTATTTCCTCCAGTTGGGGATTCTAGAACTAGGGGGCATAGTCCAAAAAATAGGTTCAGACCATTCAGAAGAGATTTTAGGAAGTACTTCTACACGGAAAAGGTAGTAGATGTTTGGAATGCTCTTCCACAAACAGCAGTGGATGCTAAATTGATGATAGCACACAAATTTGACTGGGACAACACATCGATAATTGTGCAAGCCAAGAGAAACATGGCAGGGAATTCCTGGAGGCCTGGTATTCCAACCAGAACTCCATCAACAAACACATTGAATTAGACCCTCTGTATAAACTACTGAGAAACAAAACTGGAAGTAATACTAATCACACCAGCAAACTGAGGCATATAAATAACAAGCAGAACAGAACACTGACGCTTCACCGGAGGTGCACTGACCATGTTACCTAGCAGGGTTATGAAACTTTTGCAACCAAACCCATAGGCTTGGTGAGCATGTCTACAACCTCATCCACAACTCAAGCCACACATCTCTCAAAAACTTTTCTTTTTTCCATTGTGATGACCAGCAAGCCTACGTCTCTAATCCACAATCAGGGCTGCCCAGCGAGTCCTGAGACTTGAATCTTAAAGACAAGATTGCCCACCATTCTGTTTGAAGAATGTTGGTAAAAGTACAGGTTAAGATATTCCAAGCAAGTGGCTCCAACAAACAGGCTGACACAGAAGGATCGAGTCCTGCGATTACATGGTGACAAAGAAACTTCATAACTTTAATAACTTCATGGATTGAAAGAATCATCAGTAACTCTTTTTGAAATAAGCTGTTTCTTGAGATAAAGGGAACAATGAGAAACTATTATAAAAGGAGTTACAGCAACATGTGAATTAACTATCCCTGGGAAGAAGAAGTTACACAAACAATATAAACAAGCTGTTTCACAGGAGAGAGGAGATAGCACTATTTGATAATCTTCTGCCTTCTGACCAATAGGCAATTAAGACCTTCCTGCAGAATTAATGTTCTGAAGTCAAGGGATTAATTGCAGGTAAAATCTGTGTTTTAAACAGACAGCTAACCCCAAATGTGACAAAGAACAAAGGACTTATTTTTGATAAGAAGGCAAGCTACAGACCTGAGGTCTCTGAAAGTATAAATCAATATTGGGAATGAAAGAATCTAAAAGTTATTAATAATGTCACACCACCAACTTGAAAGAGAGAAACCTGTATAAGATTTCAACAGCAGAACAACTCAACAGCAGAACTTAGAAGCACAAACTGCACACAGATAGAAGCCTGGAAACCTCCAGACACAGATCACTGTTGGTTGAAATCCTGGCCAGACTTCACCTTTAATCAGGTAATGGCTAAGTTGGCTTGCAGGCTTATACTTGCTTACTTGAGGGTTCTTAATAAAGTTTGAATTATTGTTTTAGCACTTGATTGCCTGTGAGATTTCTTAATAAGTAGCCGAATTAAAGGTAATTTGTGATGATATACCCACAACACAAGTCCACACAGTTATGAAAGATATATTGGAACTGCCAGATATCCTGACGGAATAATTACTTCGCACTGAAGAGGAGTGATTTTTTAATGGATTAATCTGCTGTGGGAGACAGCAAATTATATTTATCGAATGTTTCTGTAAAAATTCCACCCAGTGTGTTTCTCGGGCCATATACTTCACTTCTCAAAGTCATTTGTTGATTTAAAGAAGTCACATAATTCAAAAATACAAATGAAGTAATCTTAATTAAATGGTATATCAAAATTTTTTGATATCAAAAAATCAAAAGATTCCACAATAGGTTAAAGCTACTTTTGAAATATATTTAATGGACAGATAGTGCTTTTTTGAAAAGTTTGCTCACCTTCATTGCTCTATAAACAGTTCTGAAGAAGAATTATTTGGACTAAAAATGTTAAGTCTTTTTCTCTGTCACAGATATTGCCATACCCGCTGAATTTCTCCAGCATTTTTTCTGTTTGTTTCAGATTTCCAATATTCACAGAATTTTGCTTTTATTTGATAAAGTTTCGTGCTGGTATGTGCACTACTGAAGCTACAAGGACTGATAAGAAAAAAGTAAATAAAAATATCAAAATGTGATGGTGTATTTGCATTCAATTTTCAGCCCTGCCTTCCGACTATGCTCAGAAGGTTTCTTCTTCCTTCCCCTATCCATAACCTCACCCCGCCCAATCCCCCATTATACCTGGATGCAGTCTAGGGATCCATAGCTGGGTTAAAGGGACCCTGTCCCATTGTCGAGCCTGTTGGCTTTGGAATTTTAGGTAGATAACTCCAGGGATTTTTTTTGTGGACCGAAGGGCCCAGATATACTGAGTGTTTTTTGGCCCGATGCAGGATCACCCTCTTTGTTTGAACTCCAACTGGCTTAGGGATTTCAGACATGGTCAAAGTGGAGGGAATAGGCATGTGTTCTTAAATCAATGGAGATCATGGACAGAAACTCTCCTATACTGATACTTCGCTGATTTTTGGTAAAATTCAGCCCTACTGTATTCACATTACACAGCCTTTCCAAGAATTCAGGACGATGTAAAGCTTTGTAAAACACTAGTCAGTAAACTGAAGAGTATAATTCTACATTGAGATGCTTTTAAGGCATGTAGATTGTACATTGTACAGATAGTGAATGCAAGCATGCCAGATTACTGACAGCTGGCATAATATAGAAGTGTCTAATTTGATTTTGGTGTCATAAAGGAGAGGAAGCTGTCATTTAGATGAATAGGATGATACAGAAACAAATTGCAGGCCAAGTTTGCACTCTTTGATCAAGCAAGATCAAAAGCAAGCTCTTCATGTTTATTTGGCTTCTCACTCTTAAACCTAAATTCCTTTCAAATTCAAGATTTCGAGTGATCATTGACATCAGGGACATGTGTTGAGTTGAAGCCAAGGTAGGACTTATAGCACATTGACCATTACATGTCCTGTTTACTCTGATAAAGGGAACCTCCACTTGATTAAGTCTCTATACGTTACAGCAAACTGTCTGTTTATGCAGTAAACAAATTCAACTTAAAACATCAGACTTCAGAAAAGAGAATTCATCCCCAAAACTACAGCAGAAATTCCCAATGAAAGTTAAGTTATTTCTCTGGCAAAATGCATTGGCTAGTGGATAGTTATATGCAGCAAAATGTTAATTTCTTTGGCAAAATGAAGAGTGTGGAGGATGGTTGAACTGTAAAAATTCTGTACATAAAATCAAAGTTCCTTGCCACAGTGCAGCTTCCAGGTAAAATTGAGGGAATGTGCTATCATCCCCTATTTTGACTGGAACACAATGTTAATAACATGCTTTCAGCTCATGTTTGAAATTTGATGTAAACTTTCTGCCAGGACTAGTTTGCATTGTCAGTCCATTAAGGTAGGGACCTGGATTAGGAAGGTATACTTTCGATATGTAAGAGCATTGCAGATTGCACTGGCTTCTTAATGTACTGCAGGTTTATATGCAAAGGTTTTATCTATGTATCTTCACATGGTTATCCCAGCTCAAGCTTCTCAGAGTTTCATGGTAGCCATTATATTTGGCCTAAGTCGACAACTAATCAAGTACAGTGAACATAGATCAGTCACTAGACTTATATAATCAAACATAGAAAAATTGAACAACTGAACACTGTAGCAACAAATATAGCTAATCAGGCTGATCAACTCATTTCTTTACTCACTCTTTGCCAAACCAGCAAATGCTTTACATCATTGGACATTCCATTCTGCAAGTTAACCATTCCCAAATGGAAAAGGATACATTCACAAAACTGAAAACTATGAGTGCGAGAGATCTGAAATTATAATGATAATAATGTAAAACAATCAACCATCAATTTCCGGAAGCAAAAAAAATGCAAGAACTAACATATTGTTACTCTTGGCATTTTTTAAGCAGACTAGTCACCACACTTCATGAAGGATATATTCACCTTGAGGAAATGCAATGTAGGTTAACTAGAATGATACTTGAACACTGAAGATTAAATTATTGGGAGTGTTCACAGAAGCCGGGGTATAATGAAATGAAGAACATTCAAGGGATGATTTGTTTGATGTTTTTAAGCTACAAAGCAGAACATGTCGGGTAGATTAAGAAAAACTATTCCTGTTAGCTGTGCTGTCTAGGACTCAAAAACATTGCCATAAAACCACAGCCAGACCTTCCATGAATTAAGCGGATAAACACATTTACACAAGAAGTAGTAAAAGTTTGGCATTAACTCTTTGCAGATGTCAAATGATCTATGAGGTTTTCCAGCTTTTCTTTTAGATTTACAGAAACTGCAATAGTTTGCTTCAATAAAAGTTTTGAACTCCCTTCCTCAAATAGAAGTTGATGCTAAATCAATTTGTAATTTTAAGTCTGAGATTGATAATATTTTAGGTGCAAATAAAATCTAAAGGATATTATCGAGTTATGCCTCCTCTGCGATAATATTGGGTCATGTGTAGAATAGGAAATATTCTATACACAGATAAATGAATGTTAAGCAAGCTTTAATGAATATAATATTGTACTGTATATAACAGGGAGCAGCAGATTTGAGAACCTAAAAACTCAGACCCTATACTGGGGCGGAATGACTCAATGAATCACTCACCACTCGGAGCCAACATCCAGCATCAAAGAGTTTATTGATGCTACATCAGTGGGAAGAAACCATTGGGGATCCAGAAACTTCTTCACTGAACAAAGGAAAGACATAAACTTTTATATATTTTTTTCAGCCTGCCTTTAACAATGACAAACTAATCATATTATCAATTGATTACACACACATCTATAAAGATTAATTGTGTGACTGCATGGTCAAAGTTGGACAACCTTAAGGACAACCCCAAGTTTTCCCATATTCCCGTGATATTTACCCTGATCAACTATCCTTGGGCTTTGACAATGTATCTAATTCAACCACATTCCAATACTGCTGACTTCTGCCACTATTATTCAATCCTCCCTGTTGGCAGGTTGGGGACTTTTCCCCACTGTCTAGGGCCGTCTGCCCATATGAATTCAGTTAAACCCTTTAATGTTATTTCCTTGGTTGCATTTAGACTTTAGAGGTGTATATAATGTGGAGTTACAATTACATAAAGAGTCTTAATTATTGTGGGACTTTTACTGATCTTTACTAAATAAGAAACTTTGAACATGCTTTTCAAAGGAGCTTCTATTAAGGTTTTTCAAGGATGTATCTTATCAAGACAGTCCTACTGTCTGAAGCTGACTGTCTACAGAAATCCATTTAAACCCCTTGTTGTGCCACATCAAAATGACCATTTTATGTTTGTTTGTGTGTGTATATGTAATGTGATCACAATTATATAAATGATCCTAACTAATATGAGTCAAACTTTTCCTCTCTATCCAATATTAAAAAGCAAACTTTAATTAGCTTGAAAGAAGGACTTCTATCAGTGCTTCCATTATCAAAAATATCTCAGTGCAAGTGATGGCTACATTTTTGCTTCTTCTTAATAAGACCATATTGTGTGATTTATATGAGACACTTTATTACCTTATGCAGCCGCTATGTGTACGAAGGCCACGATTCCAACTGTGCAAATTGCTGCTTCTGCTAAAAATCTTCTTCAGCCATTTTATGTCAGCTAAAAACCACAGCAGCCATTCTATGTTAACAATGATCTATGAGCAGCCTAACACTTACAAAGAGAATGGAAGAATAAAAGTGTCAATAATGAGGGAAATGTTTATGTCTGGGGAGGAAGGTAATGTCATTGGTACAAACTTTCAGAATGACAGTAGTCTCTTTATCTAAATTTATTCCTTACAATTTTATTTCAATTTTTGCCCTAACACTCCAGTTCCATTTTATCTCATAGCATCATATCATTACTGATAACGTATTATAACAAGCATCTTTAAATCCAATAATACTACACTTCCCTGTAGTATTTCACTCTGTCCCTTTTAAGATTAAAGATTTAACCATCAATATTTAACTATTACCATTTGAACATGAACATTATCCTTTTTGTTCCACACAGTCCCCATCAAAGTCTTTCCAGCGAAGGCATCAATCTCAGTGGGCTCTTCCTAATTCAATGTTTGGACCAATACCAATGTTTCATGAACTTTAAGCAGTTTTCTTGATTCTCCTTCTGTTAACCTAACTGTTCATTTGAACTTCTGCCAGTAGCTCACCAATGATATACTCAGATATCTTCATTTTCCTTCATTACTTATGAATAGCTCCTGCAAATATTTGAATCCCATAAGAATTTGTTCCTTTGCAGTTCCTGATGTTTCCGTTTCCAACTTGTTCTTGCTGTGTGCAATCACAATCCTGCTTTTCATTTAGAAATACTATTTGTTCAAACTGGAGTTCCTCACTTTTTCATTATGAAGTAATGCCCCCTTATCAAAAGGGAGAATCTTTAATTTCAATTGTTCTGTGTCAGTGCTGTTTTCAAAAAATGTAGGATAATCTAGGACTTCATTTTCTATTAAATCATTAATTATAGGGACATCTATATTACCATGCACTCATTCCACAAAGAACATCTGTGGATCCGACGTGTTCTCTTGTAACTGAACACCTTCATGCCTGGTGTACTTCTATTTTGCTGAATCCAGATACCCTTTCAAAACAAATGAATGATTTAGCAAATACATCTGTGGTCTGAGGGATGGAGGTCCACCAATGAAGACTGGTCAGTTTCCTTTGTTACTGCTGAATGAAGATGCAAAACTATACAAGCATTTTAATTTTAGGAACAATGGTGATCAGAAATGACATCCAAGTGTGTCAGTGACCTCTCTCCCATCATAGTGAAGAGTGGCAGTCATCTGCTTTCATAATCTAACTTGATTAAATTTTAGGCAATGAAGCTGAATATGAGATGGTTGAAGAAGTTCATGTTTCAGGCATGGTGTGGAATCTGAAAGAACAGACACTGCTGCTACTGACTCCAAAACAAGCTCCATTTCCTTGTTGTTAACCACGATGTTGACAATCCAAATTTGCCTTGTGAGCCTACGGAAACATTTGAACTGAGATTTTATAGAGTGTCTGTTCTAGTTGCATACCAATACCATCTAATTGGTGTCTTATAATTATGTACCTAGTGGGTTCGTTATATCAGTGTACCAATAATCCATTTCTTGTAGGTCTGTTACATCTATGCACCAGTAATCCTCATCTAGTTAGGGTCTGCTACATCTGTGCAGCAGTAACCCTGTTCTGTTGTGTGATTGTATCACTGAAGAAAAATTCATTCTGTGCCCTGACATCCTCCCAATTGCCTGATTACTTGCAGGCTGTTGTGATCTATTTTGTTACTATTTTGTGCTGCTGAAATTGTTTTGAACTGATCTCTCTCCTGACAGTTATGACCCTCTGTAACACTGGCTGGACAAAGCTCTAGCCAATGGGTTTCTTTAAAGGCATTGGATGTGATGTCTTCACTCTTATGCTTCCTGCTTGCATGCTTACTTTCATTTCTGGAAAATCTCTAATCTGCAATCATCTATTGCAGGGGAGGCAATGGCCTAGCAGTATTATCACTGGACTATTAATCCAGAGACCAGGATAACATTCCAGGGACCTGGTTTCAAATCCCACCACAGCAGAGGGTGGAATTTGAATTCAATTAAAAATATCTGGAATTAAGACTCTAATAATGACCATTGATCCATTGCTGATTGTTGGGAAAACCCACCTGGTTCAGCAATGTCCTTTAGAGAAGGAAACTGCTGGCCTACATGTGACTCCAGACCCACAGCAGTATGGTGACTCTGAACTGCCCTCTGGGCAATTAGGATGCACAATAAATACTTCCTAGCCAGCAAGGTCCTCATCCCATTGACAAATAACAAAACATCTATTACTCACTGTTGCTGACTATTGTTTCAGCTTGTCGCCATCTGCAGTCTCAACTAAGAATCTTCAATATGTTCCGTGCTGTGATAGTTCTATTTTGCTATTTGCACCAAATGACATGTTTGCTACCTCCTCAGCTTTTTGCCCTGTAGGTGATAGTATTTTCCTGTGCCTACTGCCATTGTTCTCGATGGCAGAGGTTGTAGGCTTTTGAGTTTCTATTGAAGGAGACTTAGTGAGTTGCTGCTGTGCATCTTGAAAATGTACACACTGCAATCATGGTGCACCCATGGTGGAGTGAGTAAATGTTTAAGGTGACAGATGAGTGCCGATCATGCAGCCTCCTTCATCTTGGACAATGTTTATCTTCTTGATTATTCTTCCAGGCAAATGGACAGTTTTCCAGCTCACTCCTGACTTGTGGTTTGTAGATGATGGTGGCATTTGGAGACAATAATTTGGAGAAACATTGATTAGAAATGCAGAGTTGTTAACTTACTGTGCAGTTTAAATGGTTAACTAGGTACTACCCACAGTGAAAGTGAACTTGTGTCAGTATTTCTGTTATAAAATAGCACAGATGAATAAAATACTTTGATGGTCATGTTCAGATTTCTTGAAACTTAGACTTAAAACCTAGGCAAAGAGAAATGCAGTCAATGTTGATTTGTTAATATTCTTTAGTTAGAAATCAATTCTTGAAAAGGCACAAAGGGATTGGTCATGAGTTGATTTGTGGCTTTCTAGGCAGGTTCTTCTGATTTCAGAAATGAAGAAAGATTTCTCCAAAGATAATTTCTCTTTAATTGGACTGAACTTTTCAGTGACACGTTAAGAACACCAAGATGGCAAATATCTGAGTGTGTCAGCATGAACAGACTTACCTTTCTAAAGATCAATGTTAAAGAATGTTAAGTGTATTTATTGCTGCCCTGTGAGTCTCGGGGAATCAGAAATCAATGAACACTGGCCATAGCATCTTCAATTAAGCAGGGTCACCACAAGGCCAACTGTCTCAGCTTTTTCCCTGAACTTTCTTAGTCTTTGTCACAGAGGAATAGAATAAGAAAAGAATCATTATACATGCATTGTATTTTGAGCAACCAAAAATAAATTATTGGCCCTTAATTTAAAGATGCACTCCGAATTGGCTAAATATTTTTCTTGATTCCCTCAAGTTATAACGTGTTTGCATTGTTACTTAACTGGAGGAGCTGATAATCAGGCAACTGGAAACTTGGTAAAGGATAGAATCAATAGTTTATTCCCTTCACCAAAGACATTTAAAAATTAAGAAAGAAGACTGATTAACAGAGGGGGAAACAGTAGAATTAGAGTCAAATTCCATAGATACCACATACAACATACAGCACAAAAGAACAAAAATAGGTCATTTGATCCCAATAACTGATTCTATTTTGTTACAGAAAGAGAAATAAAAAGACTGAAATAAAGATTGGGTTAAGGAGAATTTACCTGTTGTAGAAGTAAGACTTCACAGATTTCCTTGTTCCCTTTCTGGGCTGAAATTTCTATGTGGTATTGAAGGAGCACAAAAAGTTACACCTGACCTTGTTTAATACACCTAACTTACTATAAAGAGTTTACTTAACAGGTCCAAATGAACAAACATCCTGAAATCCATGGGGTGTTTGAGGGAAAGCTTCCATTTTTTGTGAGACTCTGACCCTAATCATCCAGCAACTTCCACAGGATGACTGGAGCAGAGGGCCTGGGTTTAAATGTGCGAAGATCATTGAAAATGACAGGTCAGATAGAGAAAGCAGTTAATAAACATAACATATCCTGGGCATTATTAATAGGGTTATAGAGTAAAGAACCAGGAGGTTGTTTTGAACTTGTATGACACACCAGTCAGACCTCAGCTAGAGTATTCTGTACAGTTTTAGGCACCACACCACAGGAAGGATATGAATATATTGAAAAGATTGCAGAGAGGTTGATAAAAAATGGTTGCTGGGATGAGAAACTTCAATTATGTGAACAGATTGAAGAAGTCGGAACTGTTTTCCTCAAAGAGAAGAGGGCTAAGAGGGGATCAGATAGAGGTTTTCAAACTCATGTGGGAGGCAGATAATAGTACATAGGGAGAAGCCATTCCAACTCAAAAAAGAATCAAGAATAAGAAGCCACAGATTTAAAGTGATTTGAAAAAGGAGCAAATATTTAGTGAGAAAAACAGTTTTCATACAAGTTCTTCAGGTCTCGAATGCTAGAGACAGGATCAATGAGATATTTAAGACAGCATTAGATTATCATTTAAATAGAAACAATGTGCAAGTCCATTGGAGAAAAACAGAAAAATGGCATTAAGTTACGACATTCATTTGGAAAGTCATTGCAAACACAATGGGCCAAATAGCCTTCTTCTGCACCACAACATCTCTGTGATATTGTGAACTCTCGTGTACACAATAATAATTATATGAAAATTTAACTTGCTGTTATATTACAAGCAAATTGCAGACCATTTCTTACCAGTCCATGCTACTATAATGTCCAGCATTGCAGCAGTGCCCTAATAATGCCTTGGAACTAAGCAATGTGTTCAATCGCCTCAGAACTAGTTCATCACATCCTTCATCTTTTATATCACCATGACAAAGACATACTGCAATCATTCCAATGGAAAGAAGAAAGAATAGATACACTAAAGCTGCTTATGATTAGGTCAGAGAAACTCAATGCATTCAGTCTTCATCATATAAAGGCTGCTGAGAAAAAGAAAATACTGCAAAGGGTTTTGTGAATTAATGCTTAATGTATCATGCAGTTGGCAAGATACAGAGCCAGGTTGCCTACCAGTCAGCCCAAAAGTGATAATATTTATATGTAACCTATTCAACTACATGTTGGTATTGGGTCTAAAGTGATTGGGAGAACTGCTGCAAGGAAGAATTGCTTACAACATGTAATGCATTTCTTTTACCTGAACAATCATTTCCATCCTGATACTGAGATCCACATTAACTTGACAGAAAGCCAAGTTGACAGCCATTATGATGCCTCAAGACACCAATACTTGCAGCCTTGAAATTACAAACAGTTAACAAACTTGTACAAAATTATTCCTTTTTGTTTTCTGTGTCAGCTGTAGTTCATTGAGGACAATCCTCATATATCAGTCAGAACGTTATGGCTTCATGATCACTCTCAAGACATGAGCATGAATTTAAGACTGAGACTGTACATAGTGATAATAAGTAAAAATTGAGAAGCCCAGGTTAATGATATAGGGATAAGGGTTCAGATCTCATTATGATGTCTGGTAGCATTTGAATTCAGTAAATTAAATTTGGGATATAAAGCTAGTTTCAATAATAGTGACAATGAAACTATTATAGATTGTTATAAAAACCCAGCTTATTGATGCCCTTGAGGGAAGGAAATCTGCCATTCTTACCTGGTCTGATCCACATATGACTCCATACCTATAGAAAAATAGTCAATTCATAAATGGCCTCTGAAATTGCCTAACAAGACACTTAATTCAACAGTAATTGGATATCAACTTTTGACCTTGCCAGTGACAAAGGAGAAAAACAGTTCTTGGAAAAATAGTGATAGATACATGCCATCACTAATGTACATTTTGGCTGGTAAAATTAACAAAAAACAGGGATACGGCATGGATTCAAGCAATACCTCATGCTTAACCTCCCTTTGTTTTTAAGAACTTGCTCAATTTGTATATAGATTGCCCATAAAACACTTTGTAGAAAGTTAGAATGTATAATTATCAGTTAAATATCCCTTCAATAACGTGATAATTGTTAATGAAATGCCTATCAACTTTCCAGGCCAAGAAAGGGATAATGAAACTGTTGACTCTCAGTTCTGTATATAATCAACCATTGTCAAACATATCAAATTTTACATTTTTACACTTGTTTCATACCTTTTATTTTCAGCTCTCTCTCTTTGTCTATTCTTTCTTTCCATCTCTTCTGTTTCTTTATGATTTGACTGTAATTCATGAGCCTCTCCTCTCCAAACATTTCTACATTTCTTCTATTTCATTCTAAATCTTAAAATCTCAATGATTAAAGAAATGGACTGTTGATCTCATCATTCACCTAGCTCCCAGATGCTCTGACGATCCATTGCCAGTTTGTTCCAACAAAAAAACATTTGGCAAAATTATATTCATTATGAGCAAAGAGATCTAACAGGACAGCGCAAGTGGCTCTTTCCAGCAAAATGCAGGCCAGTGTGTCTCAGGATTAAAATCGAGGTTTCTTCATACTAAAACAGAAGTCGAGGGTTGGGGGGGCGGGTAGCGTGGAGTGTGGGGTGTAGTTTAGAAATGACTTTTAAAAACTAATGCTGTCCCTTCATATCATTTTGTGCAAAATTGAAATAGCAAGTAGGAAAACATTGTAAAAGAATTAAACCAATTCTTCTGGTTATTTATCATTCATCCACTGTGCAATTGTCTCTTGACACATACTGGCATCAATTGATAATGAAACATTTTTCTTCATTAAAAATAACCCTTTCCTGGAGAGAAATTAAATCTATGGATTTAATAATTTGAGTTTCTCACAAGTACATTTCAACTGGGTGCTGATCGATTAGAAAAATATAGTACATGACATTAATTTTCTCCATAGATAGAAAATGAATGATCATCTAGGCCAGGATTCATGACAGTGGCATGAAACCTTGGTTATCGTAATCATTACAGCAAACCAATGTCTTGTCATGTGATTTCTGAAATGGGAGTGTTTTGATTTTGCTCACTCAGTTTCATCCACCTTTGTCATCAGCTACATGTAAATCTCCTGAATTGGTCCCTCAGGTCAGGATCCAGCATTTCATTTAAATTCAGATTGGGGTCTCACATCAGGCTGAATTCCAATCCTGACACTGTATCTGAATATTTTCACTCTTGGGACATGCACAATTAAGAATTAGGAGCAGGAGTATGCTATTCGGACTGTTCTGCCATTCAATACTGATCATGAATGATCTGATTGTGCCTCAACTCTACACTCCCACCTACCTCCAATAACCACTGCCCCTCCTTGTTAGTCAAGAATCTATCCATATCTGCCTTAATAATATTCAAGGCCCTGCTCCCACTATTCTCTGGAGAAGAGGGTCTAAATACTCTCAGATCTCTAAGAGAAAAGAATCCTCCTCATGTGCACCTTAAATGGGAGACGCCTGATGTTTAAAGAGTGTCTGAGATAGTAGGAACTGCAGATGCTGGTGAATCCGAGACAACAAGGTGCACGGCTGGATGAACACAGCAGGCCAAGCAGCATCATAGGAGCAGAGAGGCTGACGCCTCGGTCCTAGACCCAGTGTCTCTTGGGTTTTAGGCACACTCATAAAGGAGATCATTTCAGCATCAACTCCCTTCAGGATCTTGTACATCTTAAAAATAGTGATCTCAGAGATAGTAAGAACTGCCGATGCTGGAGTCAGAGTCAGAGACCCGACCCGAAATGTCAACTTTCCTATTCCTCTGATGCTGCCTGGCCTGCTGTGTTCCTCCAACTCCACACTGTGTTATCTCTTAAAAATAGTGATGCTGTGTTTACAAATGTAAATTCACAAATTGGATGAATTTGGAGGACCCCTCTCCACCCCCATTGTCTCAGTGAGTAACTTTTGAATCAGAAGGTTGTTAGTTCATGTCATACTCTGGAGACTTGAAGACAAAATCTAGGATTTGGTACTGAGGAAATGCTACATCATTGGAAGTGCATCTTTCAGATATGACGTGAAGTTAAGCTCTCATTTTCCCTCTCAGGTGGACATAAAAATTTCGAAGACACTGTTGAAAGAGAAATAGTAGGGATGTTCTCTCTGGTGACCTGGCCTTTATTCACAGGAATTAATTTATCTGGTCATTATTGCATGATGTTTGAGGGCTTCCTATGTGAAAGTTGGCTAATAAATTTCCTGTATTACAACAGTGGCAACATTACAATTTACTTACTTGACTGTAAAGTAGTTTAGGAAATCCTGAGATTATATTAGGCACTATTTAAATATAGTTGGTTTAATTTTCAATTGCAAAACTTCTTAAGAGTCAACTCAATCTTCCACTAACTTTCTACATTTCTTAGGATTCTAAAAATCATTGCCCATTCTGCCTGTTCAATGATATCAAATAGATCAAGGTTCCTTGAATGTCTTTCCTAGTCTGAATGCCAGAATTTCACAATGAATCTCAATGACGGAAATTGGCTCAGAGCTGGACCACTTCAAAAAATCTTTTGTTCAATAATCACGCTTCTGACAACTTGATAAAGTGAGCCTGGTGAATATTCTTCCTGTCTGCTTTCATTAAAAATTCTTTCGCAGAGATATATGAGTGAGAATTTTCTGTTTATAAAACCAGATGGGATAGCAATGGAATTTTTGTTGTTTCCTTTAGTCTGTTTAGCATTTTTATTGATGCAAAACATGACCTTGAGAGATTAAAATTTTGGGTTATTTCAGTCTGACTCAAAAGAATGGACTCAAATTCATATCATATTTGCCAAAAATCACTGAATATCAATTAATATTTGGAAACAACAAAATTGAGTTATTAAAGGCAATTTCTGATTTTTGTGCTTGAAATTGATTAATATTACTCTTTTTGTTTTATATCAATTAGATTACTTCAATTTGAAAGTGCTTTCCCTTCTTGCTAGTTCCATTGTGTCTGACTTCTGTAATCTCTGATGACACTACAGCCTTCACTAAATATTTGTGCCATGCCAATTCTGGATGCCTGAACATTCCTGATTTTAATTCCAGATGCTTCAATATTGCCAATCCTTAAATGGCTACGTACTAGGTTCTGGTATCTCTCCTTCTATCTCTGTGCCCCACATTCCTTCTTTACAATTATCCTAAAGTCATGCCACTTCGACCAAGCTGATGATCATTGGGCCTAATGTCTCCTTACTTGGCTCAGTGTCTACCTAATGCTCTTGTCAATCACTTTTGGAAGTTTTATTATTTTAAAGGTGTTATGTACCTGCAAGTTGTTATTATTATGATAATGTTCCCCTTGACCTCAGCTACCAATGAATGATATACATTTTGTCTTTTTCTGTGTTTTGTGAATGGTATGTGCATTAATTGCAAAATATATTTTATTCATCTTCACAGTGTAGTATCTTATCTTTAGCATTGAAATCAAAAATTCTCCATTCTAACATCAAATATTCATTTACCTCCATTACTTATACTTTGATGCATGACAGGGTGTGATTATATTTAATGATGTCCTGCTACAATGTCTTCAAACTTGTGTCTTTCTTCAAGAAGAGCATTAAAACAGATTCTTTGGCTTTGTAAAGAAGGACTTTGGGCAAGGATTTGAGGATATGATTCGTTCCATAAAATTTTCAGCAAATTTGCCTTGGTGCATCAACATCTTACGATGAATTGGTTGATCGTTTTATTTGGCTGTCCTTGGAATGGCATGAATTCAAGTCTGAATACTCTGAAATTGACTTAAACATAAAGTTGATTTTCTAAAATCTGAAAGTGTTGACAAAATCTTCGCTATCAACATCAGAGACCAGAAAATTTTATTCTTATTAACTCTTCAGCGCCCAAAGTGAGGCTTTACTGCTCATCATTATCTGCTGATCCATGAAGCAAAGACTGACTTTTCTTCAAATTAATGAAGTTCTGATAGAATGTCAATGAAATGCAAAAGCGTAGTCAACAAGGTGCAGGGCTGGATGAACACAGCAGGCCAAGCAGCATCATAGGAGCAGAGAGGCTGA
>NC_063334.1:35259742-35326102 GCF_021869965.1 Rhincodon typus
CCCTAACCTGTTCTTCCTCCCACCTATCCCCTCCTCCCACCTCAAGCTGCACCTCCATCTCCTACCGACCAACCTCATCCCGCCCCCTTGACCTGTCCGTCCTCCCTGGACTGACCTATCCCCTTCCTAACTCCCTACCTACACTCACCTTTACTGGCTCCATCCCCGCCTCTTTGACCTGTTTGTTTCCTCTCCACCTATCCTCTCCTCTATCCCTCTTCTATCCTCCTCCCACTCTCTCCCTATTTATTTCAAAACCCCCTTCCCCTCCCCCTTTTCTGATGAAGGGTCTCGGCCCGAAACGTCAGCCTCTCTGCTCCTATGATGCTGCTTGGCCTGCTGTGTTCATCCAGCCCTGCACCTTGTTGTCTCGGATTCTCCAGCATCTGCAGTTCCTACTATCTCTGATGCAAAAGCGTAGTTATGCTTTTGCATTCTATGTTATTGCTCATTAAAATGCTGGTATAAGAATTACATAAAGGTTTTTTTTTCTGTAGTTTTATCTGCTTCTCTTTTTTTATGACAAGCGGTTGCTTCTGTAAGACTTGCAGGCTTGTAGTGACATCTTTTTTACCTAGGTGGCATTTGTACCTAAGAAGGAGTGATGGCAAACACAGTCATGTTTACTTTTATGCTGATTTAAAAAGAAAATTGGAAAGAATTGATGTCTAGACATAGAAAACATTTGTTCAATGCTTTTAAACATCATTTTCTTCTGGAAACGTGTTGGAGGTATCTTTTCTGGAGCAGGTAAAAATCTCATTTTATTTAATTGGGTTAGCAGCATCTTATGTTTGCTTTTTTTCTTGAAGAAAATGAAAGAAGTGGAGTATACATTTCTGAAGAAGGGTCTAGGCCCGAAACGCCAGCCTTCCTGCTTCTCTGATGCTGCTTGGCCTGCTGTGTTCATCCAGCTCTACACCTTGTTATCTCCAAGTATACACTGTACTTCAGTACAGGTTTGCAGCCTTTAGTTTTAATTGTAGCGGTTTAGATTTGGTTGTGGTTGTAGCTTCATCCCTGAAATTGCGCACATTAATGGATGATTGTTAGAAAAAAACACTTTTCACAACTGGCACCTTGCTGTCACCTTTTCAAACCTTTAACATCCACTTACTGCGATTAACTAATTCTCATGAGTAGCTTTTAGGGCCCAGTTGCTGCCATCATGATCTAGTTTGTAGTTTATTATTATGTTATGCATAATATATATCGCAGTTAGTTGACATCTGTCAGATATCTTGAAGTTTATTCACAATGTTAATTGTTTATGGGGCTATAATATCAGAGGTGTACACACAAAGTTTAGATTCTATGCTTGCTGATGTACTGTATGGTATGTAAACAGAACTAAATAGCTGCACTGATTCCATTACACGCTGACAGTGACTGAAGAAGAAACAAGTATCTTTATACTGGAATGTCACAGGTTATGGTGTGATCTCACTACCTTAAAGTTTTAAGCCTGCATAATTTGGAATCTATGCCAATGGGAAGGCCTACTTTGCTAAAATTGCACCCAATGAAAGCTGGTCAGATCATCTAAACAGTCACCATTCACATTTGGATCTACACTTCTGAGCTATGTAGAGAACTCAACCTCGATGTTGAATAGTATTACCATTGCTGAATCCCATACTATGGACGTCCTGTGATTTACCATTGACCAGAGATTGAACTGGACAAGCCATTAAAATAGCCAGTTACAAGATTAGGTCAGCGTATGAGAATTCTGCCATGAGTAAATCACCTCTTGACTCCTCAGAGTCTGTCCACCATCTACTAGGCACAAATCAGGAGTATGATGGAATACTTCCCACTTAGCTATAATGGCACAGTTTCAACAACACTCAAGAAGCTCGGCACCATCCACTGTTTGAATTTTTTTTACTTGCTTCACCACCGATAGAGAGTGGCAGTATTTTATACCATCTGTATAATGCACTACGTGACAGCAACTCTCTAAGGCTCCTCTGACAGCACTTCCAAACCTGTGCCATCTACTGCTTAGAAGGATATGGGCAGCACATACATGGGACACCATCACTTGTAAGTTTTGCTCCAAGCCTGATTTCATGAATTGGAAAAATATCAACATTCTCTCACCTTGCTGTGTCAAAATCCCAGAACACCCTTCTTAGCAGCTCCCTGTGTGCCTATACATCTAGGACTACAGTGATTCAAGAAGACAGTTCCCCACTACTGCCCCAGGGATAATTAGATTTGGGCAATGCATGCAGGCTGAGCCAATAACACACACATCCCAGCAACAAGTAATAAAAAAAAGCTTGGAATCCTTGTTCATGTTTAACGCCTCAAGATGCCTACTTTCTGAAATAAGGGAAATACACTATCAAAGGAAGGCAGTGGCATTGTGTTTTGATGGAATTGTAATCAGAGTGGCTGGTAAATGCTCCCGGAGACATGGGTTTGAATCTCACCACAGCAGAAATTGTGCAATTTGAATTCAATTAATAAATTGTAAACTAATCTAACAGTGATTAAAAGCCATTGATCAAAGCCATTCTGATGGCTGATTAATGAATGCCCTTTAATGCAGGAAAATCTGTACTCCACATACAACACCAGATCACTAGACAGCAATGTTGTTGACTCTTAACTGTCCACTGGAATGGCTTCACAATAGGTACATAACTAATACAAAGTCTGATGAAAGTAATGAGACTGGACAGATCATCTGGCATCGACAAAGGCATCAGAAACAACAATGACATGCACAGCCCTATTGACCCTGAAAGGTTCTCCTTATTTAAAATCTGGGAACTTGTGTCAAAACTTGGACAGTTGCCCCAAAGACCAGTCAGGCAGCAGCCTGATACAGTCATTCTCACATATTCAAACCCTCCAGTCAATTATCCTAGATGATTCCAACAAAATCTCTGCATTTGTCCTGTGTCACCAACCGTAGGTGGTGGCACAATGGTATACAGTCAGGAAGGTGTTGCCTTTGAAATCTTCAACATTGACTTTGGACCCCATGAAGTATCATGCCATCAGGTCAAGCAAAGACAAAGATACTTTCTGCTAATTATTACCTATTGCTCCCCTTTGCTTGATGAATCAGTACTCCTCCATACTGAAGAGAACAACTTAATAATCTTCTGTCTCCTAACTGTTAAGTATCTGACGATAGTTTTCATTAATTAATTTATATCCCAATTTCCTATTGAATCAATTTCTCTCAAATCTCTCACCAGAATAACCTTCTCCAAAATACAGAATTAGTTGCCATGACTACTCGTTCCGATATCAGTGAATTGTAATATTTTAAATAGATGAAATAGTTGGTCTCTTCCTTAAAAATGCATCCAACTGTGTCAAAACTCTACAGAGTTCTTGTGCAAGAAATAAATGAGTTTATTATGAAGCTGTTTGCTCTTTCTGTGGAGAGCTGTTTCTAAAGAAATTGATACAAACCACTTCAAAAGCAAAGATTTTTCTTTGCATAACCACATCTCATTTTCTGTGGTGAAATGATAGAACAGCAACAACACAGAAGGAGACTACATAGCACATCGTGTCCACGCAAGAGTTTCTCTGCACAAGTAACTCCCCTAACCCTGCATCCTTGTTTTAACTCCTGTGCGTCTGCAATTTCTTTTCTCTCCTCTCTTTTGAAGGACTGAATCTATCTTTCTCTTCCACATGCTCAGGCAGTACATTGCAAATCCTAACCTTCCACGACAATAAAAAAAAGACCTTCAATCACTTTAAATCATTTGCTCTGGTTTTCAATGCATCTGTAAACAAAGACAGTTTCTCCTTACCTTCTTAGTCGGGACCATTCATGATTTTGTGCACCTCTATCAAATATCCTCTTAAACGTTTTTCCACCAATGAGAATGGTCTGGCTTCTTCAATCTAAATTATTCCTGCAAGCCCCTTATCCCGAGAATTAATGCCTTGACAAAGCTATTACGTTATGGTTGCTGATGAGAATCATGTCACACAAATAAAGTTCTGATGAAGAGCCAATTGGACACAAAACATTAGCTTGCTCTCTCTCCATGGATGTTACCTGACCTGATGTGATTTCCAGCATCTGCAGTAATTTGCTCCAACATTCAGGTCCAGATGTAGTTTAGACTGCTAAAGAATATTTTCCAATTTTATTCTGATCACTTTCTTTTGAAGGGAAGATGGGAGGAAAGATAGAAAAGGACACCTTTGACAGAAAATTAAACGCTTCAGAAAGCTAGTCACTGTTGTAATGTAGAAAAACGTTGCACACTACCAGGAAATGGCAAGAACTGCAGATGCTGGAGTCAGAGACAACACAGTATGGAGCTAGAGGAATCAACAGGCCAAGCAGGATCAAAGGAGCAGGAAAGTTGACATTTTGGGTCGGGTTCTGAAGAAGGGTCCCGACCTGAAACGTCAACTTTCCCACTCCTCTGGTGCTGCCTGGCCTGTTGTGTTCTTCCAGCTCCATAGTGTGTTGTCTCTGTACACTACCAGGAGCCATCACAGATCTACATTAAGATGTTATGCACAGCAGAATTTAGCGTTAACCTTCTGAGTGCTGTAAAGTTCTTTTAAAAATAAAACTTATTTTAAAAAGGTACAATGATTTCAGGTGACCAGGTTAGACAATATCACTTTTCAATGAGTCTTTTTTTTCATACTTGGTTTAAAGAACCTTTTGATAGCTGAAGTGCCTCTCCTGAGTGAATAACCATCCACTTAACATTCTAATCAGCTTGATAAAGAAATCAGTCAAGTGTTCTCCTCAACTAACCTTTATTATGATGACAGATTTTTTTTTTCTTTTTCAGGAATTGAAGAGGTAATTTAATCTGACCTTTAAAAAGTAACCATGAGTAAATGTGTTATATTGCTTAAACATTGCTTTGGGATGATTTCGTCCTCCAGGTGACATTCCTCAAAGATTTAGTTAATAATTTGGTCATTATAATAAAATTATCATTATAATTAAAGTATTAAGGGGGTACTGCAACTGTCAAAGGTGGTTTATTTTAGATGACATGTTACACTAAGGCCCCATCTGCCTATTCAAGTGAATATGAAAAGTCTCATGGCACCATTTTGAAGAAGACCAAGGGAAATATCCTCAGTGTTCTGGCCAATATGTATTTCTCAATGAACAACCAAGGACAGATTATCTATCCTTTATCACAATCGTGTTTGTGGGAGTATACTGTGTTCATTTTCTCCATTAAAACAGTGACTACATGACTATTATGAACTATTTCAAAGGATTTAAATGCTGTTTAGACTTTCGGCAGTTGGAGAAAGTGTTATATCAATGTATGCCTTCTTTTCAGTCCCCGTCACTCACCCCCGGTACCTCCCACCTTTCAACCAGTCATGGAGAGGATGGTCCTGTCTTGCTGGATCATTGTGTAATCCCCAAGTGAAACCTTGCAAGCCAAGGATATTTTTCATTGATATTATAGGCCAGTGTTTCACAAAAGAGTAACATGAAATCACCAACAACGACTGGCATTCATATTATGTCTTTAATGTACAGAAACATCCAAGGCCATTCATAGGCCATTGACACCGAGATATGCTGGGAGATTTTAGGATCAGTGTTCAAAAGCTTGATTGCAGCAATGGGTTTTAGATTGCTATTTAAGGGAAGACAGGTAGTACAGAGGCAGAGAGTACAGAGAGGTAAAAGGAGAAAAATCCAGAGTTCAGGGTGCAATAGTTGAATGTGCATCCAGCAAGGCAAGGTCTAAGGAAGTTGTGGGTGTACAAGGGACTATAATTGGAATATAGAAACAATGTATTTAGAAGAAGCATCAGGCCATTCAGCCCTTCGAGCCTGATCTGTCATTCAGGTAGACTATAGTTGATTTGGTTGAGGTCTCAACTCCACTTTCCTGATAAAGATAAAATCTCTAGGTGCCTATCAGATTAGGAAAGAAATAAAAAAAACACATCATTGACATCTTCTGTTTCTACAATCTCTTAAAAAGTGTCAGTCATTGTTAGATCAATAGATCATCTGCTAAGCCGAAGCATACTCATTGTTTTGAAACTTAGACAAGCATTTGTAATGGCTACAGCAATCATAACAATAATATCCTGTGACATGACATGAAGCTAACAGAATAGAATGCTGTTTAATTTCCATTTGAAAGAATCCTGCCTATCAATGGAGGTGGGCAGAGGCAGATATTTTGAAATAACTTTTAAAGGCAGCTCTTTAAAAAAAACAGAGTTGACAGTCAATTTAAATCAATATAAAACATGACAGCAGAGGTTGACTGCACATTTTTATATGTTTTTTAATATATTATGACACAATTAATTATTAGTAAAGTAACATATGCATGAAAAAAATCAATTTTGCTTACTAATGTAAGGATTAACCTACCTTTACACAACAGATCCATCTGATGAATTACAGCAGTAAAAATACATTACAATACAGAATCTCCTAGTTACATTTCAAAGTACCATAAAACACTTTACACCTGATCGGAATGTTCCTGATGCCTCAGGAGAGGTCCTCCAGTGGTCATTACATGTGTTTTAGGACTTCAAAAACTCTCCACCACCACACAAAGTTAGTGTGCAGAATGATATACAAATTTCCTGTGGTTTTCTCAGTAGGATGCAGATGAAAATTGTTTCCTTTCCAAGACAAAAATAGACAATACTTTGTGCCTCAATTACCTCCATTTAGAGATGAAAATCTGTCCAAAGAGGGCCTACCTCTGTTTTAAGTTCTCATTAGTGAACATGACTAATGTTGAGAATTGAACTGAATTTTGGAAATAACTCCCCAATCTCCTATTGCATCATTACACTCTATATGACTGAACCATGACAACTGCCAACAAAATGTTTCATTTGTTTGCCATCATATGCCCTTCCTTACATTTTCAATTTCTGCTTTCCTCCTGCCCTGTTGCTAAAACTTACCCCAAACATTGCAAAAACAATACAGATCTCAAAAGCCTAAGTTGTCATATTTCCTTACTTGCACATTTGTTGCCCCTTTTGATTCTAGTCCTTCTGTGCCTGTAGTTCTCTACTCTGGTCATTTCATACAAACCTATTTTTGCAAAATCAATTATCGCATTATTCTAGTCTCTGAGACATCTTATTTTAATCTGAAAAAAGCAAGCTTGACAGATCAAACAACCTTTCTTATATTAATGTCCTAAACTCTTATTCAAATTACTTTTCAAGCTGATAATCATAATTGAAAAAATACAGAACACACAACAATCAGTGTATACCCTGAACAAATGTGAAAGTATGAATTTCAGATCAAAAACAACCTAGTGGAAGCAATAAATAATTCATTAATTTTATTGTTTCTTCCTTGCTTTCAATATTGTTGTGCTCTCACTATTTGAATTGTATCTCTGGTTAAGTTGTTGAATTTTGGGAAAACTATAATTTAGTTTATTCATGGGAAAATATATGAGTACTTGAATTTTTCTACCTTAAAACTTGAGGCCATGGGTTAGATGTTGTTCTTTGTACAATGTAAAGACTGTATGTTTTATTTTTCTTTCTCTGTATTTTCAATCATGGTTACATTAGGAACATTTAAGCGACTCTTGGATAGGCACATGGATGATAATAAAATGAAGGTATGCAGGGTAGTTTTGATCTTAGAGTAGGATAATAGATCGGCACAACGTCATGGTCTGAAAGGCCTGTACTGTGCTGTACTGTTCTATGTTCTATGAAATTAGGAAAGGAGTGTTTTAAAAAACAAGGATTGTTGCACTTTTTCAAAGGAAGCTACTGGAACTTATTGTAAGTGGTATATATTCTACTGGTCTGTTCAAGCTTTGATCCACTTACATAGTTAAAATAGAGAATTTTTGTGTACCTCAATAAAATCTTTAAATTTTGTGACAATTTCAGGAATAGTGGGGTTTGACTTCCTGCGCACTACACCAGTGAGGCTTGACAACAAAATGGGTGATTAGGAAAGACTTGAATACATAGAGCATCTTCCAAACTACAGGTCATTAGAAAAGATTTTCTTAGGCAAGGAAATGCCGTTAAAGTGTGGTCACTGTTACGCACAACAAGCTTCCACAAACAGCAATTCAATAATAACTAGATGGTACCTCTTTTGTGATGATTGTGGGATAGATTAAATAAAGATGCTTACTTTGAGATAATGTCATGGGATTGCTCATGCCCACCGGAGAGGTCAGATGTAGCATTGGTTTAACATCTTATCCAAAGACAGTACCTTGAACATTTCTGTAGTTCTGCACCGGGAATATCTTGCTAGATTTCAGAACTGAAAGTGGGATTGAAATGTTCTGCCACAGAAACAGATTCTTCGAATCTATCCTTAGTTTAAACCTCTGTGAACAGGCTGTGAATTTTAAATCTCTGTACATTTGCTTTCCATTGAAATAAAACTAAGAGCTGTGAGTGCTGGAGATCTGAAAGAAAAACAGAAATTTCTGGAGAACTTCAGAACTTTTGATGTTTAGTCTCAAAACATTAACTCCGCTTTCTCTTCACAGATGCTGCCAGACCTGCTGAATTTCTCCAGCAATTTCTGTTTTTGTTTTAATTTCCATTGGATTCAATTGAGGTAAAATTTGAGAGAGATGTAAAAAAGCCTGTCAGACACTATCACCCATTTTGTATTATTTTAGGAAATGAAGGGCTACCTACATTTATGCAGATCAGTTTGTGCAGAGAAACCATTACCATTCTGCAGCTGAAGATTTTGAAATGTCTTGACACTCATTTGTCAGGAATGAAATTCAGCTTTTATAATGTTAATATTCACAGAGCCAGTGAAAATTTGTTGGTTCCATTCTGACTTTTGACGCTAGATCAAAAAAAGGGAAAATATTTATTGTATTTCTGCATTGGTTGTTATGAGAATATGATCTCAATTCATCATGTTGGCTGCAACTTAGTTTACTTTCAAGTCCATTGGAGACAAACCGATAAGCACAGATGTAGAAAGGAAAATGTTAAATTTGTAGTCACAACTAGATTTGGGTGTCAATCATGAGTCTGTCACCAATTCTTTTTGCATTCTACCTGGTGATATTAAAGGGCTGTCAGCATTTCCTTGGGTAGTTTTGAAACAAACTACATGATAGTTTCATTTATTCAGCTTTCCACTTCTAAAGACATTGAATTTTGAAGTTGTTTTGTCTGTACTGCTATTAATGTGCTTCACAGCACTGGACATTTCTGAAAAGTCTAGACCTAAGCATTAAAGGAATTGTTTTTGTTTCCTAACCTATCCTCCTTTCAGAGCTTTGGTACACTTTTCAGTCAGTCTAATAGGCCTTTGAGAAGGAAATAATAAATACATGGAGAACTTCAACAATCATGGATCAGTGAGACAATGGAGTTATCAGTGATCCTTTGCTACATTAGAACTGGAAAATAGAGACACAGGAGGTGAGATGCAGAACATTAGCTTCTTTGACAGCCTTTCTTGGCAATGCATTCTAATATCTGTCTTTGTGATAGAAATGCAATCTGGTAGCAATGTGCCTCCTCACTTGACATAGTCAAGTGACACTGACTGAGAGTTGTCATCCTGCAATGGGTCTGAGTAAATTGAAAGTACAGGCCAGACATGCTGTCTTGAGAGCTTGAAACATGGTGTCAGAAGTGGAACTGAGATTGAGTCTTGAAGATCTGTGAAAAAAAACAAAACATTGCTACATTATAACTGGAAAGAAGAGACACAGGAGATGCGATGCAGGACATTCGTCTCTTCAGCAGCCTTGGTTAACAATGCATTCTAATATCTGTCTTTGCGATAGAAATTGGGTAAGACAATGGCTTCAGATTTCTAACTCTGGTTAAAATGAAAAGTGAGATGAAGCTGAAATGGCCGTTATTCCATGTACAATTGCAAAATACAAACAGATCTTCCCAACAAGACACAACAACCATGCAGGCTACCCAGGAATTGAATCAAGTCAGAGGAAGGCAAGGGATGTACACTATTGCCCAAACGTGAGCAATGAAATCAAGGCCTACATTGGTCGATGCACTGCTTGCAATGAATACCAAGCTAAATAAGTTAGAGAGCCACTGATGGCACATGACATCCCAGACAGACTGTAGATGATGCCAAGAATAGACCTTTTCACTCTTGCATGATTGATTATCTTGTTACAGTAGAACTTTACATTGAAGTGAACCAACTGACTTCAATGGCTGTAATGGTATTTCTGACGTTTTGATGTGCACCAATGCCCCACACTTCACAAGTAAAGTTAAGCCACTTCATAAATGGCTGGGAAATCCAATTCCATATAATATATCCACACCAGCTGTAGTCAAATAGAAAGGCTAGGGCAGCAGTGAAAATTGACAAAGGAATCACAAACCAGTCAAGCAAATCCAACACGGATATATAAAAGACAACCCTTGAGTAGTGAAACACATCTATGAAGGCATATAAAATAGTCTAGTACAAAGACTAATGTCATGTTGCACACAAATTATTCTTCCAATACCTACAAATCCCGGTCCACAAAGTGGGATTCCAATTTTCCCCTTATCTGCCATGTCAAAGTAAGTTACTCGAACTGTGCAGGGCTGGTCCAGACTATTAGTATTTAACTGGATGCCTTTTACATATGGCACCAACACCACAGATTCCAGAGTATCCCAGTAGTAGCGAATACTTCCTCCTTTGAGAAATGGGAGAATCAAGCTAGCATTGGCTAGCAGGACACCATAGGGGCATGGTACCAAGCTAATAAGGTGAGTTTGAGAAGACAGTACAGGAAAATTCACCAGAGAAATCGTCCATGAAAGGCAATGAAAATGACATCTAGCTGATGTCTGGTAAGATTATACCAATTTGTGTGTAATGGATATGCAGAGGCTGATGAGAATAACCAACTGGCATTGTGTGAGAAGGGGCTTGTCGGTAATAGGGACTTAGATAACTCAAAATGTTCGTGATAGTGCACATTTTTTTGTGTGTGTTTTGAATGAAAAGGGATATTTTGGGGATAGAAATGCTTATTGTACCAATATGCCTCCTGGAATACTGATTGACCTCTAGGATGAATCACTACTTGAGTATTGTCACCTTGCAGCCAATTTCAACAAAGTCACAGTATAGGCTAGCTGTATAGTCTCTCAAACTCAAAAATAAAATCCCTCATGCTCTGTTGCCAAGAAGAACACGGTCAGCATGGTAACACCACTACCCACATGTTCCTGTCCAAGTCACATATAGTTCAGACTACCTTTGGATGTTGGGTCCCTGTTTTCACAATGCTAATACTTGGCTTGAAATTAAAAATCTAGGCAATATAAGGGTAACAAAGAAATACTTCAATTTATACAGAGATAACAAGGTGTAGGTGTGTCTCAGATTCTCCAGCATCTGCAGTTCCTACTATGTCTGAAACCACTTCAATTTATATAGTATTTTCAATGACCACTACACACCTCAAAATGCTCTATAGCCAATTAAGTATCACTTAATCGTACTGAACTTCTGTAATGTAGCAAATGCAGCCATCAATTTGTGCTCAGCAAACTCCTACAAGCATAATGAGATAATAAACAACTAATCTGTTCTTGTGATATTAGTAGGGGATAAATATTCACCATGAATAATTCTTCCACTTTTCTTCAATATAGTTCCATGAAATCTACAACGTCCTTCAAAATTGACAGAGGGACCTTTGGTTTAAAGTCGTATCCAAAAGAAGGCATCTCTCTCAACATTACACTTCAGTATTGAAGTAGGACCTGTTTTTGAATCCTGTGATTCAAAGCTGAGTATGCTGCCAATTGATACAAAATAAAAATGAAAATAGAAATTGATGCCATGTATAGCAGCCTATTAATTTGCTCAAAATAGGTTATTCTCAATTGGCACAGACTGATTTCATGCCTTTTGACTTTTATTTAAATGAGATCTTCAAAAATCTGATTTTTTGAAATGAGATCATCAGAACCCAGTTTTTATACACTAATGATCTGAACCCTATCTTTTTTAATCATACATGCAATGATGTCCTCAAATAACTCCTTGCTCCTTACAGTAACAATATTTACTGGACTGGTTGTGTTGCCAAGTTAGGCAGTAAGATGCTTAGTTTAGTTTTATATTCACACCTTCATACTACATTTACCTCATTATCGTTCTTCACAGACTTGTCATCAGCCATTGTATTTTGCTTTATGATTCACTGACATCCAAGGACAATGTCGTTATATAGAAAATTAGACTTATCACAAACCATAACTTATCACATTTGAACCATCCAAAAAAGTTTCCAAGGAATCATACCACACTTTCAAAAAGCATTTTATGTTGTCTGCAAATGAAGCATGAGAGATCTTACTTGCTGAGTTCCAGAGAAGAAGGAATTCCCATGACCAGAAAAGTTAACAATAAGCAAATCATATAATTGAAGCATATATGGAAAATAAATGATGAAACTTTGTCCATCTCTAACGGTGACTTTTGAAATTGGAAATCCCATAGTATGACTGCAGAATGTCACATAGCACAAGCCAACTGGGAAGCACGCACTGATAATCAAGCCCCATATTCCACAAGCCATGGCAAATATATCTGAATCCAATTAAATCATGGAAATCAGTTGAGCTGACTGACTGTAATTCGGAACCAAAAGTAAGCCATGCTTGGTTTCGTCATGAACAGGAGAAGTAACTATTTATTATAAACACTTGGTACTTCAACAAAATGAAAAAGAAGATGGATTACTAATTACTAAAGTACTACTACTAAACATAAGTTATACTCTGTTTGTCCCAAGTATAGACTAATGCACAAATAACAAATAAGTCAGACAGGTTGAGACAAATGCCATGAGTAGTGAAAAATCTATTGTCAGTGAAAATACACTTCCATATCATTAGTCTGGACTACAAGCACAAAGTAAGTTGTTCTCACAGTACTCTTGATTTTTATTGTCGATAACACAATGTTGTCTGCAAAACAATAGACAGCCTTTACTTCACTGGCAAGTTGGTTGGATCCAGGGTCTTGCTTTTTCTTTTGTCTTAGAAGGCTTTTTTCAGTGTATCTGAATGCAGTTTTTCCTACTTTTTTGACAGAGAGTGGGAGACAGCGTTCAACAAAGCAGGAGCAGAAAGATATTGCTGCAGCTGGATCTTTGAGGTTTTTAATTGCATTCCACCCACAGGGTGGAATCACCAATCAAAAAACAGTTAATGAGCTGAACTCTCCTGACCTTACAGCACATGGTGCCAATTTGCCTTGACTCATTGTACCAAAAATATAATAATATCTCACATTGATCACTTAGTTTGACTTAATTTTTTCAAGTTCTAAACTCCTTGCATACTGAAACAAGTGTTCATTCTTCCCATTTTCTGTCCTCAGACCAAAATAAAAAGATGTGGTCTTTACACACAAAGGGAAAGAAAATTCTGCAGATTGCAATCCATTGCACTTCAATACAAACACATCTAGACAAAACTGGCAAATGTTCCTCAAAACTGTCCGGTGAGCTTGTCTCTTCATTATACAAGATGCAAGATCAAAAACACCCATTCAAGGTACCACAAGACATACTTCAATCCAATTCCCTGCAGGGATGTGAGGAACAAAATTTTTAAAAATTATGTGTGCCTTTGATTATCCCTTGATTTGAGGCTGATGTGAACTCTGGGTCATGAGTTTCTGCTAAGCGTCTTCATGTTACTGATCAGGCAAATTCTTGACTACACTAAAGAAAATGAACAACTGCAGATTCTGGAAATCTGAAACAAAAACATAAAAGCTAGAAAACCTTAGCAAGTCCGGCAGCATTTATGGAGAGAAAGCAGAGTTAACATTTTGAGTCCAGTGACCTTCTTGAAGAAAGGTCACTGGACCCAAAATGTCAAATCTCCTTTCTCTCCACAGTTATTGCCAGACCTGCCATTTCTTTATTCATAGGTATTTGAGCTCATAAGGTGGATGTCCCATCAGATAGTGGGATTGGATGTGCAGGATTTTCTTCCTTTTCTTTCCTTCTTCCTTTATTGTGCATTCTGTAGTATCATGAAGACATTGTGACTTAAAGCTAAGTGAATCTACGTGAACAAGTTGTCCATTCAATCCCTCCTCACTTGATGATGACACGAAATAATGGAGGAAAATGATGAGCAAAATTAATTATTCCTTTCCCCCCATGGACACCACTACTATATGCTATGAGATTCATGGAGGAGTCAGCTGTGGGTTTATAAAGGGACAAACAGTAACAGTCACAAAGATTGCATGGCATTACAACAATATCAGGACTTATCTAATTGTTTACAGTAATTTTGAAGGTGATAGACATGAGATCGAATTGAGTGGAAATCCAAAACCTATATATGTACATTCAATAGAACTATGAAGTACCATTGCAGCTATAAATTGGCGATGATGATGACAACCCAATCATTAACATGAGTTAGATCATTAATTTAATCCAGTTGTCAACGGATTCATTTTAAAATATACTGAGCATTTTCCAGCTCACCTGTCAGCAGCAATTTCTGCTCATATATGGGTTAATTCACTTAAGCAATTACACTGTTATTTTGAGGTATAATTTAGATCAAGTTATGATAGGTCCAGAGGTAAGAATGTGCATTGGTATCTGGTACATAGCTGCATGCTTTAAAATTGGTGACTCATAATTACTTAGGTTCACTGCATGACAAGTGCTGAAAGATACAAAGCCTGTTCAAGTGATAGAATTGTGAATTGTGGTGTGCTTATCTAAATTGCTTGCATCGGTATTTGAGAAGCCATTTTATGTCTTTTAAATCCATATTGAAAACAGTTTTTGTTAAGCTGCTATGAAGAAAAACAACTTGCATTTACATGAGACAGCAAGAACTGCAGAAGCTGGAGTCAGACATAACACAGCGTGGAGCTGGAGGAATACTGTAGGCCAGGCAGCATCAGAGGAAGAGGAAAACTGACGTTTCGGGTCGGGACACATCTTCAGAAAAGGTGCATTTACATAGCACCTTTCATTACTGTTGAACATTCCAGTGTGCTTTATAGCCAATGATATATTTGAAGTCTCTTGATATGAGCTGGAAACCACGGCTCTCTTTCTAAGGAAGAATATATATAGCCAGATATGGCTGAAATCAAGTCAATAGTCTCAGTCGTCTCTTTCACTGAATTTTAAGACTGAACATAAATCCTGCTACCAGGGACAAAGGCAAGATTTGATTTTGTGTTACAGGGGAGGCAATGGCTGTGCAGTTTAATTGCTAGACTATTAATCCAGACACCCAGTGCATGTTCTGGGGATCTGGGTTTGAATCCTTTTATAGCAGTTTTAGAGTTTGAATTCAATTAAAACATCTGGAATTATTAATCTAATTATGACCATGAAAGCATTGTTGATTATCAGAAAAGCCTGCCACATTCATTTACACCCCTTAAAGAAGGAAACTGCTACCCTTGCCTGGTCTGACCTACCTGTGGCTCCAGAACCACTGCCATGTCGTTGACTCTTAATGGTATTGAGGTTGGTTGGCTCGCCGAGTTGGTTTGTTGTTCCACAGATGTTTCGTTACCATGCTGGGTAACATCATCAGTGCTGCACTGGGGATGTTACCCAGCATGGTAACGAAACGTCTGCAGAACAACAAACCAGCTCGGCAAGCCAACCAACCTCAACACCCACAACCCAAGCTACAAATCTACTCCAAAACCTTAGACTCTTAATGGTAATTAGGAATGAGCAAATAATGCTGGACTAGCCAGCACATGTACATTATGTGAATGCATACTTTGCTAGAAATGACCAAATAGGTGACTGTTGGTGGGACTAGTATTTTACCAAGGCAGTTTGGTAACACCAGCAAAAACAATGGACATTGCTGAGGCTACAACACAAGAGAGAAGGCACCTCAATGGCAACATAACCATCAAGCACTGGGGCCTAAACCATGATGGGGAATTTGTTGAGCATCAATGCATGTTGCAGTTGGGGCCCTTCTGTAGACAATGGATTCCCCATGATTAAAGGACTCCTAACTAAAACTGCAGGGAGACCATGGTGGTTTAATTGGCGATCTTTCCATTCAGCAGCGTACCTTCCTGACATGGGTAAAATGCTAACAGGGATGGAAATTTGCTCTCAAATGGGTCATTTGGCAGCTGGGCATGCAATTGGGACATCACCTTTCCCTGGCAACATAATCATAGTGACAGTGAAATGTTGACTTTATTATACAAGTTGTGTGATTTATATATATTTTAATATCATTTATTTGAAGAAGATTGTCGAAGATTACATTGAGATCTTGCTCAATTGGGTCGATAGACTGAGAAGTGGCCGATAGAGTTTAATTTGGGTAAATGCGACGTATTGCATTTTTGTAAAACAAATAAGGGCAGGACTTATACAATTAATGGTAAGATGCTGAGTAACATTGTAGAACAGAGAGACCTGGGGGTTTGAGTACATAATTCTTTGAAACTTGCATCACTGATAGACAGGGTGTTTAAGAAGGCATTTAGCATGCCTGCTTTCATTGCTCAGACTTTTGAGTATAGGAATTGGATCATCATGATGAGGTTGTACAGGATGTTGGTGAGGTCTCTTCTGGAGTACTGTGTGCAAGTCTGGTTGTCCTATGATGGGAATGATATTATTAAACTGGAGAAGGTTCAGAAAAGATTTACCAGGAATGGAGAGTTTGAGTTATAAAAATATGCTGGATAGGCTGGAACTTTCTTTCAGTGGAGGTTGAGAGGTGACCTTATAGAAGTTTGAAAAACCATGAGGGGCATAGATAAGGTGAGTAGCAAATATCTTTTCCTTGAGGTGGGGGATTTCAAAACTAGGGGGCATATTTTTAAGGTGAGAGATAAAGGATACGAGGGGCAAATTTTACATAGAAAGTGGTTAGTGTGTTGAATGAACTGCCAGAAGAAGTGGTGGATGCAGGTACGGTTACAACACTTGAAAGACATTTGGATTAATACATGAATAGGTATGGTTTGGAGGTATATGGGCCAAACACAGGCCAGTGGGATAAGTTTAATTTGGGAACATGGTCAACATGGACAAGTTGGACTGAATGGTCTGTTTCCCCACTGTATGAATCTACTACTCTATTTTAAGAGCTTGGATTTTGAACTAGTTCCATTTGTGTGTTGCTCTTGGGTGTATGAGTGGATTTAGTGATTAATTTGTCAATATTTCTGAAACCATGTACTCTTTTACATAATTAGTATGAGAGACAGAGTCCCTTGTGTGCTGCAAATTTGTTTGCATTGGGAGACTTTCTTAAGCAGACAGAGTAACAATTGAGGAGAATGAGCTTGCTTTCAGTTTAGAAAGATCAAGATTGTTTTTCTGGGAGACAAAAAAACATAGTTTGTAAAGCTTTTGAATTTCTTTACACAGACATCCTATTTGAGTTACATGTTTGAAACTGTTTGACCTAGAGAAATCAGTTAGTTCAGAAAAGTTAGAAAATCGATAAATCAGTGTAAAGGTTTTAATTGAAAGCTACAGACTATAAGTGTTGGATTAGACCCTGGAAGGGATTATTTGAAGCTGATGAAGTCTAAACTCAGCTGTGTGAATAATTAGTGAAGAAGCTACCAAACACTCATGGCTTAAGAATTAAAAGAAACAGTTAAGTCAAGCTTACAGATATAACAAAGAAGTGAATTAATTCTCCCTGGTGTTTGAATACAGTATCGTGATAGTATTAGGATAGTTGGGATCGTGTTTTTATTGTATGCTTTCAAATCTTTCAAATAGTATTATACATAAATATTTTGGTTTAATTCTATTTTATCTTCTTTTCTTGTCTTGTATTGTTAAAACCAGATCAGTAGAATTGAATGCTTGTGTTTTAATAAAAAAAAACTATTTTGTTAAACAGAACAGAAAAAGAAAATATGCTCCATCGAGCCAGATTTCAGCCTGGGACCTGACTTGTCCAGTAATGACATTCAATGGGACCAGAACACCTCCAATCCTAATACCTTCCCACAATGATTTCCCAGCCTATTGCCAAGGACTGCGAAAATTCTAGCTTGTGTTTGCTTTGACTCTAACAGAGGTGAGAGGTGACAGTTTTTATTCTTTAGAGCTGCATGGACTGAAAGCATCAGGTGCATGGTTCAGGCTGGGGTCCAGAAAAGGTGTTTACATCCATGATGATCCATTTCATCAAAGATGCATGTGGCAATTCACAAAATAAATGTTCTAAGTTGTTGAACTTATGTTTTTAAACAACTGTGCTAAAGTTATATGAAGCACCTACATGTGGATGGTAGAAATCGGAAATACTAACAGGAAATGACAGAAATACTCAGCAGGTCCAGCAGCATCTGTGGAGAGTGACAGAGTGTCACTGTTTCGGGTTGGTTACCTGATATCAGAAACGGAAAATGTTATAGGTTATGAAATAGATATCAAATTATTATTGAACAGTGCCTGTTTCCATATGTTGGACTTTTTAAAAAGGGAGCTTTTAACTGGAACAGTGTATATTCAGTGATACCTAAGCTAAAATTAATTTGTATCACTGTATGGCTATTTTGGCTCAGAGGTAGATACCTGTACAGAGACAATGAACATTGATTTAAGCAGAGAATATGCACCAAGTGCTGAGGTGATCAGCTTTTTGCTTTCTCTCAAGACTGGGAGCCCTGTCTGATAACCAGCCATGCTGCAAACAGAGAATTTTAAAGGAAACTTTCAACCCAGCAACAGTAATTCGAAGAAAAGGAGATCTATCAGTCGCACCTGCAATTATATTAAAATAAGACATAGAATTGTAATTGCTGGAGATTTGAAACAAACAAAATCAGAAAATGCTGGAGAAACACATCTGGTGTAGCAGCATCTGTGAAGAGAAACAGAGTTTTGAGTCCAATGTCCCTTCGCCAGAACTGAAAACAGCTAGGAAATGGTGGTATATGTATGGATGGAATGGAGAAAGGTGGAGATTAAGAGGGATAGATAGAGACCGTGCCTGGGGAGAGAGAGAAAAAAAGAAAGCAGACAAAGTGATTGATAATTGTAAGTCAAGGAAGAAAAGGCAATTAGTTGATAACAGGGGCTATGAGTAGTTGAAAACTGCAATTAGCTTCAGGGAGTGGATGTGTTTGCGTGACAGAGGCAGAGAGAGAATGTGTGTGTGTGTGTGTGTGTAGAGGGAGATATGTGCAAGTGTGTTTGATTGTATAGTTTTGGCTTTTCTTAATATCTTTATCTGAATTGATTTTAACAATATAATTAACTCCTTATGTGTTTACCTCAAGTATACCTATCTGGTTTATTTCTTACAGGATTACACACTGTCAAGTACATATTGAATTGGCAATGTAGAAAACGTTTAAAAAGTAAATTAACAAAAAACCCTGAACCAAAACAACAGAGGATGCTTTAAATCAGAAACAAAAACAGAAGTTGCTGGAAAAGCTCAGCAAATCTGCAAAGAGAAATCAAAGTTAAGGTTTCAGGTCCGGTGATCCTTCCTCAGAACTGATAGTAACTAGGGAAATGTTGGTTTATATGCAGAAGATAGGGTGAGGGCAGGGTCAAGAGTAAGCAAAAGGTGGGGATAGAGCCCAAAGAGAGAGAAGAACAGTTGAACAGATAAAAGAGTGGATAATGATCTGGCTACAAGGGTGAATAACTGCCAATGAGGACTGTTAGTGGCTAACAATAGGTAGTGTGTAATGGTGTGATAACAAGACCTGGTGTGTGGGGTAGGGAGCTAGGACATGGGAGAGTTCAGACTCTAAAATTATTGAACTTGATATTGAGTCCAGAGGCTGCAGGGTCCCCAAGTGAAAAATGAGGTGATGTTCTTCCAGCTAGAGCTGAACTTCACTAGAACACTGCAGCATTTCTGAAACAGAGATATTGGTCAGAGAACAGGGTGGAGGGTTAAAGTGGCAAGCAACTGGATGCTCAGGGTCTTTTTAGTAGACAGAACATAGATGTTCTGTGAAGCAGTCAGCCAGTTACGCTTTGATTCCCCAATGTAGAGGAGACCACACTGTGAGCAGCGAATGCAGTAGACTAGATTGTGAGAAATGCAGGTAAAGTGCTGCTTCATCTGGAAGGTATGTTTGGGCCCTTGGATACTGAGGAGGGAGAAGGTAAATGGGCAGGTGTTACATCTTTGGAGGTTGCAGGGGAAGGTGCCATGGGATTGTGGAGGGTGTGTGTGGGAGTGAAGGAAGAGTGGACCAGGGTATCCGGAGGAACAGTCCCTGTGGAAGGTGGACAAGGGAGGGGAGAGGAATATGTGTCTGGACAAGATTCTTCTTTCCAACCCACAGACCCCTTTGCCCACTTCCAACACTCTCGCTCCACCTGGACTCCTCCCTCTGGCCTTTTACCTGCACTGGATCTGTTCATTGAGAACTGTTGATGTGACATTGGTCACCTCAATTTCTCTGCCCCCCCCACCCATCAGCCAATCCAACCTATCTCCCTCCGAACTGACTGCAGTCTGTGTGCTTAGATCCAACCCTGACTTTGTTATTAAGCCTGTCGATAAGGGTGGTGCTGTTGTAGTCTGGTGTACTGACCTCTACATTACAGAGACTGAGCACCAGCTCTCAGATACCTCCTTCAATCTTCCCCTGGACCAAGATCCCACCATGGCACATCAGGCCATTGTATCAACCATGGTCACTGACCTCATTTCATCTGGTGCTCTCCCCCCAGTTGCCCCAAGCTGATAGCCCCCTAGCCCCGCAGAGAATGCTTCGACCTCCTTCCAAAAATCCACAACAGGGCTGTCCAGGTAGACCCATTGTTTCAGCCTGCTCATGCCCCACAGAACTCATCTCTTCCTATCTTGACTCAGTCTTCTCTCCCCTAATCCAATCCCTGCCCATGTACATCCGCGATTCCTCTGACGCCTTACGCTGGTTTCACAACTTCCAGTTTGCAGGTTCTAGCTGCCTCCCCTTTACCGTGCATGTGTAATCCCTTTACACATCCATACTCTACTAGGAGGGTCTTAGGGCTCTCTGCTTCTTCCTGGAGCAAAGGCCTGAACCATCCTCACCCACCACCGCCCTCCTCCATTCAGCTGAACTCATCCTCATCCTCAAAAAAGTCTCTTTTAACTCGTCTCATTTTCTTTAGATCAGAGCAGTGGCCATGGGTACCCGCATGGGCCCCAGTCATGCCTGTCTCTTTGTCGGGTATCTGGAACATCCCCTGCTCAAGTCCTATTCTAGCCCGCACCCACAACTCTTTCTCTGATGTATCAATGATATTATCGGTACTGCTTCCCTCTCTTGTCCAGAATTGGAAAAGTTCATTATTTTCACTTCCAACTTCCACACTGCCCTCACTTTCACCTGGTCTATCTCTGACTCGTCCCTTACCTTCCTCAACATCTGTTTCCATTTCTCAAGTTAACCTGGCCACTAATATCTACTATAAACCCACTGATTCCCACAACTACCTGGACTATGCAAGCTCGCACCCTGTTTCCGGTAAAAACCACATTCCATTCTCTCAGCTTCTCCATCTCCGTCGCGTATGTTCCAATGAGGCCAACTTCAACAAGGGCACCTACGAAATGTCGACCCTCTTCCTCAACTGAGGATTCCCCAACACCATTGTCAACAGGGCCCTCAATCGGGTCCAACCCTTCTCCCACACTTCCACTCTCACCCCCTCTTTTCCCTCCTGCAACAGCGATAGGGCTCTCCTTACTCCTACCTACCATCCCACCAGCATCCACATTCAGAAGATCATCAGACGCCATTTCCGCCACCTCCAGCGAGATGCCACCACCTGACACGCATTTCCCTCGACTCCCTTGTCCGCCCTCTGCAGGGACTGTTCCCTCCAGGACACCCTGGTCGACTCTTCCTTCACTCCCAACACCCCACCCCTCCCCCTCACAGTCCCATGGCACCTTTCCCTGTAACCAGCGATGGCGTAACATCTGCCCATTTACTTCCTCAGTATCCAAGGGTCCAAACATACCTTCCAGGTGAAGCAGCACTTTACCTTACTTCTCACAATCTAGTCTACTGCACTCACTGTTCAAAATGTGACCTCCTCTACATTGGGGAAACGAAGCAGAGACAGGTTGACTGCTTTGCAGAACATCTACGTTCTGCTTGCAAACATGACCCTGAGCTTCCAGTTGCTTGCCACTTTAATCGTCCACCCTGTTCCCTGGCCAACATCTCTATCTCAGACTTTCTGCAGTGTTCCAGTGAAGCTCAACACTAACTGGAAGAGCAACACCTCATTTTCCACTTGGGGACCCTGCAACCCTCTGGATTCAATATTGAGTTCAATAATTTTAGAGCCTGAACTCTCCCATGTCCTAGTTCCTTAACCCACACATCAGGCCCTATTATCACATAGCCTGCCATTACACACCACCTGTTGTTAGCCATTACCAGCTATTCACCCTCCTAGCCATACTGTTATCCACTGCATTGTCTGTCCAACTTGCCTCTCTTTGGGCTCTATCCCCACCTATCATATACTTCTGACCCTGCCCCCACCCTATCACCCTATATCAAGCGACATTTTCTCAGCTACCACCAGTTCTGAGCAAGGGTCACCGGAACCAAAACGTTAACTTTGATTTTTCTTCACAGATGTTGCCAGACCTGCTGAGATTTTCCAGCAACTCCTGTTTATGTAACTAAAAAAGCCTGTTGGGTCAAACAAGGAGTCAAAAAGAAGAAAGTCGGTTAACACCTCCATACCTGGCTGCACATCTAATAGGATTTAAGCAAGTGCAGAAGAGGAAAATGGGGCTGGGGAGGAAAGAACATGAGAGAAAGTTTGAGAGAAGGTTACAGACAGAGTAATCAAATATTAAATAAATGGGGTAGGAATGTGTGGTGGGAAAGAAATCTTTCAAATTTCATTTTTTGTTTCTCTTTGTTTAATCTTACTTCTTAAAAATACAAATGAGCTATTTTAACCTGAAGCAAATACATGTCATTTGAAGAGGTCAGTAGGTGTGATCATATCCTGTAAAATTTCTAGAATATGTCACAATAGCAAGATATCTTGTCAGAGCTAAACTATTATTCCAGAAACTTTACATATAAGGGTAAGTGAAGGGCGAAGAATTGCTACTGAACATGTATGAAAGGAGATGACATAATGACACCAGATCACATTAAACTGGAATCTGCCTCCAAGGCAGAAGTTCCCTTGGTTGCTGCATTCTGTCTCTGGTACCAATGATGACGGTACCTTAGCTTTCTCTTTTGGACAGCCCCAACTCTTTGTCGAGAAAGCCAAAGAAAAAAAAACCTGCTAATTCCACAAAATCTGACAACATGTAGCAACTATTGCAAGCAGTAAAAGGAAACAAGCCTAGCGTAACATATACTTACAGGAAAGCCATCAAAAGTCTGCAATTGTCTCTCAACTTGAAGCAGTTGAAAACACACAAGACTTTTTTTCAGTCATCAAGCTACTAACCTTCCAAAGCCACAGATGGCCGATATGAAGCTTGAACTTTGCACATCAAATTGTACATAACTAGATCACAACACAACGACTTGCAAATGTCTATCTGCTTGACAGACACTGCAGCCAAGAAAGTTCAACAATTGATGATCACAAAATAATAATCTGAAAAAGTGTTTTCATTTTCTGTCCATCCCATTATCAAACAGATCCTCTTCAAGAAAGTGCCTAGTGCTAATGCTGCCTCTTCAAGCAAGTTTGCAGACCAATGTACTGTCCAGGAATTTCCTATTGATTCTGAACTGGCACTTTAATTTTTTCCCCATGATAGTGTAAGTTCTCAGGAAGTTCTGGAGAGGTCATTGTCGGCACACTAGCAGATTCAGGGCTTTGTAGTTGTCAACGTGAAGCTGTTATTCTACAGAAAGAGAGTGCTCTAGGCTGGCAGATTGGTGCTCATTTGATCATATTTAGCAGAATTGTGTTCAGATTTGCCTTTGATGCTTCTCTTCGAATATGAGTTTCATCCCTAAATCAGAGGCCAAAGCAAAGGGTAAATAGAATTTCAGTTTCTTTCCTCCCTTTAAAGATGCTGAGATCGTTCCTCTGTTGTATCCACATCTTCATAAGGATTAGAACCAGCCACCTTCAGTAGCTACCATTCCACTCCACTAATCCACTAAGGAAATAGTAACTGACAAACATCCTATACGTTCTTGAAGAGAACCAGGATTGTTGTTGGAGATGAGACAAGCAAAAGAGTCCTGTGGGTGGAAAGTGATGAAAAAATTTAAGAAGTGGCATCATGAAAGACCTAGCAGGGGAGGGGGAGTTTAAGGAGAGGTAAGGAGAATTAGACCTTATTTTAAGCATAACTATTGAGCATTGGAAAAGAAGCCAAGTTATAGTGGTATCTGATGCCATGAAACTGGAACCTGGGTTTGTAGGGCTCAAGATACAATGTCCTCTATTCCTATCCACTGTACATAATTATGTTCAATAAAGCCTGTTAACGATCACTCATGTGATTGCTGACCACATCTTATAACATCAAGTACCCTTTCATGGGCTGCCTACATTTGGATGTGAAAGCTGACTTTTTTAGATAAGCACAAATTAAAATGACCTGGAGAGAGCCTGAACCAAAGCACATGATGTTGCTTATCTAAACTCGAGTGCTCTATCCAATCACTAAGCAATGCAAGGTGTTGAAAAAGCCTAAAACAACAGTAATTCTTAATTACCAGTGGTCAGATGAAGAAGAAAAATAATAATGAAAAGGTCAATTTGCTACTCAACCCGTGCTGGCTATTTTACTTGAAAACACAATGTGCCTGAAGCATTTTAACTTATGTGAGAAAAGATTGTTGACTTCTAACATGAGTCAAAAATAAATTAAAAATTTAAAAATTATAAAATAAATAAATTTAAATTTAAATTTCATCCACACAACAGTTTTTTATTCCTTCAGTAATCAACGCAGGTACTGACTCTAACAAGCACATTCTAGTCTTGCTCTGGCATGACAGAAATGAAGCGAATATGATTATTTGGGTCTTTCTAGATATAGCTTCCCATTTGATCAACACCAAGGGTAAACACATTAATCACTATGAGAATCCCAAATCCTCTTCAACTTGCAATTGCGCATATATTAACTTAATTAGATGGCTGTTAGGTGCAAAATGATGTTAACAGTGTGGGCTCAATGGGCCAAATTGGGGTGCACCATCACCTATCATCATCATGCTGCAGCAAGGACAAAGTCCACTCAGGGACACACATCCAGCTCATGGACTGGACCAAGTTGCATCTGCTGTCTCTTTGTTTGCTGTCATAATCATACTCATTATGAGCCTACCTAGATACTGACAGCATCCATGCCTTATATTGCCTTGCCATTACGTTTTGCACTTTCTACCTTCAGGCAGAGATATCAGCTTCATATTACTTCTGTATTGCCTTGCATTTAATGCAGATATAAAACTAGGAAGGTTGTAATGGTTATAAACAGCTCAAAGGGGAGATAGACTTCTCAAAGGAGATCCTCGCACAATAAGTCAACAGCAGCCTCCATTACCAATCCACGGGCTTGTAAATGGTTGGTCAGCCACTCGGGCTGGTCAGAGATAGAGTGCTCTTCCCATAAGGAGTGAAGATTTGAATTTATTGAATCCCTATAATGTGGAAGCAGGCTATTTGGCACATTGAGTCCACACCAACCCTCCAAAGAGTATCCCACCCGGACCCAACTCCCTACTCTATCCCTGTAACCCTGCATTTCCCATGGTTAACCCACCTAGCCAGCACATCCCTGGACACAATGGGCAATTTAGCATGCCCAATCCACCTAACCTGCACATCTTTGGACTGTAGGAAGAAACCAGAGCGTCTGGAAAAACTCACCCAGACATGTGGAAAATGTGCAAACTCCACACAGACAGTCACCTGAGGGTGGGATTGAGCCCAGGTCCCTGGCATTGTGAGGCAGTGCTAACCACTCAGCCACCATGCTGCCTTGCTGCCACCAATCTTGACTTTCTTCCCTGCTCTGTCCTGCTTTCCTCCTGCAATAAAAGAAAGAAAAGTAACATGGGAGATGAAAATAGATGGCACAGTTGTTGCTTTTGGTGCAGGTGGATAGGTGCGAGTGACTGAGCAGCACAGAATGCATCCAGGGTTATTTTTGAAGGTTGGGATTGATGACAGAGAGTGAGGGAAGATGTTGCAGGTAATAGAAAGAGTGGTTAGTTATGAGCAGCACAGAATGCATCCAGGGTTATTTTTGAAGGTTGGGATTGATGACAGAGAGTGAGGGAAGATGTTGCAGGTAATAGAAAGAGTGGTTAGTTATGAGCCTTGGCGGGAGGTTCCTGCCATTGGAGAGATAAAGTGACTGTGAAGTCATAGAGCTGTACAACATGGAAACAAGCCCTTCAGTCCAACTTGTCCGTACCAACCAGTTATCCTAAATAAATCTAGTCCCATTTGCCAGCAATTGGCCCATACCTCTCTAAACCTTTGCTAATCATTTACCCATCCAGGTTCCTTTTAAATGTTGTAATTGTACTTGAAACTAAACAGCAGAGGCAGTCAGCTATGAAGGATTACTGCCTAATCAGACAACAGTGCTGGTTTACTGCTCCATTTCTTTCACCTCCCATGTAGTCCCTATTTGCTCTCTCTTCCTCCTTTTTAAAAGTGCCATTGTTTTGATCTCTTTTTTCCAAAGTTTCAAAGCAATGCAACAGCTTATAAAACAGTAATTACTGCTCCTAGAATTTGAGGAAATCAGCTCCAACACTGGAAACACCTTAAAAAAAGGAGCAGCTTTTTGCGGCCACAATTTTTCCCCATCCTCCATCTTGGATTACCCAGAATCCTTTCCAGTATTGGAGAGGATTATGTCACTTACTATGGTGGAGTGGAGAGGATCATTGACATTTTTCCTACATTGCTGTGCATTCCTCAAGATGCGTGTGACTGCACTGACCTGTGTGACAACCTCAGACCAGGCTGACATGGTCTGGAGTCCACTGTTGGTCCTAGGGAAGGAGGAAGTACCACCTCTGCACCCCCTGCCCCATTCCAAAAAATCACGCAGACATGAAGTAATCAGCAAGTACATTATTCAAGCTTGGGCTGATAAATGGCGGGTAACATTTGTGCCGCACAAGTGGCAGGCAATGTTTACGTCTAACAAGGTAGAGATTAGATTCATAGAGATATACAGCATGGAAACAGACCCTACAGTCCAACTTGTCCATGCTGACCAGATATCCAAAGTAAATCTAGTCCCATTTGCCAGCATTTGGCCCATATCCCTCTAAACTCTTCCAATTCATATACCCATTGAGATGCCTTTTAAATGTTGTAACTGTACCAGCCTCCACCACTTCCTCTGGCAGCTCATTCCATACACGCTCCACCCACTGTGTGAAAAAGTTGCTCATTAGGTCCCTTTTAAATCTTTCCCCTCTCACCTTAAACCTATGCCCTTTAGTTTTGGACTCTCCCACCCTGGGGAAAAACCTTACCTATTTATCCTATCCATGCCCCTCATGGTTTTATAAATCTCTATAAGGTCACCTGTCAGCCTTCGAAACTCCAGGGAAAATAGCCCTAGCCTATCCAGCCTCTCTCTATAGCTCAAATCCTCCAAACCTGGAAACATAATTGTAAATCTCTTTTGAACCCTTTCTAGTTTTGCAACATCCTTCTTACAGAAGGGAGCCCAGAATTGCACGCAATATTTCAAAAGTTAAACAACTTTCCTTGATATTCAACAACATTACCCTTGTTTAATTGCCCACCATTAATGTCCTATGGAATTCCATTGACAAGAAATTTAACCGGACCAACACAGATCTATGCTGTGTCTACAAGGAACATTTGATGAGTAATCTGCAATAAATATCCATCCTCATGACTTTCCAAAGACTGTTTGCATCTACAAGTGACAATTCAGGACTGTGGTGATATGGTCACAGATTATTCAGTTGGGTACAACTTCAAAAGCACTCAAAAATGTCGACACCATCAGAGAAAATAGTCTGCTTCATTGGCAATCCACCCATCAGCTTCAGCATTCACCCTCTCCATCACTGATACAGTTTGGCTGCAGTGTGTACCTTCTACAAAATACACAGCAATCAAGGCTTCTTTGACAGCACCTTTCAAACCTGCAACTCCTACCACCAAGAGGGATAAGGAAAACAGTCATGTGGAAATATCACTGCTTCCAATTTTTCCTCAATGTCACACAGAATTCTTATTTACAAATATGCACTGTTTTCTTTTCATCACTGCATCATGATCCTGGAAATCCCCTTCTGCACCATGGCAGCAGCTACAACCTATAAACATCCACAACTCAGCCCCACATTCTCAAGCACAATTTGCAATTATGTCCACATCTTGCACGTGAATGAAAAACATGGAACAACCCTTAAACTTCTGCATTCAAGTGAACACAAAACAAGTCTGTACAACCTCATGATTTTACCCCTCAGATCCTAAAACATTCTGAAAGCTTGATGATTACCCAGCCTTTTTCTGGGAAGTTTAAATCATTTCTGACTTTCAGTGCTGGTCTTTGAGTGATTCTGGTTGTACGCTCATATTATCTTCTGTGCTGTTCTGTTTCAGTGCCGAAGAGTCGGTTATGTTGTAACCATTCAGTAACTTCTCTATTATTGGAAGTACATTTTGTACAACAGTACCAGAATATGTGATTTAGCCCATTGGTGCTCTATTTTACTTTTTGGTTGAAGAAACCCTTTTCAAATGAACCATTAATCAATGATCTCCCAACTGTAAATCACAAAATATGAAAGTGTTGCATGTGAGAAGGGTTTAACTATTGCTGCAGTATCAAAACAAAGTACAGAGCTATCAGTGGGAAAGGTGTGTCTATATCTTATGAAATCTATTGATCTTTCATGTTCTGTTTTTCTGGCTTTAATTTCATTAGCTGGCTCTCACAAATCCCTCAGTTTTATTAAAATTTCGCATCATGGAAGGATTTTTGGATCCAATGCATCTTCTAGAGTCTAGAATCATTCAGCTGTACAGCATGGAAAGAGACCCTTTGCTCCAACTCCTCCATGCTGACCAGATATCCTAAATAAATCTAGTCACATTTACTAGCATTTGGCCCATATTCCTCTAAATCCTTCTTATTCATATACCCATCCAGATGGCCTTTTAAATGTTGTAGTCATACCAGCCTCCATCACTTCCTCTGACAGCTCATTCCATTATATGCACCAACTACTGTGAGAAAAAAATTGCCCCTTAGGTCCCTTTTATATCATTCCCCTCTCACCTTAAACCTATGCCCAATAGTTTCGGATTCCCCTACCCCAGGGAAAAGTCCTTGTCTATTCATCCTACCCATGCCCCTTATGATTTTATAAACATCTTTCAGGTCACCCCTCAGCCTCTGATGCTCCAGGGAAAATAACCTCAGCCTATTCAGCAACTTCCTTGTAAATCTCTTCTGAATCCTTTCAAGATTCACAACATCCTTCCTATAGCAGAGAGACCAGGATCAAGTTAAAAACAAATATTAATTTCCTTTATGGACAATTATTTACATATAATGATGCATCTTTCTCAATTATAATTCCCACTGAATGAATTAGGAGAGATAGGTAATGTAAGATATTGGTTGATGTATATTGCCAAGTTTAGATACATTTTGTGTCTTCATCAGGCCTCTGCCAGAAAGCAGTTCAGCATGTTATCGTGTTCACCCTGGGTAGCACAAGGAGAATAAAAATACTAGTCATTCCATTTTTCTCTATATCGTATGGATCACCAGGAACCTTTCCCACTCCTACCACCTGCCATTGGTGTCCGTTGGAAGGAAATGCATATTAATGCTCACCCTATATGGCTGTGTTGGAAACCATCTTCCTTGGCCATCAAGCCTTGGAATCAAAACAAAGCTTCCAGTTCAGAGGCCATGGTGCTATCACTGTACTGGAAGCAGGGTCAGAAATTTTCTTCGAGGAGCATCTAAAGATAGAAAGAGGTAAATGCGATAAGAGGTTTACGGAAGGAATTCCGGAGCTTAGGGCCTAAGCAGTTGAGACATAGCCAGCAGTGATGGAGCTATTGAAATCAGATATAAAGTTTAAAATTTTGGCAGAATATCCCTTCAGCTCTATTTCCCAAGTACAAATATACCGTGCTCCAATAAAATTCAAATGGATTTAACATCGATAAATATTTCTGCTGTAGGCTGCTGCATAAACAGGTCTAAAACATGTGGAGCACTTTTGCATCAAGACAGCCTCAGGTAATTTGCACTGTTCTTGTCATCTCCTGTTCTTTTCAGCTTCAGTAGTGTCTTACATTTGTCTGTTCCAGGTCATTGTTACGTACGTTTCTGGTCCATCATCTGTACTGCCAGCTCAGAACAAGCATTATGAATTTCCTGGGGTAACAGTTCATGAATCAGCATTCCCAACACAGAGCTTACATCAAGATTTGTGCATGGAGGTCACTGCTCTCCACGGCCACTTAAAATTAATGAATGATGAATCATGTGGAGTATACTGATGCCCATGTCTTACTTCCTTATCTGCAGTCCCTTTGTGCAAAATTCATTGTTAATTCATAACTGTGATGTTATTATGCCTGAGCACATTTTTTGGAACTCAGGCAATTGCACCTGTTTAAGGGAAGAAAAATGGTCCAGATTTGCTGAAAGTATAAATCAATCTAAAAGTGTTATTGATGTGCAAAAACTGTTGCTGTGATGGGGAAAATGTATCCCGTGAATTTCAAGTCACCACCATAATAAGTTGATGGCCAATTTGTCTCCCTCAATATTACTTTAACAAAAACAGCATCTCATTTGTTGTTGGATATGTTAAAATGTCAACATATAGAGAAAAAAACATTTCCTTTTATTCTGTCTATTCTTTCTCCCTATTTGAAGCTTATCTTTCTTCCTCACCAGTTTTTTTTTTCTGTGCTTGATTTGTTCTTCCACTCTTATTGACCACCCATTTCCACTGTCTATTTTGTGATACCTGCATCTTCCTAATTTTAGAGATTTACTACTTTTTCCATACACTCCAGATGGACTATTGCTGATGTGGCACCATGATCAGCTCATATTTTCCACAGCTTTTTGGGAAAAAGAGTAGACAGAAAATACATTGAGTTATCCTTTTAAACAAATTCTAGGCCATTATTTATGTAACTGGTTGATATTCATCATACATGATCACATACAAATGCAAATTTAAAAAGTGAGCAAAAGTTAGCAAATCCTTATAGAATCCCTACTGTGTGGAAACAGGCTCTTTGGCTCAACAAGCCCACACTGACCATCACATCCAGATCCATCCCCCTATAACCCACCTAATCTACACATCCCTGAACATTATGGGCAATCCACATAGCCTGCACATCTTTGGACTGTAGAAGGAAACCAGAGCACCCAGAGGATACCCGTACAGACACTGGGAGAACATGCAAACTCCACACAGACAGTCACCCGAGGGTGGAATTGAACCTGGGTCCCTGGCACTGTGAGGCAGCAGTGCTAACCACTGAGCAACAGTGCTGCCCCAACCACTGAGCCACTATGCCGCCCCACCACTGAGCCACTGTGCCGCTTCTGCTTCAATTCAAGGGCTTAATTTTACCCCATTTTTTCAGCCTTCTTTCAGAACTAATTTATAAATTTTGATGCCAGCAGGAGGGTCTTACTGCTTGTACTGGTGTTACAGCATTGTACATTTTGAAAAAAACTATCTTTCCAAAGTAAGGGCGAAACCATTAGAACATCCTGCTTCACATCCAGATTGCCAGCTTCCAAAGTACTACTGGAATTTTTAAGAATACAGACTGTTAATCATTCATTGAATAGTAATTCTCTGTTCCCGCTTCAACAATTTCATCAAAGATGTGCAGTAAGATCCCACAGTAGGTTAGGAAATAGAAAATGCATAAAACCGGGAATGAGTTACAAAGTTTGTTCCATCTCTCCATACTACATGAATGCAGCCTCAAAACACATTGGCTTTAGCACATAAATTAATGTCCTTCTCATTCAAAAGGAATGTATTTAAATGAACCTTTCCAGGAACTGGAAAACATTTTGAAAGGAAATTGCGGCCTTGAGTGAAGTTAGTGACTTTATTGTTCCAAACATTTGAAGTCAACACAAGAAAGTAGAAGCAAACTAAAATATTTATAGTCTATGTTGTAATTGTAATGAGTTCAGCTAGGTGGACCCATAGAACTTGAGTTCCCTGATTGAGGTTGTTAATATGGAGATTCAAACAAACGGGAGAGCCAGATACAGAAACAAAGTTTCTGGAAAATCTCAGCAGTTCTGGCAGCATCTGTGAAGGAGAAAACAGAGTTAACATTTCTGGCCCGGTGACCCTTCCTCAGAATATTTGGTTCACTCTGGATCTGGCTCTGAGGGAGCTGGATCAGTGTCAAGGACTCCCCATGTGTAAATAAAGGGTGACTTGGTGACGGGATATCAGCCAGTGTGGAGTTATTTCAGTGGTGATAAGAGAAAAACATGCTGCTGAAGAAATTTGCTTGCAACAATCATCTTTGATCTGGGTGAGCATTTCTGGCATCATGTCGTTATTTACGAAGCTTGACTCATTTGATCTTGTCATTGAAGACTAGGCCCTAATGTGGAAAGAATGCATTAATTTTTCTGGGCAAATGCCATTGGGGCAGATGAAAATCGACAAGTATTTCTGACAGCTTGTGGACCCGCAACTTTTTCGTTTATTAGGAGCCTACCTTTACCTGAGGCACCAGATACAAAAACTTCTCAAGGGTTGAGGAATTTAGTTAAGGAATATTATGACCCCAAGCTTCCTCTAATTCTGAGATGCTATCGGTTTTACTCGTCAATTAAAGAACAAGGGGAATCCGTATCAGAATTTTTGACTCGGCTAAGGTGACTGGCAGAGGCATGTGACTTTGGTTTAACCCTTAGCGAGATACTAAGAGATTATTTTGTTTGTGGGATTTATGATGTAACAATGCAAAAGAACTACTATCTGAAATCCAACTGGACATCATGATTGGCTTTATCACTGGAAAATGAGGTAAGTGGAGATGAGTTGCAGGGTACTCTGATGGAAATGGACAGCTTCGCCAGTCTGACAAACTTGGGGAATACCACTTTAGTTTTCATAGCCTCACTCAGGACATGCCCTGAACCAAGAGACTCCAGGTCTGCCCACAGCAAAACCACAAAACAAAGGCAAGCCTGAGCCAAATTGTTAAAATTTTCTTCAGGATCAGGGCTGACAAACCATTATAGTTGCTGCTGGTATGCAGACTCAAGGCAGCAAAACAGTCCCACTATACTTAAATTGTGTAAGAGAACTCACAGGCTGGTATCCTGGAGAATGCACACCCCAGAAAGCCCACATATACTGAATTTGGAACAGTTAAATTGCTTAGCTAGATCTAAATCAGAACCAATCAAAATAAACATCTGGTAAAATAGTCACCCAGTTATAATGGAGGTCGATACTACTGTGGCTGTTTCAATGATCGCAGAACCACTCTTTAACAAAATTCGCTCTGGACTCCAACCCTTAAGTTTACGCAAGGCCTCGGCTACATTGAGAATCTATGCTGGGGAAATTTTACAGACTAAGAGTACAACTTCAGTTCAAGTCTCTTGTGAGAAGCAGCTGGTTCAGTTACCACAAGTTGTAGTAAAAGGCTCGGACCCAAGCTTGATGGGGAGGAAATGGCTGCCCGAGTGACGTCCTAACTAAATACCTGGAACTTCTTCAGGAAGGTCTAGGGACTAACAAAGGAGCCAGGCCGCCTTGCATGTTGACCAGGAAGAAATTCCACAATTCTACAAGGCCCGCCCAGTGCCATTTGCCTTATGGGCAAACGTAGAGACAGAAATCAGAAGGCTGGAAACTAAAGGAATCAGCGGCACAGTGGCTCAGTGGTTAGCACGGCTGCCTCACAGTGCTAGGGACCCAGGTTCAAATCCATCCATGAGCGAATGTCTGTGTGGAGTTTACACGTTCTCCCCATGTCTGCGTGGGTTTTCTCCAGGTGCTCCGGTTTCCTCCCACAGTCCAAAGATGTGCAGGCTAGGTGGATTGGCCATGCTAAATTGCCCATAGTGTCCAGGATTTAGACATGGGGAAATGCAGGAGTAGGAGAATGAATCAGGGTGGGATGCTCTTCGGAGGGGCAGTGTGAACTTGTTGGGCTGAATGGCCTGTGTCCACACTGTAGGGATTCTATGATTCAGACTGTAACAAGAGTTCCAATTCAAATTCTGTGACTCAGTCCAGTTTGCAGAATGGGCAGCAACACATGAACCAATTGTGAAGTCTGACAGGTCTGTTTGCCTTTACGAAGACTTTGAACAAACAGTAAACTGCTTTTCACAGGTGGATGAAGATCCAGTCCCTTGCCTAAATGAATTATGTGCAAAGTAGTCGGGGGGCTGTCCTTCATACAGCTGGACATGAGCCGTGTGTACTTGCAATTGCAGTCAGATGACGATTCCCAGAAGTGTGCTACAATTCCTACCCATAGGGATCTGTACCAATATATTAGACTAACATTTGGGGTATCATCAGCTGGGGCAACTTGTCAGCAGACGATGGAGAACATTTTACAATGTCTACCACAACTCGCCATTTATCTGGATGATATGCTAATAATAGGGAAGATAAATAAGAAGCACTTAGAGAACTTGGACATAATCCTTAGTTATTTCTCCCAGATGGGCCTATGTCTTAGGAAGAAAAAATGTATGTTCCTTGCAGCTCAAGTGATCTATTTAGGCTACAGAGCCATCAAGACTGAGTAACACCCATTGGAAGATAAAGTGAGGGCAATCAAAGATGTCCTGGCTCTGACATCTGTACTAGAGATTAGGTCTTTCCTTGGCCTGGAAAATTATTATGGTAAGTTTATACATAACCTGGCCTCCGTCCTGGCACCTTTTTATCAACTCTTAAAAAATGGTCAGCCTTGGAAATGGTCATGTAGCCAAGCCATAGCTTTCAGGGAAGTGAAGAAACAGCTATCATCCACTAAGGTATTGGCAAGCAATGATCCCAAGTGAGATCTGGTATTAACGTATGTTGCTTCCCTGTACGGTATTGGGATAGTATTAGCTCATAGGTGGCTCAATAGAGAGGAATGCCCAATAGCGTATGCATCCAGGACTTTGGTCAATGCATAAACACTCACATAGGGAAGGAAGGTTTAGTGGTCATATTTGGAGTCAGGCAATTCCAGCTATACATTTATGGTTGTAAATTTTTAATAATAACGGACTACAAACCCCTGCTAGGTCTACATAAACAGGACAAGGCAGTGCCACCATAGCTTCAGGCCAAATTCAGCAGTGGGCTCTAATACTAAGCAAGTACAATTACAAGTTGGAACACCTTAGTGGTTTTAAATTTTCTGGACACATTTCCAGCCACAGCTTACACTGTCAGACTTTGGACGCAGAAAGATCTGGTCCTGCCAAATCTGCAACAGCTGGTATTGATGGGTGAAACCAAAGGGCTGTCACAACCACAATCGAAACCTTTTTGGACCTGGAGAGACCAAATCACAATAGAGAACATTATATTATTATGGGACGCAAGAGTGATTGTCATGAGTAAAGATCGCCACCAGATACTGGCTGAACTCCACCAGGGTTATCCAGGGGTTTCCAAAATGAAAATGTTGGTGAGAAGTTATGTCTGTGGGCCAAGATTGGATGCGACATGGCTGCGTTGGTGGGCAGTGCCCCAAGTGCAAACAAGGACATAAATTAACACCAGCAGTTCCCCCACGTTCATGGGAATGGCCAGGTAAACCCTGTACCTGGTTACACATCAAATGATGCAGAATCGTTCATGGGTACAATGTTCTCAGTCATTGTGGGCACCCAGTCAAAGTGACTGGACATGCATACAGTTCATTAGTGAAATATGGTGACAGCAACAGGAAAACTGCGCACATCTTTGTCAATGTACAGATACCTGGAAGTGTTGGTCATAGACAACAGTCTGTCATTTATCAGCAGGATAGCTCCAAACCATCCATCATCCCATGGTCTGGCAGAAAGAACAGTCCAAACTTTGAAGACAGGCTTAAAGAAACAGCCTAGATTACCAAACAGTCCCAGTTCTTACTTGAGTATACGATCAGCTCTCATGCAACTGCAGAGATAGCTCTAGCAAAGTTACTGATGGGGAGCAAACCCTGCAGTGGGTTAAATCTGATTTTCCTAGATGTGGGGGACAGGGTGAAATGGCATCAGGAACACCTTTGTCAGACACAGGACTCCACTAAGCGAGAGACTGTTTACTTCAAGGCATGAAGTTTGCAGTAGGAACCCCAGGAATGGCACTGCATGGGTAAGAGGCATGGTCAACGCGAGGTCGGGTCCAGTAACATATAAAGTTTGGGTAAGTGCACTGAACAAGCATGCAGACCAAATGAAAGCTGTAAACTCACAAATGGTGCTAGGAACAGAATGTGCCCAGTTCCTTGACAGCCTTTCTGACTGTTCCAGAACCCATGGGTTATCCTTCTCAGTCAAGCATTGAAGATATCTCAGAATCTGAGATAAACACGGTGGAGGTTGCAGCTTTGATGCCTTTACTGTCTGAAAAAGAGGATGAATTTCTTCTGAGATGCCCCAAGTGTAAGAGGTAGGCTACAATCCAGTGCACGCTGACCATATCCAAGGCTGAGTCAGAGGAACTGTGTGAAAATGCCCCAGGAGAGCCAAAAAGAAAATGTACAGGCTTACATTCCCAGACCCAAAGGGAGAGGGATGTCGTGATTATAACGAGGGCAGCTAGGTGGATTTCATAGAATATGTGTTCCCTGCTTGGGGCTGTTAATCTGCTCCAATCAGGGAGTCCTGGCTGACAGATGAAAACAGGAGAATCAGACCTCGTGTTCACTCATTGAGCTGGTTCTGAGGGAGCTGGATCAGTGTCAAGGACTCTCCACGTGTAACTAAAGTGTGACTTGGTGTTGCGATTCCAGCTTCTGTGGGGTTATTTAGTTTATTGCAGGTGTTTTGCGGTTTTCTGCACCAGCTAGTTCAAACACGCAGATTTAATTGTACAGCTGTTCTTTCTATGTATGAATACAATGGGATTCTTATCTCTCTATGTGTAAGCATTTCAACTGTCTATAGCTGATTGATTTTATTGGAAACATTATTCTCAGTTAAACTGCTTCTTTCAAGTTCTTCATTGCTAACAGATTTCTATTGAAGTAGAACTTGTTTTTTGCACTGTCCCTATTAATATGCGTTTTTCTTCATTCTGAAGCTGAAATTTACATTGCTTCTCAAAGTGTCAATTGCACACCTCTCTCCAAACAGCATATAGGAGACAGGGACACATGATTAAACAGGTCTGGCCAATTATTTATCGGTGTCAAGGTAACCCCATGTCGCTTTATATGATCACTGTGTGCAGCAAGCATTACCAGCACTCTGACTGGCTACATGTATCAGCAGGGACCCTAATATGTTGAATGCCTACTGCTACTTCAAGACCAATTCTTAAATAGGAGCGGCAATATTACTGACAAAAGTGGTAGGTCCATCATCCTGTGTTTCAGGTGAAAGCCGCTGCTAGTGTTTTTAGATATTTCTCCTCAGACTGTCTGGGCTACTTACATGTACACTATTAGAGGATGCTAGCTCTCACTAGGTTATCATTCTTTTTTTGTGTTGTTTTAGCCTGGTGAGGTGAGGAGAATCAACACTTTACAGCCTCCTTGGTTGGCCACTGCAAAGGTTTAGTTATTTTTTTAACATTCAAACTTTGCCTTACCAGGGCGTCATCTGGTATGGGACATACAGTGTGCAAAACATGTTAACTTGGTGTTTCTGCAATATTCAAGGCTGGCGTAATTCTGGAGCACTGAAACAGTCACTTCAGGAGCTCCTATTTTTGGCCTCAGTGGGTGCTATCTGTGTTTTGAAAAAGTTGTGACAGTGGCAATGACTCTACTGAGCTGTCATCTCCATTGATTACCGTACCACACCGACTTCGATGAGTACCAGATTTGTTCTTTCTTACACTCAAAGTCTTCTGATCAAGTCTGTTTGCGTGAGTCTTCCAATTCTTGGCTTTGGATTTAAAGACTTCCAAGCTTCTTTGGATTCTTCCCACTTTTTCTATTTTGTGTTCCAAGTCTTTCTGCCTTGTTCTTTAGAATCTTCCTGTGCTGCTGGTGCACATAGTGGAGTGTAGTTTGATTTCCAGTGCTGGCTCTGGACACTTGCCTCGCTACAGCCATTAACAGTGTCCAAACTCTAGTATTCTTAGACTTTTTTTCTTTAGAATCTTTGGGCTGTATGTAAACATACACTTCTAGAGACTGCTGGAGTATATTAGACTTCTACTCCACTTGGTTTCTAACACCCCTTGTTTTCCCTTATCCTTGACTGAGGTTCTGTCACTATCTTCAGTACTGAAACACACTAATTGATATGCACACATTCTAGGTTACTGAATACAGCTCTCTAGTGTCCAAGATTTTACATGCTTCTCATTCAATTGGTCCTCCTGTGATATGAGCTGGTGACAATGGGAAGAATGAGCTCTGAAGGTCTATGCCAGGGGGTTGCTCCAAGGGTATGGAAGCAGTACAGGAAGAAACTTAATGATATGTCGTGAATTGTCAAGACGTGACTTCATCTTCAAGTAACATATTCAGCCAATTACACCACCAGCCTCAAGTCTACAATTATGAGGTGTATAAGATTGTTATCTTTTGAAACTGTATCTTTAATTTAAAGGAAATTTAAGGGTGAAATTTGACTTGTTCTGATGCCTGACAACAAGACTAGGTGATTTGTCAAAGATTTGTCCAGATAGTTTTATTGGAAAGAAGAAGCAAGGTACTTAGAGACAATGGCAGCAAATTTATATGCTGCCAGTCAATAGACTAATTGTCCAAAGTCTAAGAGAATAGTTGAGGATATCGTTTTATTTAAAAAAGCTATATTTTCAACAGCCCTTTTATTTTCAAAATAAAACAAAAACAGTTGGAATCTCAAGGTTAGCTAATTAGTACCTCTACCTGGTTACAAGGTCCTTGTAATTTACATGGCCATGGAGCTGGGCTTTGTGGTAAGAAGTGGATAGATCAAGCAATTGTGGTATCAGCTCAAAGGCTTTCCTTAAATATCACTGAATATCACTGACAGTTGGGTTAAACTGACAGGGTCCAGAAAAGATAGAACAGCTAGATACTGAATGTCTTAATTGTTCAACATTCCAGAATATGGGTGGAAATTTGTGCTCAGATTGAAAAGACCAAAATCATGGTGAATTAAGATAGAGCTAGAAGATTTGCCTGGTTTCAGCTTAAGGAATAAGTCTCCAGGAATACTTTTACCATCAAAGGGAAGTTTTGGGTTTATCCTTTCAAGGCTAAGAAAGGAACAAAACTAAAGTACGCCATCAGGGACTTGCAATCGTTTTGGGCTGATTTCAGGAGATTGGGATGTCAATGTAAAGGATGTGTCATTTTTAGCTCAAAAGTGTACTTTTTGTTTTGCAGTTCTATAAACAATAAGAAGGATGTACATGTCTCACAATTTGAAGTATAGTTCCCTACAAGCATAGCGCTTAGTTGTAAGAGCTTTTAGACTTTTGTTACAGTAAATGTCTTCAAATGTGAAACCTTGTTGAATCATTCTCTCAAACATTATCTGGAAGTTTGAATTTTAAAAAAAAAAGTTATTGCCCTCCATGGAGATTGTTCATCATCCAGTAATTTATTCACCACACCCTCATTTGTCATTAACCAACAATCTCGAGAAAGGAATGCTAAATCCAAGCAACCATTAGTTTCACATTACCTTAATACACATAGTACTGTTACGAGTTTCTTACTCACAACTTCCAGCTCTTGCCTACTGGCAACTTGTCAAACCATGGCACGCACATCACTTAACTATGTTGCAGGAGATTTACAAATTGCAGAGGAATTTCACATAACATATTTTAAAAAGTTCAGACATCCAGATGATGGTTGAGAGAATGATGCAGGAAAGTGATGGAGGAAGAAAAATGTGCCTGCATGGCATCATGGAAGAGGCGATGACAGATATCATTAAAAGTGACATTGTCTCCACTGTTGGGCTTGAAGAGAATGGCAGTACGAGTACCTGCAAACCAATTCCATTTTCACTCATTCTACATCCTCCTCACCTAATTCTTCTCTTAGGCCTCAAACATCAGATGATATAAGCTCAAGTCTCTTAACATATCCTTCACCTTCACCATAACCCAAAACTTGCTCCTTTCTCTGGAGCCCTCCCAGTCAGGGAAGGAAGAGAAAGAAGCTAATGAAGCTGAAATGACTCCATCACTAGATCTTAAACTCCCCAGCCATCAGCTCAGAGACAGACATTGTACGTATTTTAGAGATTTGGGATAGTAGATGCCCTGGCGTGTGGTGAAATACCAGGCACCAATATGTATGAGCAGGGCAGATGGATGGTATAGTGCAGGTGCTGTCTTGCTAGATAGTGAGGCCACACAATAACCTCTGGTGGAGGGGACTAGGATGAGGATGTTAATGGCCCAGACTACAGAAGATGGCCGAGATAACAAGGTGTAGAGCTGGATGAACACAGCAGGCCAAGCAGCTTCAGAGGAGCAGGAAGGCTGATGTTTCGGGCCAAGACCCTTCTTCAGAAATGGGGGAGGGGAAGGGGCTTCTGAAATAAATAGGGAGAGAGGGGGAGGCGGATAGAAGATGGATAAAGGAGAAGATTGGTGGAGAGGAGACAGACAGGTCAAAGAGGCGGGAATGGAGCCAGTAAAGGTGAGTGTAGGTGGGGAGTTAGGGAGGGGATGGGTCAGTCCAAAGAGGACAGACAGGTCAAGGGGGCAGGATGAGGTTAGTAGGTAGGAGATGGGGGTGGGGCTTGAGGTGGGAGGAGAGGATAGGTGGGAGGAAGGACAGGGTAGGGAGGCGGGGACAAGCTGGGCTGGTTTTGGGATGCGGTAGGGGGAGGGGAGATTTTGAAGCTTGTGAAGTCCACATTGATACCATTGGGCTGCAGGGTTCCCAAGCAGAATATAAGGTGCTGTTCGTGCAATCTTCGGGTGGCATCGTTGTGGCACTGCAGAGACCCAGGATGAACATGTCGTCTAAGGAGTGGGAGGGGAATGGCAACAGAAGATGGCTGTTGTGTGTATAAATGTTTGGTGTCCTAGAAAGCCTTCTGAATAACTTTGCATGTTTGGTGCATTTCTCATTGGCTTTGTGAGTTTTTATCTTGACCACTGTTTCTGACTGTAAGGAGGCTGTGTAGAATCTAAAATCATGATTGGAACAAAATCCAATTTCGACCCAAAAAGTCCAGCTGAACAGCAGCCCAACCTAAACCCAGTGTTGCAGCACAGCATGTTGATACCATTAAATTCTTGTGCCATAGAATAGCAGGCCAAGGATACAATACATGTAATTATCTACATATAATTGGCTTATATGTCAAGTTTTATTTTTCTTCAATAGTAGAGTGCATCTTTTTACAATTTACTGTGATATTAAGCCTAACAGAGCACCTAGTGGAGACCAAACAAGTCTGCAGTAGGGAATTTCATAACAGGGTCAGAGGTGCAAAGGAGGACTCTGCATTTGTTATGTCGGTGTCCTTTGCATAAACTAAGTGGCAGGCAGAGTGGACACTTAGCACTTATAAGTCCCGGTATTATGCTGCAAAAGAGCAGGGAGGGCAAGGCTGGCAATATAATATGGCAGCCATCGGTCCAAATGGAGGTTTGCACTTGGTGCATGATTGGAAGCTTTTAGGCTCGTTGGTGATGAGGGTCACCACCCTCTGCAGGGTAAGTGGAAATCCAGGCATCAGAAGGGCATAGGAGCGGAAAGAGGGGCAGAAGGCAATGGAGGCCATACCCATACCACCTGATAGGGAGTTAACTAGAGTTGTTCAAAGACCCTGTGCCCAAATCCAGACTGCAAATCTCCAGGCAGATAGCACTATGAACTTCTTTAAAGGATCAGGAAATGACATTGGGAGCATCTCTCGTGTAATATACAATACATAATAATGTTGTGATAAATATTTTGCTAGTGACGTTGTCTGAGATTTGGTGAATACTTTAAGACTCAGATCAATAGATTTTGAATCCTAAGGGAATCAATGGATACTGCGGCAGTAGGTAAAGAGAAGTTAAGGTTGATCAGCAATGATTGTATTGAGTTGGCCATATATTCTACTCCTGCTCATATTTCCCAGGTTTTTAAATGGGGATTGGGTGGGAAAATGGGTTTGAGCTTGAGTATTTTCCATCATTGAATAGTGCAGCAGGAGTGGAGGGGGTCAACTAGTCTATTTCCATTCTTATGCCTTACATTCCTATGCTGTTATTTTAAAAAAATGAACTGTATTACATTTGGAGAAAATGTTATCTCAATCATTAACTGTCTTGGGGAAGATTAATTATGTGAATACATAATGGAGTACATTATTCGTCTTTTTCTGTCTCTTTTGCCTTTTCTTCATCTTCTCGTGTTGTGGGGAAGCCAGGACAGTGTTGGCATTGTGTTGGCTTCAGCAGTAGTGGTGCCTGGAGTGAAGACTCCTGGATTTGGTAGGCCCAGAGGATGGATTCGGTTATCGGTGGGTCTTTAGCTGCAGTGGTAACAGTACCAGGAGCAGGAACACCTGCCTGCGGTACGTCTGAAGCGTGGGCTCTTGATTGAGTTGTCATTGCTGTACCTGGAATGGGGAATCCTTGAGGTGCGGGGCACCTTACAGAAGTCCTGAAGCTGTATTTGAAGACCCCTTGTACAGAAGGTGCACTCTAATTATGTAATTTTTAAAATTCTTTTTGTTCCTCAAAATGGCACTGGATTGTGGCAACAAGACATTTTTCACTGTATCCTTTTATTTATATGTGACAATAAATAACACATATTGACTGTACATGGAAAGAAACTGATTGATAGGTTCAATGTATTTTATTCTTTAAGTGTTTTTGTTTGTGCTTAATATTTAATCCAAACACAGAGTAAGGTCATTGTAATGTTAAAGGTCAATAGAACAGAGGATGCTTGACAGGCACATAGTCAGATGGCTGGTAGGCATCTAACTGGTGATTCCATTTGATTAACACACAGCAAACACAGTGTGACAATATTGTGATGGCAGGTTGAGCAGCTGAATAAATATCAGATCCAACAGGAGCTCAACAATGACTTCCTGCTCATGCCTCAGGAAAAAATTAATGGTTAAGAATAAGCAAAATTGTACAAAAATTAACAGGAAAGCCAATGATTAAAATCCTAATTAATCTGCCTATTTCTTTTGGGGTATTTAACATCCAGCCCAGCCCATGATGTGCTGGCGATGTTATTGGTAATACTAGTCTATAATACCTTTCAGTCCCAGAGCTTTTTACCATATCTGCAGTCCTCTAATTCTGGCCTCTTTAGCATCACCTGATTTCAATTGTTCCACCTTCAATGGCTGTGCCTTGTCAGTCACTAAGGCCATTTCCCAATTACCTATGAATAACCGTGAGCTGTGTTGTTCTGCCAACAATTTCAGGCTCATTTTGCCATGTGTTTGTAACCTGTACAAATTAATTTTTAAGGGTAAAATTCAATACTCCTGCTGTAAAAGCCACACTTGTAAGGGAGACCAGGATAGAACAATTAGCACAGTGGAGTTTGCATCCTCTGTACATTTGAAGGTCACTCATTCCAAAAACAGTGAAGTCCCCCATTTTATCCTGTATTCAAGACTGTGTACATCAATCTAGACTCAGCTGGCTGATCGTTATTGGCAGATAATGATTTGCCTGTTCAGTCGCAGGATGTGAGCTGCCTAGGTAATGCGTTATTTTAGATTGTTGATATGTGCTCTGCTTCTGTCACACAATTCAGTGAACAAACACAAAAAGGAGCAAAAACAAAATGATACACACTGCATGCAGACACCAACAGCTTGTTATCATTCTTTCAGGAGCCGGTAAAACCTATTTGAATGCAGGACTCCTCATGCTTTCCACATTGGCTTCCATTATCAGAAACAAGACTCTTCAATCTTCCACTGTTTTTGTGCCAGGTTCATTTCACAGTTGACCCCCTGAGGACTATATCTCCATACAACTCAAGAAGACATTAAACACATGTTATACTTTTATTTTTGCCAACTTTTCATCAAATATTATCACTGCTCTGCTTTCTTCACTCTAAAAACAGCATGCACAAGATTGTTTTTGCCCTTAAGCCCATTGCCAAACTCTCCCACTAAAACAAAACTTGATGGTAGTTTCCCTGTATTGAATTAGATCTCGGTGTCTACAGCCCATTACATATTGCTAATCTGACTGTAGGTTTATGATGTCTTCCTAGGAGAATCAGTAATGGTTATTTGGCTTATTGTAAATGCATTTTCTGTCTCACATCCTGTTATGTATCAGAATATTTGCATAAAGCTGGTTCACTTCTGATACCTTACTTGCTACATCCTGTCCAAATTGATTGTTGCATTTAATCAAAACTCAACAATGACCATAACTTAAAAAAAATTGTTGAGCATGAAGCACTTTGTAATGTATGAAGGTAAGAATTGCTTTATTAGTGTATTTTCTTCCTTTTATCTTTCTTAGTCCAGTAAAGAGCAATATGCTTGGAACTAGTTAAACAATCAGAACACGTCTAGAATCAGCAAAATGACAGGCAGTAGACAGCAATATATAGTAAAAATTGAACATATTCTAAAATGGTTGATTGGATACTGCTTTGTTCCATCATCTCCTTATAAGAAAATTATCCCTTTCTTGCACTTCATACAATTATATTGCAATTTTTTTGGTGGTATATCTTGTCCTACATTTGAAATATGTTCCATTTCTTCTGTGTAAACTTTGCTACATTGGTTGATAATATCTTCAAGAATATTCTCCCAATTTCCCCAGGTTCAGTTCTTATCATTTCCACTTTCTGTCACCTGAAGAAGGAGTAAGACTCCAAAAGCTTGTGTTTCCAAATAAACCTGTTGGACTATAACCTGGTGTCCTGTAATTTCTGATCTTGTCTAGCACAGTCCAACACCGGCATCTCCACATCAAAACTTTGTCTTCTAATCAAAACTCCAGTTTGTTGTCAGCTCTCACAACAACAGCCTTAGATCATTTCTTACACCGAATAACCTTATTCCAATCCAGAATTATTTTATCTTCCACTGAAAATGAGCTACTTCCTCTGTGATATGTCACTAACTCTTCAATCATTATCTCTCTCTCTCTGTCTCTCTCCCTGTCTCTCTCTCCCTCCCTTCCTTTGGGATTGTATTTGCACATCACTTCTTTGACCAACCTTTGGTCACCTGTCCTAATATATGCTTACGTAACTCAGTGTAAAATTTAGTTTGATAACACTCTTGTGAAATATCTTGGGACACTTTTCTACATTAAAGGTGCTAAATGAATGCAAGTTGTAGATGATGTCTCCATAAATTCCTCCTGTCTGACCACAAGAGAGGCAAAACATTCATTTATCCCCTGTCACATTGCTGTACAGAGGCTCCAGGTTTTAGGAGGGGGGAAGGAATGTTTGTATATGCTGGGGAAGAGGGTCTTGCAAAAGGCTGAGGGGATTAGTATAGGAGGAGTCTCCCAACCGTCCACAGCCCTCCTACACAGTGTGGTTACTGTGTGAGCCTCTCTCATCACAGGTTAAGTGATTGCAGCAGCTGATGAGGTACTTATAGGGGCAGTAATTGCCCACCTAAGCTTACTGGTGGGACAGTTGCCATTGCCACCCTCCCCTGTTAGGATAATTGCAGTGTAGGCATCAGCTAACTTGTATGTAATTGACAAGCCATTCATTAGAGTTTATGTGCCAACCTATCTTAACAACCCTCTAACAGAGGAGTGTGTAATCCAGTCCATAGAATTGCTTTGTACACGAAGCCATTTGGTTCATCAGCGCCTTCATAAAATCCCTACAGTGTGGGAACAGGTCCTTTGGCCCAACAAGTCCACACCAACCCTCAGAGCATCCCACCCAGACCCATTTCCCTAACCTGCACATCCCTGAACGCTATTGGCAATTTAGCATGGCCAATCCACCTAACCTGCACATCTTTGGACAGTGGGAGGAGACTGGAGCACCTGGAGGAAACCCACACAGACATGGGGAGAATGTGCAAACTCCACACAGACAGTTGCACGAGGATAGGATCGAACCCAGGTCCCTGGTGCTGTGAAGCAGCAGTGCTAACCACTAAGCCACTCTGATTGGTCAAGCCATTGGCATGAAGGATGCACTGGGGAACAATTACTGCAGGTTTTAAACAAGAAAAATGTAATCTGATTGGTCGAGGCACTGATATGGGAGTAAACAGTTGTTTCCAATCCTTGATTTAGTTGACAAACGACAATGACTTGACATGCTGTTTTTGTTTGCAAAGGACAGGGCCCTCCAAATTAACATGTGTAGCTTCTAGTAGAACTAAGTCAGTCAGATTGTGAGCCATACTGGGTCATTTTAAATTGCTTGTTAATGTATTTCTTCTCATTCATACTTACTCAGGAAGTGCTGTCCTGTCACAAAATCACATCTAATATTTGGTACTATGTCTAAGTTTAGTGATCATGGACTGAGTCAGTACAGTCCATTCTTCACAACGGGTAATAACCTGAAACTCCCTTCCAAACCTCATTCTGGTTTTATTGACACAACGTGGACTATAGCTGTTCAAAAAGTCAACTCACCACCACCTTCACAAAAGTAATTAGGGACCATCAATAAATGCTGGACATGCCAGCAGCGTAGTTCTGAAAAAAAAACATCCAAGTTGAAAACAATTTGTCACAATTACTCGTTGTTTTCTGTCTTTGAGCCAAATTAATAATCAGGCTGCTGTCATTTCTTTATGGCCTTGAATTTACTAACATGTCTTTTATTTACAAGTATTTATGAAAAGTTTCTTTTTTATTTATTAGAGAAGTAGGGTTTACATGAAATTATTTTCTCTCTTTTACATTTCATTCAAATAATTTTCTTACATTTTTGCTGTGATTACACAGACTTTTCAAACGCTTCATTACAGAGCAGCCTGATTACTTATTGATGGAATCCACCACAGCTGACACGGCAGATGAAAAAGACCTGTGTTTAAAACAAGAACTGAGAGCACTCCTGAACAGGAATAAGTATGAAATATTATCATTGTCTGATAGCTCCCCAGTGATATAACCAACTTCATTACTCTAGGTTATTCAAAAAAAATCACTTTTGAGAATTTGGAAATATTTCATTGAAATGCATTGTAATTTCACTATCCTAACAACAAAAAAGAACAAATCATTCAAATTGCTTGTTACCAACAAGATAACAAGGAATCTGTATATTATTTCCTGTAACTATTTACCCCCTCCCTCTGTGTCAAAGTTGATGAACTACAATGAAGATTTATGGTTTTAATACCACCCACACTGGGAGAAACAGAGATTTCTCAAGTTTTGATTTTTTTTTAAGTCTGTCTCTTAAATACTGATAAATAGGTCTTTACTGAAGGAATTGGGCTCTCATTAGGATATGTTCCACAGACACCAGTGGCTCACTGGCTTTTCACCCAAGCGATCATTTTTCAGTAACTGTGTATCATTAATTAATCCAGCACTTGAATTGTGTGAAAGTCCAAACTGTTTAAATGTGGACATTTTGTAGCATGGCAATATTGGATTCTTAGTGGTCAGAAGAAGGCTCCTTTCTGAATCCCCCATGCTATTCTCCACTCGGTCTCCAGCAACACTAGATACAGAGACTAATTACAGCTCTCCCACTGGCATGGCATCGAAGTGAATGAGATCGATTAAGGCTGCGTAGGGCATTGAACTGAACAGTGTCCTGGCTGTTGTGGTTCTTCCACATTGAGCACCAAAGCCTCAAAAGATGATCTGCAAATTCAAGTGTTAGCTGCAGACACATGGATAAAGAATGCTAACACCTGTGCAATAAAACTGGTCAAGTGATAAACCTTATCTGCATCGGTGTAATGCATCTCATGGTTGTTAAAACTCTCATAGAGTACTATAACTTTTAAAAATAGATTAATTTTCCAGTAAATATGTAAATCAGTCAATTGGCAAAATTGTTTCAGAGATAGTGGGAACTGCAAATGCTGGAGGATCTGCGATAACGAGGTGTAGAGCTGGATGAACAGTTTTAAGTTTTTTTAACTGTAGCAAGCAAACTAAAATCAATATTAAGAGAACATTACTTACCAAGAAGTATGTTTAACTACGTAAATGTATTCCTTATTAACTTCTTAATATTTCATCATACAATTTTGTCATTTTTTAGATTAGTCTAGCTAGGAAACAATACTGAGTATTCAAAGATTTTTGAATAAAGTCTGAATTATTAAATATTAAGGAGCTACATTCAGTTTTACAAAAGCATGACTAACTCTTGATAAAGCCTGAATGCTTCTCACTCTGAGTGTCTCTTTCATGTGATCTTTTACATTTTCACAGTGGGAGGTATTTCTTACACTGTTGTCAAGACCACAGCTCATAAGTCCAGATAATGTATGGACATATTAAGTGTTTAAATTCCCACATGTGTCGTGTTCTTAAAAATAGACTACAATAAAGCCAAAATGGCTGTGGTTGACAAGGATGGTCTCAAAAGGAATTCTAGAATGTCATACCTGTAGGTGTCAAAGTTGCTTGAAAGGGACAACTAAACTCTATTCCCCTGAGAGTATCTCAGGCTATGCACATGATGGTTAAAAGAAAAAAGTCAGCAGTATAAGCAAGAGACATGTCTGCATCTTTCTCTTTCAAGAATACACAGAGACAGGGATTAAAAGCAGGCTTTGATGCTGGTCTCTGTGTGTTGATAGCCTGAAATTCTAGTGTGCTGTTAAGATCATAGCTTTGTGAAGAGCTATTAAACACCTTAGCACCACAGTTAATGAAAGGGAAAAGACTTTCTCACTCTGAGTGCTGCAATCCAATCAAAAGGAACCAGGACAAAGGAACTTCAATCAACTTGCCAAAGACAATAATCTTGAAATTGCCTGTTCAGAGTCAAACGTTACGAAACACAACACTACCAGTAACACTCACCCTAACAACAGTAATGTTCAACTACCTCGTCTTTACCAAAAACGTCACAGTCAAATCCATGTATCTTTTAATGCTTTTCTTGCTTTTGAACTCACTTCTTGTTTCCAACTTGAGTGTACGTGTGTTGCAATATTTCTTCTCATATTTGGTATCTACTAAATTCACTCTTGTTAATTCAAGACAGCCAGATTAAATGGGCTCCTTTTAAAACATAAATTCATTCTGTCTGGGAGAAAGGTATCTGCAAAGAAGGGGAGAATTAAACTTGTTGTAACCAAGTGAGGGGTAGGTTGAATAAAAACACAAAATTGGTGCAAAAGCTTACTGACCCCATTGTGCCTGCACTGGCTCTATTATTTAGTGCCAATTGCCTGCCTTTCCCCCATCTCCCTGCACATCATTTCTATCCTGAATAAAATATCCAATTCTCTCTTGAATGTCTCAGTTGAGTGTGCCTCCACCATATTTCTTGATAGTGCATTCCACACCTTAACTATTTGCAGTGTGAAAATGACTTTCTCAAATCACCCTTGCTTCATTTGTACTTCATCTTAAACTTATGCTCTCTCATTGTCTTTTTATTAACACATGGAATGAGCTTCACCTTGTATCCAATCCCCTCATGATTTTGAAAACCTCAATCAGATCTCCACTCAAGTCTGGATTTCTTCAGTTTATCCTTATAGCTGAGGTTTCTCAGACCTGGAATCATTCTAGAAAAAAAATTACCAAGATGGCACTGGCTTAGCAGTACAGCATGAGAGCTCCTGCCTGGGGCTCATCTGCTCTGGTGGCTTTTACTTTCTTTTCCTTCTTTCACTGTTTTCTTTCTTACTTTAATCTACATCCAATAGAGGATGGCAGAAAGACTTTGCCGAGGAGCTTTTTGGGAGAAGTTGGGGTTTGTTCTCCTTGATGGGAGGAGCCGGGTTGTGACAATCCATTTGTACAATGCCCACATCCTGGCATGAGATATTCTGACCTTCCTGGGAAAGTTCGTGCAGCTTGAAAGAAGCAGCACTGACGCAGTGGACCCCTTTGGAACCCGAGCCAGCAAAGTGACCCTGAAGGTGGATGCCAGTGAGCAAAACGCCCACCTACTGGCTTTGCAATTGGAGAGAGCCAAGGCTACCTCATGTACAGGGGGCAGCCTCGAATGTGCCAAACCTGTGGGAGGACAGGGGGCATGGCAGTGGACTGTAAAGTAATCTACAGCAAGAACTGCAAACCGGAGGGCCACCAGACTAAGGACTGCAAGGAGTCTAAGAGCTACAACCTGTGCGGGGAAGCAGGCCACCCATACAAGGCCTGCCCAAGATGGGGAAAGTGTGGCGGCGCCACATACGGTCAAATGCCTGGAGGTGGCAACATCATGCATGGACCCCCAAAGGTCAGTGAGGCGCCATCTTCCAGCAGTAAAGTGGAAACGAGGGGCATCCAGAGGGAAGGACAGGCTGGAGAGGAGGAAGTGGTAGTCAGCACCGAGGCACAACAACCGACCCAACCTCTACCTGCACAGACAGAGTCAGTGGAGGAGGAGGAAATGAAGAAGGCACGGGTATGGATACCAGTGAGAAACAACCAGAAAAGAAAAACATGCCGAGCCCCCCAAAGCCCCACAGCAAAACAGAAAGAGGCAGCTGCATGATGGCTACACTAACAGCTCCTTTGATGACAAAAATGTGCAGAAGGATGGCCATCAACAAAAAAAGAGACAGAGTACCACAGGGGAGAAGGAGAAGAGCAATCCCCAACACAGAAATGCCGGAATTCCCGAGAGGCCCAGTGAAGCTCAAACTCCAGCTGTCTAGAACCATGAGGTACCCAATGCACCATAGCTCCGGGCAATGGGGAGCAGCAATGCTCTGACAGTCCCTCTGACAGACTCAGAATTGGGCCCTGCTAGCTTTGTTCTTGCTCTGAAGTCACCAGAGCAGGGACATCTCCCCAGGGAGGAACAGAACAGATACCCCAGTGCAGAGAGTGTCCAACAATTTGCCCACACCATGGGGAAACAGGGAGTCCCCCAGTGACAAGACCACAGGTAAATGAACATTGGGTAATTCTATAAGTTATTAAAAATGGCTACTAAAATTGCCAGTAGCAATGTTGGTTGCATTAAATCTACAATGTGGTGTGCTTCCACATTGGATGACCTGGCCAATGTCAAAGCAGACCTCCTGCTTCTGCAGGAGTGTGGGATACCACATCTCAGCAGCTGCAGGGGATGGTTGAGCTTACAGACCCATGGGCCTTCGATTTAGACATGGGGAAATGATAGTCGTTCCTTCGGCCTGGGTATTCTGCTGCAAGGAGACAACTTCAACATCTTCAAAGTGATTGGTGGGAGCCTCCTTGTAGCAGACATACAATAATGCTCCCCTGATACTAATTAATGTGTATGCCCTGGTGGTAACGAGCGAGTGGCTGGCGATGTCCAGGCTGGTCATTCTTGCTGGAGACTTCAACTGTATCATCAATGTGGATAGACAATCCAGGCAGGCTGACAGCAAATTGGACTCCACTTTCAGATTCCTGATGGAAATAGTTAAAGTTGCCAAGTTGCATGACGTTTTCAGCACCCTTGCAGATCGAGTGCAGTGTACATGCACCTGGTTGCGGCCAGACGGGGCTATCCGCTCAAGGGCAGGTTTTCCGTTTGCGTCCCGCATGTTCTCAGTCAGATCCACCGATGTCAAGTCAGTGCCCTTCTCCGACCACTGCCTCCTGCTGGCCGACTATCACCAGTGGGCTGACAAGGGAACGTGGAAGCTGAATGTGAAATTGTTGACCCCAGAAAACATTGAGCAGTTCAAAAGGGATTACACAGGTTGAAGAACCATGAAACCCCTCTTTGAGTCTCCAGCGGACTGATGGAAATCAGTCAAAGGGAACAGCAAGAGGTTCTTCATCCTCAAAGGTGTTCAGAAGGCGAGAAAGAGATGGCGAAAATGGTTCAAACTCTAGAAAGGCTTGCAGAACCTACTCCTGCTGCAGGCAATGGGGGTGGTTGTCACAGAGAATCTCCAGGAGGTGAAGAGCCAGCAAGCCTCGCGCTTTGCTTCAGAGGCCTCCAAGATAATCTTCTGGTCCAGGGTCTGCACTGTGGAGCAAGATGAGACAAGCTCACATTTCTTCTTCAAGATAGTGCACAAGGAGAGCTCTGTGCTCAGCAGCCTAAAGGAAGAAGACAGCTGGGTAACGTCATCTCAGTCTGGCATCCTGAGGATCAGCAAATCCTTTTATGCCAGACTGTATGACACGAAGTCCACAGACAGAGCAGCCTCCCAGTCTTTCCTGTTGTCTATCACAGAGGTCTTAGATGACAGTAGGGTGAGGCTGGACTGGTGTTTACCTCTGGATGAGTTGACTAAGGCCCTCGAGTCATTAGAAAAGACTAAATCTCTCAGAAAAGTTGACTTACCGGCCAAGTTGTATTTGGCTCAAAGGGACTTGATTGGGCAGGACCTGCTGGAGGTGTACGACAGTAGGCTTTTGGCAGTTACCATGTGTGAATCCATGAGGAAAAGTATCATCACGATCTACAAGCAGAAGGGGGAGAGGGAGCAAACTAAAAATTGACAGCCATAATCATTGCTGAATGCAGACTACAAAATCCTGTCTAAGATCATCGTCAACCGAGCCTGGTTTGCTCTGGGATCATCGATCCACCCCAACAAAACCTGTGCTATACCAGCAGGACAATCCCAGGGAGTCTCGCACTTCTCAGGGATACAAGTGTCTTTGTGTAGGACAGTGTGGTGGATGCCTGCCTCATCAGCCTGGACCAGGAGAAGGCCTTTAACAGGATACCACACACGTACATGTGGGACTTGGTTTTCAAATGGGCTTTTGGGAGGGAATACACAATTAGATCTGAGCGCTCTACACCAACATCGTTAGTGAAGTCTCAATTAACGGATGGGAATCAGAAAGCTTCCCGATTAGATCCGGAGTCAGGCAGGGCTGCCCACTCTCTCCTGCCTCGTTTGTGTGTTGTATAGAGCCGTTTGATGAGTCCATCAGGAAGGATGCGAGCCTGAGAGAGATGACTATTCCAGGAAGTGGAGGCCAGCAGGTCAAAGCCTCCCTGTATATGTATGATGCCACCATTTTCTGCTCAGATCCGTGGTCAGTGAGCAGACTTATGAGCATCTGCGACCAGTTCAAACTGGGCTTGGGAGCCAAGGTAAATTGAGTCAAGAGTGAGGCCATGTTCTTTGGGAATCAGGCCTACCAATCCTTCATTCCCTTCACTGTCAGGACGGATTTCCTGAAGGTGCTTGGAATACGGCTTGTAGGGGCCGGGGCATACACAAAATCTTTGGAGGAATGCATCGCCAAATTGAATCAGAAACTGGTCTTTTTGGAGCACCGCTCCCTCTCCATTGTGGGTAAAACCTTGGTCATCGTGTGTGAGGCACTCTCTTTGTTGTAGTACGTGGCGCAGGTCTGGCCCATTCTCCAAAACTGCACTGTTTCAGTCACCCGAGCCATCTTTCATTTAATCTGAAAGCCTAAGATAGGCCGGGTCTGCAGGAACTCCATGGACAAAACTCTGGATAAGTGGGGAAAGAATGTACCCAATGTTGTCCTCGTTCTGATGACCACCTTTGTGTGTGGGTGCATCAAGCTGTGCATAGACCCTTGGCTCACAAAAACCAAGTGTCACTATGTACTGAGGTTCTACCTGTCTCCAGCGTTGCGAAGGGTAGGACGGACCTCGCTGCTGCAGAATGCTCCAAGTCGTTGGATTGTTCCGTATCACCTGTGTTTTGTTGAGAAGTTTGCAAAGAGAAACACCTTTGACCACCAGTCCATCTGGAAGTGGTCAGCACTCAACATCTTCGAGACCCCGAGGGAAAAGGAGACAGTGGATCCTGTCATGTGATTCCCTGAGCAGACTGTCAAAGTCATTCGGCAGAATGTCTCATCATCAGAACTTTCTAACAAGCACCAAGACATCACTTGGCTGGTGGCGAAAAGGGCACTACATGTGAAATCCTTTATGTACGCCAGGTCGGTCTGCGCCAACATATGCCGCTCTCGAAGCAGCTGCAGGGAGGTTGAGACTGACACATATCTCCTCCTGGAATATACCTTTGCAAAGGAAGTCTGGAGGAATATTCAGTGGTTTGTCCCAAACCGCTCTGTGATGCAGGACTCTGTGCTCTAAGATCTATTCACCAGGATGCATATCGACACAAACATCAACTGCGCCTGGAGAACCATCAACTGGGTGAAAGACGGTCTTTGGTTTGCCCAAAACTTGTTGGTCTTCCAGAGCAAGGAGTTGACCCTGACTGAGTGTTGCAGAGTGGCACATTCCAAGGTCCAAGAGTACGTGCTGAGGGACGTGCTAAACCATGCGGCAGCTGCCACCAAGGCGCAGTAGGGAAAGACCACTGTGTGAGGTCTCCTTCTCGAAAGTAAATGAGCGTCCATTCACTTATTGGACTCTGCTCGTGCCTCAGATACATGTAAATATAAGTATTGCATGTGTAAGAGAGGTCTTTTTTTTTGGATAGAGCCAAATTCCAATGTTTTGTTTATTTACTTGATATGCAACTGTACAGAACCGAACTGCTTTTATGACAACGTATATATACAAAGAGATTTTTTATGAGTAATGTATATTTTTGAACTAAAAAAATTTCTGGAAAAAGTCGACTCTGTCACCACGACCGATCAGCAGAGTGAGGAAGAACACTTCCCCTCAACCTGGTAATAAGCAGGAGACCACCATATCAGGTCCTTCTGCTAAAGCATAACGGGGTCCATCCAGTAATTGGACCCTCCCCGATGCCTCAGCTAAAAGCCAAGAGTTTAATTCTAAATAGAGAGAAAGCTGAATCCTAATGTTTGTTTCCTTTTTTATAGGTACGGACAGTATAGATCTGGACAGCTTCATGAACTGTGTATGTACGTAAAAATTTCCTTCTATGAATATATTTTTTGAAATAAAGAGAGAATTCTGGGAGAAGTCGGCTCTGTCACCATGACCAACCATCGGAGTGAGGAAGAATATCTCCCCCCTGCCCACCACCGGTGACAAGCAGGAGGAAGAGTATCCAATAGAGGAATGCAGAGAGACCTCGTTGAGGAGCATTCTGGGAGAAGTTGGTGACAATGTTTCTGTATAAGGAGACTTTTAATGAATAATGTATATTTTTTGAAAAAAATTCTGAGAGAAGTCAGCTCAGTCATGACATATAGAGTCATAGAGTCATATAGCATGGAAACAAACTCCTTTGTCCAACTAGTCCATGTTCCTAAAATAAACTAGTCCCATCCGCCTGCATTTGGCCCATATCCCTCCAAACCTTTCCTATTAATGTACTTATCAAAATGTCTTTTGAACATTGTAACTGTAGCTGCATCCATCACTTACTCTGGCAGTTCATTCCACACATTAACCACTTATTGTGTTAAAATAATGCCCCTCAAGTCCTTTTTTAAACTTTACGCCTGTCACCTTAAAAATATGACCCTTAGTTTTGAACTCCTTCACCTTGGGGAAAAGACCTTTCCTATTCACCTTATCTATACCCCTCATGATTTTATACACTTCTATAAGGTCAGCCCTCAACCTTCTATACTCCAATGAAAAAGATTCCAGCCTATCCAGCCTATCCTTATAACCCAAACCCTTCATTCTTGGTAACATCCTGGGAAATCTTTTCTGAATCCTCTGCAGATTAATAATATATTTTGTATAACAGGGTGACCAGAACTACATGCAGTATCCCAGAGGAGGCTTCACCAACATTCAGTAAAACCTCAATATGATGCCTCAACTCCAAAATCAAAGGTCTGAGAGATGGAGGCAAATGTGCTAAACGTCTTCTTAACCATCCTTCTTAACCAACCTGTGACACAAATTTCAAAGAATTATGTTCCTGAACCCCTAGGTCTCTTGCACGGTGACTCAGTGGTTAGCACTGCTGCCTCACAGCACCAGGGACCCGACTTTGATTCCATCCTCGGGTGACTGTCTGTGTGGAGTTTGCACATTCTCCCCACGTCTGTGTGGGTTTCCTCCGGGTGCTCCTGTTTCCTCCCACAGTCCAAAGATGTTCAGGCTGGGTGGTTTGGCCCGTAGTGTCCAGGGATGTGTAGATTGGGTGGGTTATAGGGGAATGGGTCTGGGTGGGATGCTCTGAGTGTTGTTGTGGACTTGTTGGGCCAAAGGGCCTGTTTCCACACTGTAGGGATTCTATGATCTATGAACGCCACCCAGGTCCCTACTATTAACTGTGTAAGTCCTGCCCTTGTTTGTTTTACCAAAATGCAATACCTCAAATTTATCCAAATTAAACTTCAAATGCCAGTCCTCGGCCCATTCACCCAATTGATCAAGATTTTTTTGCAGTCTTAGATAACCTTCTTTACTGTCCACTATACCACCAATTTTGGTTTCATCCACAAACGTACTAACCATGCCTCCTATATTCTCATCCAAATCATTGATATAAATGGCAAACAAAAGTGGACACAATACCAATCACTGTGGAACAACCACTGATTTCAGGCCTCTGTTGGAAAAACAACCGTTGACCACCACCCTCTGTCTACTACCATAAAGGCAATTTTGTATCCAATTGGCAAGTTCACCCTGAATCCTATGTAATCTAACTTTACTAACCAGTCTACTATGTACAACCTTATCAAAGGCTTTACTAAAGTCCAAGTAGATGTCTACTGCTCTGCCCTCATCAATCCTTTTAGTTACTTCCTCCAAAAACTCAATCAAGCTTGTGAGGCAAAATTTCACTCGCACAAAACCATGCTGACTATCACTAATCATTCTTTGCCTCTGCAAATGCATGTAAATCCTATCTTTCAGAATCACTTCCATCAACTTACCCACCACTGATGTCAGACTCACAGATCTATAGTTCCAAGACTTCTCGATACAACCTTTCTTAAATAAAGGCACTATGTTAGCTCCCCACCAAGTCTTCCAGCACCTTACCAGTAGTTATAGATGGTACAAATATTTCTGCTAGTTGCGCTGTAATTACTTCCCTAAGTTCCCACAAAGTCCTGAGATACATTTGATCAGAACCTGGGAACAGTCAAAAAAATTGGAAAAAAATTTTTCTCACTTGGCAAGCTTCATCAAACTTTTCAGACGCTAAAACAAACGTGTTATAAAGTGACGGTTGATTCCCCCTCTGAGAACTAAAAGCAAAATAATCAAACAGGAGCTCATTGCCTTGTAATCTGTTAAAAAGAAGTGTGAAAAGTGGTGTAACCTGCTTCTCAGCAACTTCCCATGGTTAAATAAAACAGGTCCCTGACACTCAATTTACAATCAATAAATAATAGTTTATTTATCTAACTCTAACAGTGAACAATTGAGCTAAACTATTAACAAACTGAATAAATCCCTTCTAATTACTAACCATTCCCGAATAAAACAAGATTCTAATGGTATCCTGTTCCAATAAATACAAGTCCCATGTATAAAAAAAAGTTAAAAAATTATAATTTAGTTTCTTGAAATTATAACTAGGTGCTTTCTCTGTCGAATGTGCTGTCAAGATCACCTTCTTTGTCAAATGTTATGTCAGGAACACCTTCTCTGTTGAATTCTTCTGTCAGTGGTGTTAACTAGTTGTGCTATATGTACCTTTGATTTAGATGGTGCTTTCTCTGAAACTCAGAAGACTGTGAGAGCTAGCGATTCTATCTTGAGAGCTGAGAGCTGCTAACTCTGGCAGATGGCAGTTAATTCTCCTGATTTTTCCAACTGCCCTCTCCTTTTATACCCTTGATGACATAGGATTGGCCCTAAGTTGTCAAAGCATCAGGTTTTAATTTAATTGGTTTTTGGTATCTCAGTGCCTGATTCAAATGGATTGGCTAAAAGTCAAAATTTGTTGTCTTGATAACAAAGCAAAAGGAAACATTGTTACTTATGTGGCCCTGTGAGAGATTTACAGATGGAGTCTGATGGCCATTATATAAATTGTTCATAAACTGTTTGTCTCACTGATAGTTAAAAAAAATTGGCAAAAATTCCTCTTCAGACACAACACTTTGGTCTTCATTTCATGAACTTTCCATGCAACAGCAAGTATGAGCAAGGGAAATTACCGATGCAAGCAGATTCCACTGCACAGTGACTGTTGACAGCCTTCTAGCAGGAGATAAAGAATTTGATGGTGAGATCAATTCAAGTGCTCATGCAACAAGAATTTTGTGACCAGCAATACAAATAAGAATCTCAAATGTCTCACCATGCATTGATGTTATGAAGAAGACTGATCAGAAAAGAAACCAGATGGCTTAATTGTGAAAACCCATTTCAAATGCAGACAACATTTTGCGAGTGTAGACAACTTAAAATGCCAGACTCACTACCCCTCCCACACTATGAAGCAATGTCTTTGACAAGATACATGAAGGACACCTGGATTTGACCAAATGTACAATAGAGTTCAACCATCAATATAGTGACTAAGAATCATAAAAAGATAGAAAATGTCAGAACTGATTGTTAGATAAGTGCCATACATAGTCAAAAATGAAGACAACCATCAAGTCCCATTACCTTTCTGATCAGACTATGGGAACAGCAAAAATGTTTGTGTTTAAATGATGTTGTTACTTAATAGTGATGGATAATTTCTGTTGATGAATCGAAAGAAAGCAATTATTCACTACTACTATGGAAGCAGTTGTCAAAGTCTTACATGAAATATTTGCCACTCATGGATTCCTAGGTGTGGTTACTTCTGATAATGGACCACAACTCATTTGTGAGATAGTTGAGAAATGTGCAATCAGTTTAGCATCACTAGTTTACAGCAAAATCCTTGGTTGAATGGGAAAGCTGAACATAGAGTCCAACAGTTAAAAACCTCTTAAAGAAAGATACAGAATCCTTCACTTCTCTACAAATTTACTGTTCCATTGGGCTCCAATGAGACTTCACACCATCTGAATTATTAATGGAGAGAAAACTGAAAAATCTGAAGCAATTGACTCCATAAATGAGTCCCATGGATTTCAAAAAAAAAGAATATTTGTCAGGAAGATCAAAAACTACTCATACTGCAAGAAACAAGAAATAAGCATTTTAGTACCAAAAGCTTGGAACAAGACCAAATGGTGTAGATCAACGATCTTAACAAGGACAGTGTGATCATGCAACACATACCAAATCAACAACAGGGTCTAGGCCCAAAACATCAGCCTTCCTGCTCCTCTGATGCTGCTTGGCCTGCTGTGTCCATCCAGCTCTACACCTTGTTATCTTACAACAGTTGTACCTCATTGACATATCAGAAGGAATGGCATGTCAGAATCACAGACATCCTGTCTCAATACAGAAGCATAACCCATCACAACTGCAATGAGTTGAACCTGAAGAACAACATCAAGAGACAGATCAGTCACAGTCATATCCAAAATGGAATCAGCATATAAATGTTTAAGTGATTTCTGATTTTATTGTTACTTGCATTTAGTTAAAGTGGCAATATGAATACACTCTTCAGTTCAGTCTGATGTCTTACAAGAGACGATCATGTCTTAAATGTAATGTAACTGGCTATTAAATAATATTTTTTAACAACGATTTACTATTAATCAAAGTTGAGTATTTCTACTGATAAAAGACACTTGTGATTCTCAATGCCATGGTAATGGACTTTGAGATGTAAAGGTACAGTAGAAACCATTCCAATATTGGGTTAGTGCTAGGGTTAGTTCTGAAGAAGGGTAACTGGACTTAAAACGTTAACTCTGCTTTCTCTCCAAAGATGCTGCCAGACCCATCGTGTTTCTTCAGCAATTTCTGTTTTACTTTCAGATATTGGTTTACTTAGTTCTCTTAAAATATCACTGAATATCAATATGTTTCTGTCAAGATCCAGGAGAGTGAAAGAAGCTACACGCGTTTTGGTTTATCTCGCCGGAATGCAGATTAGAACTCATATTCAGATTATAAAGGCAAAATTTAGCATGATTTAAGGCAGGGCTGGAAGACTTGCTTAGCATTAGCAAGGGAGGGAAAATTTGAGAAAACTGACATCCAGAAAGATTGAGCCAGAGTGAAAGGTTTCCAGCCTGCGAAAGGAAAGGATGACAAATAAACACTCAAGCTAAGAAAGATTTATGTACTAAGCCTGGACTAGTTAAATGTCTACATGAAGGACTATATAACGTATACTTGGTAGTGGATGTCTCGCATTGTGTTACAAGTTCTATTCTACAGCTTAAAGTGCAAGTTGCTTTTGAAATTAGTGCTTACTAAATAGTGCTTTTGATCTGTTCAATAGAGAAAATATCTAAAAATGTGAAATGCTCCTGCACCATCCATTCAGCTATTAACTAAAGATTTGAACATCTCTTCAAGAAATCATTGGTCTACATGTGGATCCAACGAAGCCCTTATAATATTTAGAAGCAAATTACTGTAGATGCTGGAATCTGCACTGAAAACAGAAAATGCTGGAAATCACAATGGGTCAGGCGGCTTCCATGGAAAGAGACTAAAGCTAACGTTTTGAGTCTAGATGACTCTTCATCAGAGCTCTACACCAGCTCTGACGAAGAGTCATTTAGACTCGAAATGTTAGATTGTTCTCTCTCTATGGATGCTGCCTGACCTGCTGTGATTTCCAGTATTTTCTGTTTTCAGTCCATATAATACATTTTGTCCACTATTTTAGTACAAGCGCTAATCAAGTTGAAGAAAGTAGTTGACAAATGACTGGCTCATTTTAAACTTGACTGCAAATTTAAGCAAAAATAATTCTTTTGTTTTATTTGTAACACAGAAAAATAATGTGAAAAACAATGTGAGAGACGAAGGCCAATACTAAGAATCTGACTATTGCCAACCGGTGAAAAATATAGTTTTGTAAGTAACAAAGGGCTATCAATGAGGAGAGCTGAAGGTATGGTGATGGTCTCTAACATTCCTACGAATGACAGCTTTTATCATCTTAGATTACCTAACAGTAGGGAAATCAAAAATCACTGTTCCTCTAGGAACCATTGATGTGAGTAGAGTTACACTGAATTCAACATAAATGTTTCATTGCACTTCTTAAATGTTGCTTTAATGTAGTTGTGGAGCTTTGAAGTTATAGCCCCAAAATTTGAAATACTAATACCAGTGAGATTGTTGCCATTTACCATTATTAATGGGCAAAACTGACAGCAATTTTCTGTCATCTGTACATACGGAGTGAAATGTATAAATCTAGAAGGTACTGTCAGAAATAATCTGGTCCTTTATAAGGTGAGCATTACATTTTTCACAAATGGAATAGACATAGAGAACAACATAGAATATGATGTCAACTACAACCAATTGCCCACTACTCTCTCTGCTGAACATTTTTTATTAAATCAGTCATAGCTATGTTTTTGACAGCACCTTAAGTCACCCTGCTCCCCTGCCAAGTACCTGCCTACCATCTACAAGGTGCAAGAGTGTGATAGAATGGTGTCTTCTTGTCTGGATAATTGCAGCTCAAATAACACTTATGAAGCGTGACATTGTCTCAAACAAAGCAACCCACTTGATGGGCACCCCATCCACCACCTTCGATAGTCATGCCCTTCATCATTGATACACAGTAACAGCTGTGGGTGACCTATACACCAAGGACTGTTGCTGTCCAAGAAGACTCATCACCATTTTCCTCTAGGATGATTAGGGATAGGCAACAATTTATAAAAACCATAGAATCCCTACAGTGTGGAAACAGACCCTTCAGCCCAATAAGTCCACACTGACCCTCAGAGCATTCCACCCAGACCCATCCTCCCATTTAATCTACACATCCCTGAACACTATGCACAATTTAGCATGGTAAATTCACCTAACCTGTGCATCTTTGGACTGTGGGAGGAAACTGGAACACCCAGAGAAAACCTACACAGACACAGGGAGAATGTGCAAACTCCACACAGTCACCTGAGGGTGGAATTGAACCTGGGTTCCTGGTGCTGTGAGGCAGCTGTGCTACTGCACCACCCCAAGCCTACCAGGTGGTCTCCCATCCTAGTACCAACCAGGTCTGAGTCTGCTTAGCTTCCAAGATCAGGTGTTTTCAGACTAGCATGGCCACTACTGACACAACACAGGACATCCGTATCTGGTGAACCAATTTTTAAAAAAAGTTCTTGATCTTTCTGCAGCTTTTAACAGGTTGATCACACCATCCTCCTCCGAAACTTTTCCACTGTCATAGGTCTGTACAGAATCTTCACATTCCATTCTTATCCATCAGTTCACGTCCAGATAATCGCTTGCAACAGATTGTCTTGCTCGTTTCATGCCATAACTCTGGTGCATTCCAAGCATCCATTTTTGGCCCCCTTCTTTTTCTCGCATGCCTACTCCCCTCAGTGACACCTTCTAAAGACACAGCATTTGGCTTCACATGTGCTCTGACAATACTGCAGTGTACCTCACCACAACCTCTCTTTACTTTTCACCATCATCAAATTATTAGATGCTCAGCCCGGAAAAGCAGAAATTTCATCCAGTTAAATATTGGAAAGACAGAAGCCATGGTTCCGGATCTGAGAGACAACAATGGAGCAGGAACCTACTTTGCTGACCACATTGGAATCTGCAGCCTGATGGTAAGAACCTTCCTGGTGATACTCTGGCAGACTCTGACTATGATGTGGATCCTTTGGTGAGTTACGTTTGGGTGGCTCAGTGGTTAGCACTGCGGCCAAACAGTGCCGGGGGCCAGGTTTAATTCCACCCTCAGGAGACTATCTTGGTGGTGTTTGCTTATTTTCCCCGCATGTAGATGGGTTTCCTCCAGGTACTCTGGTTTCCTCCCATATTCCAAACGGTTAGGTAAATTGGCTGTGCTAAATTGTCCAGAGTGTCCAGGGATGTGTAGGTTAGGTGGATTAGCCATGGAAAATGCAGAGTTACAGATTAGGTGTGTATGTCTGGGTGGGATGCTCTTCAGAGAGTCGGTGTGGACTTGATGGGCCGAATGGCCTGCTTCCCCACTGCAGAGATTCTGTTCAATGAAGTCAGGGGGCTCAGTGGTGTAGTCCAATCACAGCAAAACCATGTCCTCTTTTACCTCACAAACTGAGGACACACACCTACGAAATCTGCTGTCAGTTCATTAACAGTTACTATTTCAATATTATCTGCGTTATTTAATTTTTGTCATGGGTCCTGGGCTCTGCCATCAACTCCCACAAGGTTCACCACTGCTAGTATCCGTCACAATCCCTCTAGACACTGTTTGCCCAAAATCCCAGCATTGTTCACATCCCTCCCAACAATGCTCAACACCCCAACACTGCCAGCGCCTGATGTTGTTCACCCCTGATATAGAAACATAAAAAATAATAGAAGGAGTAGGCTATTCAGCCCTTTGAGTCTGCTCTACCTTTTAATCTGATCATGGCCAGAGAATAACAACATCCAACACTGCTCATGTCATCATGCTGCCTCCCATTGACACTGTTTCCCTCCCAACCCCCTGACACTACTCCCCCAACAGTGCTATTCCTCAACAGCGTCCATGACACTGCCATTCCCTGACACTGCACACCCACTGACACCATGGAGATTCATGCAACGTCCGAAGAAATTAAAGGAAACTTAGCTGGCCGCCTGGAACTCTGCTCTCCCTAACACTGTTGCCTTGGCACTGACAATCCCCTGACACTGACCTTCCCCAATACTAACAATTCTCCGACATTTCTCACCCCACCAACACTACTCACCAGTGATACTGATCCCCCCACAACACTGACATCACTGACTCTGCCTATCATGAACTCTGCTCCCCCCAGCATTGCTCATCAGAACCTGACTCCATCACCAACCTATCACTCCACTTGCACACATTCCCCTGTCTGCCCTGTTAAGAAAATGTCTCTTTACTTTTACCTCATTGGGATATGAGTGGAGATCGTACGCACTAAAATTGTGACTCCGGTTCACCCCATCTGCCCATTCTGCTGCCATCTCCTTTTCTGAGCAGCTATAGAAATTATTTTCAAAAGCTATTTATTCTACTTAGTCTGTCCTTGTAAAGACTGTCCAGTATGCTTTACAATGTTTTCTTTAAATTTTCTTTCCAATTAATTCAGTGCAGGAATGTGAGCATTGCTGGCTTCCCCAATGTTTACCAGCCATCCTTAGTTGACCTGCAAGAGGCGGTCGTGAGCAGTCCTTTTGAACTGCTACAACCCATGTGGTGTATGTACACCCAGGGTGGTGACCCAGCAACATCAAGGGAATGGCAATATTGTTCCAAGTCAGGATGGAACGTTACCTGGAGGGGAACTGTGTTTTTGTTGAAACATGTAAATGTTTTTAAAAGTCCATAAAAGGTTTTAACTTGTGTTTTCTTTAATGTGCTTAGAAGTTTCTAAAATCGTGTTACCTTACTCATCTGCCTTTCAGTCAGAAACAAACTTAAACGGAAGTGTCCTGGTGCCATGGGGACGTGGGTTGTATCAGCAGGGATTTGCTACTTCTTCCATCAGCACAGCCAGCAGTTAATAATCTCTCTCTTGAGCCATCAAACCACACCAGAGTAAATGTTTCTATGTGCTCACTGGCAAATGACACTGCATCACCACCAACTTCAAAATCCAGCTCTGTATCTCCTGCTTGTTGCCTGACAGCATATTTTACTTTGTAATCTTACATGAACTGGAAGCAGGAATGAGACATGCGTCCCAACAAGACAGTTGTGAGGAAGGGTCACTGGACCTGAAACGTTAACTTTGTTTTCTCCTCCACAGAAGCTGCCAGACCTGCTGAGCTTTTCCAGCAACTTTGTTTTGTTGTTGTTGTGCATGCTCTAGTAATCCTCATGGTTTGATTCCAATGGTGACGTAAAGAAATTTAAGCAGTTGCTATTGTGATCTGTGAGTAAATGGCCAAGCCCATGTTAAATATCAGAGAATATTAAATATTGGTTTGTTACACCACAGGAAATGGGACAGAGAGTGAGACACATTCAGTTGCACTTACAGAGAGCAAGCATGAACACAGTGGGCCAAATGGTCTTCTTCTGTCCTGTAACCATTCATTGATTCTATATGCAGCCTCATGGTAGGTTGTTATGTTTGAATTCATAGCACAGTATATAGTGTCTATGTCGGTTTATATTTCTATGCAAGTCAGCTCCAAGACCCAGAGCAAATTATCTGCAGAAACTCATGATATCAAAATACAAATTTACCGGCTAGCAGGTATTTATGCTTCATTTTTACAGTCTTTCAATGGAATTAAGTAAGAAACAATGGGTTATCAATCTTTCCTGTCTGCTCATTGTGAATCTTCCAGTTCTGATCCATTGTTTTTGATGTATCAATGTCTAATAATGGTATTAAATTCACGTCATATTAACCAAGGGCCATTAATCAGTCAAAAGGATAAAGAAATCAAAGTGCCATCAATAGTCACCGTATTTCCTGTTTCAAACCCATAAATTGTATACGAAAACAGAATTGCTAGGAATATTTAAAGTCACATTTAAAGGGGCAGCATAGTGGCTTAGTGGTTAGCACTGCTACCTCACAGCACCAGAGACTCAGGTTCAATTCCAATCTTAGGTGACTGTCTGTGTGGAGTTTGCACGTTCATTCTCCCCATGTCTGTGTGGATTTGCTCCAGTTTCTTCCCACAGTCCAAAAATGTGCAGGCTAGGTGGATTGGCCATGCTAAATTGCCTGTAGTGTTCAGGCATGTGCAAGCTAGTTAGGTGGGTTAGCCAAGATTAATATAGGGTTATGAGGATAAGGTGTTAGGATAGTTCTGGGTGGAATGCTCTTTCAAGGGTTGCTGCTGACTCAATGGGCTGAATGGCCTCTTTCAGCACTGTAGGGATTCTGTGACTCTATGACTTCTGAGGGCCCATAGGTGAAACAGGCCTTCACTGCCCATACAAGTGTACATTTGTAATTGTCCTGCAATTCAAGAACCAAGCTATACAAGTTATTTGCCCTTAGCATCACTTAATCTTTTAATTCAGTCTACAGGAATGTTATTCTTCCTAAAACGTGCAGAGTAACCCAACACCTTCTTATTGTTCAATGATCATATACTGGAAAGCCATCAAAAAATTGAAAGGTTTCACTTTTATTCTAAAAAAGGAAAAGAGAATTTTTAAAAAAACAAATAAACAGAAGTTGCATTTGCCCCTGGGGACAGAACTGCTTGCATCCTTGAGCAACACAAGTTTACGGTCAGTGAGTGATCACAGTACCCAGCTTACATTTACTGGAACAGGGTGTAAATTAAGCTCTGACTGACTTGAAGAGCCTGAGATATACAAGGT
>NC_063334.1:35326502-35345881 GCF_021869965.1 Rhincodon typus
CTGATGCTGCTTGGCCTGCTGTATTCATCCAGCTCTACACCTTGTATATCTCAGATCCTCCAGCATCTGCAGTTCCTACTATCTCTGACTTGAAGAGCCTGAAGCTTCTGTAGTCGATCGTGCAGAAGATGATGTTTCTGCTGCTCAGTGACTTCTTCTACTTCCTTGGAGGACTGCTGTTGCTCTCCCAGCTCTTCAGATTCCATTACTGTTCCAGTATAGTAGTGAAAGGGACACTGCTCTCCCAACACTGCTCATGCCACGGCACTGCCCCGTTTGACACGGTTCCCTAAACCCCAGCACTGTTCACAAAGAGCCACCCCAGATTAATCAAAGCATTGAAACCTTATCTTCAGTAGGAACGTAGCTTCAATTCCACAATGGCCTTGGTTGAAGAATCAGCTGTATTATCTTTATGCTGGTGTCAGTAAGGGGGTTGAGTAATGGAGTCAGCAGCCACTGACTCAGAGGGTAGCTTTTGCCTCCCACTAACCATCCTTGTAAGGTATCCACTCTTGACAGTTTACTATCCTCCTCCAAGCATTGGGACATAGGAGATTCTGAAAAGGAAGGTCATGGAATGGCTGTGTATGGACTAGTGACCTCATTCCAATGAATGCAGTTCATACTATGTTGTGAAAATCCAGTCAGAGAATATAGTGCTTTATTATTACTGATATCATGTCCCCATATACCCACATCACTCAAGAAAAACAGCATTGTGAATAAGAGTCAGTTGGTGAATTATGACAGTTCAAGTTCAGGGGAAATTTGCTTCATGAACTTGTGCAGCTCCTCCTCCTGGCCAAGCTTGCCCACACATTGAACAACTTCTCCTTTAACTTCTCCACTTTCTTCAGATGAAAGGTACGGCCATAGGTACCCACATGGGCACAAAGTTATGCCAGTATCTTTGTCGGGTACATGGAACATTCTCTGGCACCAACCCACGACTCTTTCTTTGGCATGTTGATGACATTGTCAATGCTGCTTCCTTTCTCACCCGGAATTGAAAAGAATGATCAATTTTGCTTCCATTTTCCATCATGCTCTTACCTTCATCTGGTTCACTTCACTCTGACTCCTCCCTCCCCTCCTCGATATCTCTGTTTCCATTTCTGGGGCTAGGCTGGTCACCAATATCCACTACAAATTCACTGATTCCCACAGTTACCTGCTTCCTGTAAAGACGTCATTCCATTCTCCCAGTTTCTCCATCCCTGCCGCTGATGATGATGCCAGCTTCTACAAGGGTTTCTCTGAAATGTCAAACTTCTTCTTCAACCGAAGATTCCCCACCACCATGGTTGACAGGGCCCTCACCCCATCTCCCGCACTTCTGCCGTCACCACTTACCTCCCAGAACAGTAGTGTCCCACTCATCCTCACTTACTACACAACTAGCATCCACATTCAATGGATCATCGGTGACACCTCTGCCACCTGCAGATTGCCACAATCAGACACGTTTTCCCTCCCCTCCCTTGTCAGCCTTCCACAGGGACTGTTCCCTCTGGGACACCCTAGTCCACTCGTCCTCTACTCTCAAGGCACTTTCCCATGCAATCACAGAAGGTACAACACCTACCTGATTACTTTCACCCTCCTCATTATCCAAGGCCCCAAACACACCTTCTTGGTGAACACAATGATTTACCTGCACTCCACTCAATCTAGTCCACTGTATTCACTTCTCAGAATGTAATGTCCTGTACGTCAGGGAAATGAAGTGCAGACTGGTTGACCACTTTGCACAACACGTATGTTCAGTCCACAAAAATGACCTTGAGCATCTGGTTGCCTGCCACTTCAACACACCACCGTGTTCCCTGGTCAACATCGCTATTTCAGATTTGCTGCAGTGCTCCAGCAAAGCTCAGCACAAGCTGGAAGAACAGCACCTCATTTTCCACTTGGGGACACTGCAGCCTTCTGGGTTCAATATCGAGTTCAATAATTTTAGGGCCTGAACATCTTCTTCCATGTCTTTCTTCCAATTGCGACATATCAGGCCTTGTCGTCACCTTGTCCTGGGTTGCCACGACAGCCAACTCATTATCAACTACTAATGGTCTCCATTATCTTTAGTCTCCATTGATTCACCCAGACTGATCTTTACTCATTCCCTTGTCTATTGAATTATTTTTTTCTCTCTCTGGGTTCCATCTCCACCTATTGTTTACTCCTAACACCCACGCCCACACCCCATCTTCAGCATTTATAGCAAGCTTTTCCTAGCTACAATCACTTCTGAAGAAGGGCCACTGGAACAGAAACTTTAACTCTGCTTTCTTTCCTAAGGTGCTAACAGACGTGTTGTGTTTCTTTGGTAATTTTTGTTTAGTTTTGGATTTCTAGCATGCATTTATTTGTGTAAGATACTTGGGTTCTTGAATAAATAGATGTGAAGTGGTTGTTTCCACTTACATGGGAGTACAGGACAACAGGGCAAAATCTCAGAATAAGAGGTTACACATTAAAGACAAGATGAGGAGGAATTTCTTGTGTCAGACAGTAGTGAATTTGTGGAAACCTTTACCCCAGGGGGCAATTGTGGCTGGTCATTGAATATATTCTAGGCTGAGATTAACAAATTTTTAATCGGTGAGGGAATCAAGAATCGTGGGGAAAAGACAAGAAAGTGGAGTTGAGAATGATTAGATCAACCATAATCTCATTGAATGGTTGAACAGACTCAATGGAATGAATGGCCTACTTCTAAACCTATGTTACATGGTCTTTTGGTCTTCTGTGGGGGATTGCATTCCAAGATGGAGGCCTAGAGGAGCAGTGAGCTGGTGTCATCAGGTTTCCACTCAGACCTTCACCATCCAGTTTCCATCCAGCACATAGGAGAATAGGAGACCATATATCAATGAGGTGAGATAATACATGCATGCTAATACATGCAAATGGTTGCAAACAGGCCTCTTGCTGCTCACTAGTGAAATTTTCATCCACCACGAAAACTTGGTTGCAGAATCAGATATTTGTTGTCTCTAATCACTGAGAATCTCATTTCTGCTGACTCACCATATTTTCCCTACTGATTCACCAATACGCAGATTGTCCAGTGGCTAGGAAGATTTCATCCACTAAAGACTACTGAAACATTCAGAAGTTTTTTTATGCAGTGAGTAGTGAAAATGTGGAACTCACTCCCACATGAGGAATTGATATTAATAGCGTGGATTCATTTAAGGAATAGCTGAATGAACACATGAGGAGAGAGAATTTCTGACAGTTCTGATGGAACTAAATGGGAAATGCAGAAAGAAATTTATGTGGAGTATGAATAGTGTTGTATATCAGTTGGGTTTCTATTCTGCTGATTTTATCAAAATCTGAACAATTCAATCTCTTGGAACGTGCTCCAAGGCATATATGACATCATTTTTATCACTGAAGTTTGTGTTCAAAGAGGGGATTGATAATATTAAAATATTTCCATTTTGGTCATTCTGTATCTGTGGAAAAAAACTAGACTGTGTAAAGAACTGTCAGAGTAATGCTTACCGTATATATTTGTGTAAAAATCAAATATTTTAGACTATTTTTAAAGTTTAAATTTATGGAGTTGACTATTACATGGAGTCTACTTTTGAGGAGCTGAAAGTCATGCTACAATCCAAAATAACGTATCATTAGCAGAAGCCCAATTGCAAACAAAGGGTCGGTTGTCACCTGACTCTGACCTGATGTATCTTAAACCATTGTGCCAAATTTTTCCATTTCCCTCCGTTTTCTTTCATCTACTGTTGCTTTAGTTTATCAAACTAACATTTGAGCTTTTATGTCTGATAAAAAAAACATATGAGACCTTTGACTCTCATACAGTCTCACCGATCATTATAGCCGTGGGAAATCATCAACTGCTGCATGTCCAACCTATCGGGGATAGATCAGGGATATGGTAATTATAGTGAAGTAAATGCATACAGGCCTATCTTATATAGGAAACGATGGTGTGATAAACTTTGTATCACACTAATCGTACTAATTATAGTGATTGTTCGACAATGAACTTAAGAAATCCGTAGCTTAACATTGGTGCAAATTGTACATTAAAATACATAATAGCATGAAAAAGAAATTCATTTCCTCATCATAACATTTATGTACAGGATAATACTTTGACTCGCAAATGTTGATCTGTTATCTGTGAAGATCTAGGGTTGACTTTAACATGAGATATATGCAAAATTCCAGATTTTTGGCCAAAAATAAGGGGTCGACTTTTACATGAGATTGACTTTTACTCAAATATATACTGTATTTAATTTTGTCTCAAATAAACTATGCCACCACACTTTTCCATTTCTTTTGTACAATGATTGCTATGTTAGAAGGAAAATAGGGATTGAATTGTAATGTTGACAGGTGCTCGTATTAAAATGGATTTTGCCAAACACATTGTGACACTGAATGGATTTTCATCATATTCTTTTAGGCTTGATTTATCCTTTTGCAGTAGAGGAGATTGACCAGTGAAGAACACAGCATCACTAGTTTCAACTATTTAAAAATTTCCATACAGATTATGGGCTGGAATTTAAACTTGAAACTGAATAGCTTCTGCTGGTGCTAAGATGATATTACATCTAAATAATTCGGGTGAAATTTTCATTTTGGGTCCAATTAGCCATCAGAGCAAATATCATGCAGAATTGTGTTCATTCTCAGTGCTTTTCTCCTTCAGTTTCCATTCAAACTTAATTGCATGCCAGAGAGTACAAAATCTTCTGTGCCTTTACCAAATCTAATTAATTCAAGGCCAGCTGCTTATCTCCTGGGAGATGGTTACAGGAAGATTGACAGCCATTTCCTACTAATGTAATTGTGTTTACCAGTGCCAGCAGAACCAGCATTCATTACATTATGATTGTAAACTACTAACCAACTGTAGGTTATCAGGGAACATACCTATCAGTTATTAACATTTTAACATGTTATATTATTCTTCAATTAAGGCACTCCAGTGTCTGTGTGACTGACCTACTGACAGCATATTCACCGATTCTATGTTGACTTGCATTTTAATAAACAGGAATTATAAGGAATCAGGGAAGTTGTATTTCTTAAGCAGTAGTTGCACCATAAATGAACCAAGCAGTCTTTTGTTATTAGTTGCATTGATTCCAGGGAAAATAAACAGACCTTTCCCGTAAAAGGAGTTTGATCATTAATGGGTCAAGTGTTAAAAAGAGCCCATTAAGCTTGGAAGCATAGTTTGACACATGTTAGACTACAACATCCATTGAAGTTAAACAGGTCTTGTCATCATACTTTTGTTAAACATTCATTTTCAGGTCATAGACTTCACTGGTAAGTTAATGTGGATTGGCCATTTCCACTTGTTCTGGAGAAGGGAATGGTGAGCTGTCTCTTGTTTCCTGTCAGTCCATGTGCAGCCAGTAATAAGTTCCAGGATTTTTACTGTGAGATAATGAGAAAGTGATGACATATGTCCAAGTCAGGATAATGTGTGACTTTGTAAAGTGTTTGCAAGCAATGGCATTCTCATGTTGCTTCTCAACCAGTTCCCTTTGTTATATTCTTTAATTCACCATTAACAGAGCAATCATATGAAAAGGATTAGTAAAAGATTAATGTTGCCTGATAGTACAGATCTCAATAATGCATTATACTGTAAGACAGCTACATGACATCAAAACATGTGACAGTCTTGTGTAGGAGATCTCCATCTTACTCTCTGTACATTTAGCTACTATTCAGTCAGCAGGTGGTCTGCTAGCGAGCAGATAGCTAATCAGTCTGTTAGTCATCCAGTCAACTATCAATGGAAAATAATAGTAACCTGAGTGGGCTTATAAGTTTGAGTGTATATGCAAATAATATTTGTGCTGCACAAGTTCCACGCAGTGACTATCACCAACAAAAGAGAATTTAACTATTGCCTGTTGGCATCCAATGGCATCATCATTATTGAATCCCCATTATCAACATCTTGGAGTCACTATTGATCAAAATCGGATCAGTCATATAACTACTGTGGCCACAAGAGCAGGTCAGGGACTAGGAATCCTGCAGTGAATAACTCATTTCTTGACTCCCCAAAGCCTGTCCACATAGGAATGGGGTGGAATTCTTCCCACTTGTTTGGATGAATGCAGCTTCAACAGCAGTCAAGAAGCTTGGCACCATCTAGGGCGTAGCAAGCCACTTGACTGACACCATATCCACAAACATTCTCACCCTCCACCATCAATGTTCAGTAGTGGTAATGTTATCTATTGACAAGATGCGTTGCAGGAATCGATCAAGGCTCCTTTGCCAACATTTTCTAAATCAATGACCACTACTACATAGAAGGACAAGGTGAGCAGATACATGGGAATAACAGCACCTGCAAATTCCCTTTTGTTAGGCAAATTAAAGCTACCACTAGTGGAACAGTTGCTGGTACATTAACCACCATGTTCGGTATTTTTTTAAGTTCCTCAACAAATTGAATGTGGCAGTGGTCCACAGTATGCTCATGCACTTTTCAAAGACAGGTGCAGGAAGTGGATTATTCAACACACCAACTCCTTTCTTCATCACATTCAATCTAATGGTCTTGCAGAGCATATTGTTCATAAATTAAAGTCCATGATCATTAAACATTAAATGTCTTGCCAAGATTTTTGGATAGCCATGTTACATCTATGTGCTACTGTAAGCAATAGTTTGTCCTCACTGGAAGCTGTCATATTTGGGAGACAAATCCCAAACAGTGATTCTATCACATACTTAGCAGCAGATTGCATGTACACGATTTTTTTAGAAAGGAGAAAAGTAACAAAAGATGATGAATGACAAGCATGCTGAGAGTTATCTCAACTTGAACTAGGATAAAAAAATCAGAGTTCAAGATTGTACAAATATATGTGTTTATTGAAGGACATTGTCTTACGATGTTGACACAAACAATATTGAAATCCTATAAGGAAACAGCCAACACATCAGAGTTTACCAAGACCAACTGGCCATTATAAAAGATGATGACTCTGACATTGAAAGTGTCATAAAACATCACAACTAGGCTTCCTTAAAGCATGTCTGTTGTCAGCCAGACAACTGTGTACATAACAGGGTACAACAAACGTTTTATTAACTGGCACCTATGGGCCAAATATTCTGGTTAATCAAGAGGTCTACATAATCAATATAAAAACACGCATTAAGTAACAGAAATATTATGCAGGAGGTATACACATGACTGTTATACTTTATTTACAGCATAAATCACTTAAATAATAATGCAACTTTGCCTTAAATAAAACTTACCGGTAAAGAACTTTCTCACTCACACCCTCAACTGACTACCTGTATATAGCAGAGATTGTAATCATACAGTAAACCATTGGTATTTCAGGGATATAATTTTTGTCAGTTTACTGAAAGGCCAGTTCATAAGGTGCCGGTTAAAACAAAGATTACTGTAGTAATATAAGAAGAGTATCATCAAAATTGTATCAGGTCTGAGATTCAAATTAATATACACAGTAAGTTGTTAATCAACTTCCAGATATTGGTCTCAATAAGGCCCCCAGCTCTCTGTAGTGCATGTTACATGGGGGAACATATAGAAAGCCACAAGAAGCACATCAATAATGTGTTTTCGTTTATTTAAAGATATGACTATACACAGGGAACTTTAACTGGGAGACTAATTGCACATCAACCACTGCTGCCATACTCAGAGTTCAGAACTATGGGATTACTGCAGCACATCAGGTCTTGGAAGGAGTGAAATCTACCAGTCTAAGATAGGTTTCCTTAGTGGCGCATGTATGTCATACCTCTCTGAGCTCACTTTTGGATCAAATCCTATTGGATTTGATATATACTACCTTGGTGAGTGGCTGCAGGACATCTTATTGGTTGCACACTGCAGACACATTATTCCACTGGTATAGCGAGTGGATGTTTATGTCAGTGCAGTAACCATTGCGTGTTTTGGTTTTACTGGATAGATATTCCTGATTGTTGGAGCAATATTCCTGCCAGCAACAACAGATTAGTCAAACATACACTTGACCTGTGGCTTGTAAGAGGAGAAAGAGACCTTGGAGTGTCTGGTTGCAGAACCTCCAGTTGCAGAAAACTAAACCTTTCACTTGTCATGTCATTCATTGAATTTCTGATCAATGATGAGCTGAAGCTTAGGGAGACAGTGATAGTTATATTGTTGAATACTGTGATGAGATTGTAAATATTAACGGAGTAGTGTTCAATCATCAATGAACATCCCACTTCTGACCTTATGGTGGCAAAGGTTATTGATGAAGTAGGAGAGGGTAGTTGGGCCTTTGACATTGTCCTGAGGGATGCTTGGAACAACAATCAGGGTCATAGATAATTGGCAGCATCAAATGCAATGTTTTTGTTTTGTGCTAGATGTAACTGCGGCCATTTGAGAGGTTTCACCCAATCCTTATTGCTTTCAGTTTTACTGAAGCTCCCTAACACCACACTCAGCTAACTGACAACCTGACTGGAAGGGCAATAATTTTGACTCATATGTGACTACTTTGATTCAGTTTTGTACCGTAGTCAGGGATGATTTTCTCTTCATTCTCTATAGTCTGAGGTCAATTATACTGTTGAAACGAATACTGTGGTTGAGATAAATAACTCAGCACAACTCAGGAACCCAACAAAGACATTCTATTTTTGACACAGTTTCACAGGAAGAAGAAATTTATTTCGACTATTTGTGACAACTTGATTCAATTAAAAACTTCTAAGAGAAAAAAAGACATGGACATAGGCAAAATTGTGAATAATACAGCTGCAGTGTTAATTTTTAATGGTGTTGTCACCAAGTGTTAAAGATCATCGTAGCATTGGCATTAACTAGAACAAATTACAAGAGCCTCAGGTTTGGATTTGGGAAGAAAGGTGAATATATAATGCGGTGAAGTAATTATTGATTTGAAACAGTTGTGCCTGGAGAGGGGATGATAAGAGTTAATTATTAAGTTTTGATGTATGGAAAATATTGACATTCCTCTCATATTGATGTATCTTCCTTGTGATACAAAGGTAATTTAGCTTCAACATGTAGGAGTGACAATATGAGGAGGTTGATTCATTTGAAAGACGATACTTACCTGATAGATAATCCAATTTGCCTGGCCAACACAGTCAGAAAAAAGTGAATTTTGCAGGACAGTAAAGAAGTATTAAAAAAAAACAGTTTTTAAAAAAAATCTTTAGAAAATTATAAGTAACTGAGATCAAGTAAGTCTCAAGGTAAAGACTGAAGAGAACTTACATGGTGTTAAATTCTTATTTTCATATCAGGATTTCATCTTGACTCTTCCTGAATAACTTTCTCTCATATCCCAGTAATTCCTGCTCATTTTTAATAACTTGAGAATCATCTTGAATCTTGGCACAGATTTAATACAAGTAGTAGAGAATCATCTCATCTTATGCACCCCATCTGATTTTTCTTTTGATTTAAGGAAAATCAGGCTGGTTCAAAATGAGTAGCCAACTTATAATTGCTATACCGTTATGGAAGTTAACAGTGACCTTGTCTTGTCTCATATAGTCAATTTTTAAAAGTAGGTTTCACATATTTTTGAAAATCTCGAGGAGCCCTAGCAAAACTAGGATCAATGGGAATCAGGGGGCAGAACTCTGTGTTGGTTGGAGTCATTTCTGGCACATAGGAAGATGGTTGTAGTTGACCATCATAAAATTTTTAATAGTGGTTTATGATGATTCACCATCTCTGAATGCAACACACCCCTCTTCCTCAACACACTGTGCTGCAGTGTGATCATATGGACAGCGCTAACTTTGTCTCTGCAAGTTGCTGTGTTCCTGTGGCTGTGCCATCATATTTTACCTAACGATGGCATTGTCATTAAACGCATCCCAACTTAATATGCGAATAAAGTAGTTTTGGTGCAATTTCTGAAGGAAAGGATACATGATTTAAGGTGCCTCTGTGTTAAACAATTTGGAGCAGAATTTGAATTTTATATGAGTGACTGTCCTACATGTGATGGCATGGGGCTTGGCTGAGGTAAGAAATGGACACTTTTCATCTATCTTCCCCAAGAAGCAGATATTACACATGTCTTGGTTACAGGGATGGAAGCCCAGTTACTAGACAGCTTCAAAATTGATAAGGAGGGAATATCAGATAAGCTGATTATACTTAGAACTGACAAGGCACAGGACCTGATGAGATATATCCAAGGATATTGAAGGAAGTGTGAGGAGCTATAAATTGGGAGAGGGGACAGTGCAGTGGGACCTGGGTGTCCTTATGCACCAGTTGCAGAAGATAAGCATGCAGGTGTAGTAGGCAGTAAAGAAGGCAAATGGTATGTTAACCTTCATTGCAAGAGGTTTTGAGTACAGGAGCAGGGATGTGTTGTTGTAGTTGTACAGGGCCTTGATGAGAACACACTTGGAATACCATGTGCAATTTTAGTATTTTTTTCTGAGGAAAAATGCTCTTGTTCTCGAGGGAGTGCAGCGAAGGTTTATCAGGCTGATTCCAGGGATGGCAGGAGTGACGTATGAGCAGAGATTGGCTAGGTTGGGATTGTTTATGCTAGAGTTCAGACGAATGAGGGGGAATCTCACAGAGGCTTATAAAACTCTAACAGGTCTGGACAGGGTAGATGCAGGGAGGATGTTCCCGATGGTGGGTGTGTCCAGAACCAGGGATCACAGTCTGAGGATTCGAGGTAGACCATTTAGGATGGAGATGAGGAGACATTTCTTCACCCAAAGAATGGTGAGGCTGTGAGATTCGTTACCACAGGAAGTAGTTGATGCCAAAACATTGAATGTATTCAAGAGGCGGCGAGATATAGCACTTGGGGCAAATGGGATCAAAGGTTATGGGGAGAAAGCAGGATTAGCCTATTGTATTGGACGATCAGTCATGATTGTGATGAATGATGGAGCAGGTTTGTAGGGCCGAGTGGCCTCCTCCTGCTCCTGTCTTCTATGTTTCTATGTTGCTATGCGTGGAAATTCCAGAGCCACTGGCCATAAACTTTCAGTCTTCCCTAGGCTCAGGGGTGGTGCCAGAGGATTGTGATCCTCACAATACACATTATCACTTTGTTTTAAAAAAAAGATTGCTCATGACCTCATCAATTAAAGTTCCGTCAGTTTAACTTTGGTGGTTGGGAATCTTCTAGAAACAATAATTCAGGAGGTAGAATTCAGACACACATGGATGTATATGAGTTAGTATGGAAAGTCAGTATGGATTTCATCAGAGAAAATCATGTTTAACTAACTTGCTAGAATTGCTTGGAAAGGTAACAGAGAACATTGATAAGGGTAATGTTGTTGATGCGGTGTACATGGACTTCTACAAGATGTTCGACACAGTGCCAAACAACAGACTTCTGAGAATTTTGTTGGACGCAAAATTGGTAGAGTGATAGTAAATAGAGAGTAATGATTAAAGGATATTTACTTCTTAGGATGGAGATAAGTTTCCAGTGGCTTTCGCCAGGGATCCATATTGGAACTCTTGCTTTTTCAGATTTATATCAATAATCTAGTTAGCTTAAAGTGCAGGGACAATTTCAATCATTGCAAAAGCTATGAAATTTACAAGCACTGCAATCTGTGAGGAATAGAGTGTAAAATATTGAAAGGACATTGACAAGTTGGTGGAGTGGGTGGACAAGTGTCAGATGAAGCTGAATGTGAAAAGTGTGAAATGATATGTTTTAGTAGAAAAAGCATGAATGTACAATATAAAACAGGGTGTGAATGACCAGATGGAAATGAGTGTACACGTACATAAATCATTAAAGCTAATGGCTAGTGGAGATAGAGCAGGTAATAAAGCAAACAGGATCTGAAACTTTGTAATAGGAGCAGCGAGTACACGATCAGCCAGCTAGTGCTGAACTTGAATAAGACACTACTTGGACCTCAGCTGGAATATTGTGTCCAATCTGAACACAACATTTTGGGTAGTATGCGAATGCATTGGAGAGCATGCAGAAGAGATTTACAAGAATTGTTCCAGAGATGAGAGACTTCAGTTTTGAGAATGGAAGAAATTGGAAGATATTGGAACTATTTTTCTTGTGAGAAGGAGACCAAGAGATTTAATTGAAGTTTCCAAAGTTGTAAGAAATCTGGACAAAGTAGATGGGGGTAACTGTTCCACTTATAAAAGGTCAAGAATGAGGGAGAAGACATTTAAAGTGATTGGCAAAGGAAGTAAATGAGATATGAAAGAAACGTTTTCACACAGCCTGTGAATGCACTGCTTTAAAGTGTGGTAGTAGTAGTTTCAATTGAAGCACTCAAGAGGGCATTATTAAAAGAGAAACCACACGACACCAGATCATAGCCCAACAGGTATGTTTGAAAACACAAGCTTTTGGATTCTTCTTCCTTCTCCAGGTGTTAGTGAGGGAAGTAGTATCAGACACAGAATTTATAAGGAAAAGATCAAAGGGTCACATCACTGCTGAGGATGTACGAAACAAACCTAAGATGTGTGCTCTCTGAACAAAATAGAATCAGTTAGAAGGTTTTAATTGATTAACATGTATATGTAAATCCCCAAATTCCTTTGAAGTCACTATCCTGAGAGAACTAAAGGTTTTATCAGTGTAAACAAGAGGTGACATTTTAGATCAGACAATGCATGTTAGGGGTGAGATAGCAATAACTGCAGATGCTGGAGTCAGAGATAACACAGTGTGGGCTGAAGGAACACAGCAGGTCAGGCAGCATCAGAGGAGCAGGAAAGTTGATGTTTCAGGCCGGGACCCTTCTTCAGAAGAAGGGTCTTCCTCTGAAGAAGGATCCCGACCCGAACGCCAGCTTTCCCGCTCCTCTGATGACAGGTGTGAGGTCTGTTTAGAATCTGTTTGTGTTTTGGTTTGGAGTCAGACTGGTTGTATTTCTAAAGTAGGAATTTATAAAATGCCACATTGACTGACTATAAATTGTGCACTTTCTGAACAAAATAGAATGTATCTGTTAAGACAAATTCATCCCATAGATTCATGTGTGTGTGTGTGACGGAGAGTGAGTGAGTGAGTGAGTGTGTGTGTGGGAAAGAGAGAGATAGTGTGTGAGTGCATGTGTGCGTGTGTGTGGGTGTGTGTGCCACATCATAAAAGGGAAACAATACACAGGATTATGGAGAAAGAGCAGGTAAATAACATTGAGTCATGGAGAGCACATGTAGAGACAACGGGCCAAAGAACCTCATTCTGTAATGTAACAATTTTATGATTCCACGCACAACAACAGATAACATACAATGGAAAATTTTTATCTTGCACCAGATCTTTGCTGTAGTAGTGAATCTAATATCAACTCTTGATAGTTAGACTAGTTCTCACGTGTGCAGATTTTAAGATCTTCATGTTACTGATGTTACAAATTGAAAATGGCATAGCCAGGGAAACCAGATATCTGGGACTTGGCAAGTAAGGAAAGAAGGTGTGCAATTCTGAATCTTCTTAACCAACCATGCTTGAAGGATTGAGATGACATAGACAGGAACTAAAAAAGATAAAGAGGGAGATTTCAATGCCAAATGTTTTGCCATTCTCCAGTGATTATAATGTGTAGAAGTGAGACTCTACATCTTTATTAATTAATTTTCAATACCAGATGTTGACTAGCAGCAAATAACATGTAACACCTTGTTAAAAAGGTACTTAGACTAAAATGTACAAGGCTTACCGATATATTTTGGCAGCAAGAGTATTTCATATCCAGAGAGCAATGATACTAATAAAATACAATAACATTATGCTATTTAATATATTTCAGTGGTGGGACATACAGAAAGGTATTGTTATACGTAAAGCTAACAGCAGACTCAAGCGGCTTTGGATGGAGGCTGATGTTCGCTGGTTTTTGCAAGATTGAAAATTCTCTTGATATTCCCTCTTAGAAGTTCACATTTATAAGTACATCCTGAGAACTAGGTTGGACATTACTGTACTGGCTTCTGTCATTGAACAGCCTGGCGGCTAAGAGATTCAAGAGTTACGCAGGAATTGCAGCAACTTCAGTGACAGACATATGGAGCTGTGCACCAACTAGCATTCAGAAGAATGAGGCGAGAAAGTGGACAGAGAAATAAACAATTTCTCTCAAATTGCTTTGATTAACTAAAAAATGGCATTCACACAGATATTTCCAGAAGAGTTCCCTGCTTTGTTAGATATGTGATGAATGATAATTACGGACTGAGTTTTCAGACCATTCATTAAATTGTTTGACGGTAAATGTTGCGCTTACCCAAGCATTCAATACTGTGATATTTATCACATTTTCCACAATAAACATTGTAATTGATAGCAATAAGGAAATTCTCCTAGCTTTCAGATTCCATGAGAAGTTACATTCTTTTTGCCTTTCTCATAATTCTCTGGTGTACAAAGCAGGGGATTTGTTGTAGTTATGACACCGGTATCTGTAGTCCATCCTTGTTGGAGTTAAGGGATCAGGATTTGAGAGATGTTGAACGAATCAAAGTGAAATATCGGAATGATTAAGAGTTTGGTTTACCAACATTTGTCAAGTCTAAACCGAATTGAGGTCAAGAACTAGATTTTACATGAAAAATTAACAAAATTGATTAAGAACCAAAAGAACTATAGAAGCTGTAAATCAAAGACAAAAGTAGAAATTGCTGGAAAAACTCAGCAGGTCTGGCAGTATCTGTAGAGAGAAATCAAAGTTAACGTTTCGGGTCAAGCCACTGGACCTGAAACATTAACTTTGATTTCTCTCCACAGATGCTGCCAGACCTGCTGAGTTTTTCCAGCAATTTCTACTTTTTTCTCTAACAAAATTGATTATTGAGCAACAAATTGTGTTTCAATCCACTCTGTTATATCAGTTCCTTCTTTCTGATAATTGGGTTAGTTCTTTGTTTGGATGCCTCTTGCACCTTTATTTTTGTTGTACTATTCTTGAATACGATGATTCTAAGATCGGGGCTATACAAATGTCACATAAATGGATGTAGCATGAAAAACAACAAAAAGATTAGAAAGACTTCCCTAAAATAAAGGCTTTCATATTAAGGGCCTGACCTGATTTTTTGCCAGCATCAGATAACTATTTAAATCAGTACCATTACATACGCATCAATTTGGAGGCAAACAAATAAGGGTAGATTAACAGATACTCACTCGTATTCTGTTAAAATTGACTGAAGTATGTAATGTTGAAATTATTGATTAATTTCGTTAGCTGAGGAACTCTGCCAAACCATTAAGGGATTTGTTGATAGATTATGATTAGTTAATATGATTTCCCTTCAGATTAGACTACATGAGCCCCAGGGTCCAGTCCACCTCATCGAACAGCATATTAATATCATCACCTTGCTTCAAACAATACTATTAATAAAGTTCACTTTTGCCTATTCTGCAACATTGGTTGAAATCCATAGATTGAGCAGTTTGGGTTAAAGATTGCACAGTAATCCCTGTGTTATGTTTCCATACTAACCGAAAGTGTTGATTCATCAGATTGTGACAAAGATTAATAACAGTCTTGACGGGCATCAGTCAATGGAACACTTTTATGTTAGATCTGGCGTTAGTTATGCAGTGTGAAAACAGCAAAGCCAGGCCAAATAGTGAGGTTGTAGCGTTTAGTTCCTCAGAAAATGAAAATCTAAGTTCTATTCCCGAAAGGTGCTTCAGTGAGGTCAGATGCAGTGTGTCTGAAATTACTGAGAATTTACTAAAAGATACCTCTTGGTGATATTGGAACAATAAATATTTCACTTTTAATATTTAATGGTGCAAATAACATTCTGGAGGGTAATGGATGACTTTAACTAAGATTGCCCAACATTTATTATTTCCTTTAAGGGATTCTGACCACTAAGCTCTTCTGACTGAAATAAAACTAGGGGAACAGCACTGCCTCACATTAATGGCTTACCTGGTAAACCAAAATAATTTAAAACTGGTTATATAGTTATACAGCATGGAAACAGACTCTTTGGGCCAACTCATCCATGCTAACTAGATAGCCAAAACTGATCTAGTCCCATTTGTCAGCATTTAGCCCATATCCTTCTAAACCCTTCCTATTTGTTGTAGGATTGAGTAAAAATTCTCATCATCTAAATCAATAGACAAAACCCTGGACTTTTCTAATATTTAAAATACTTTCACAACATCTTGAGCTCAGGCTGCAACCAATACATGCACAGCCAGAATGATTTCAGTCTGGGATTTTCGTTCAGCCTGAAATTCCAATTTACACCTCCCTCAAAGAAACCGATCAACCAAACCTAACACTCTAGATCGAACACCTTGATGACTTAGCACAGACAGAATGGGGCCTACACAGATACTGGACATTCAACTTCAATCAAAATACATTCACACATACTCGTAACTATCAGGAAGCCAACTGACTTCAAAGGGAACACCAGAAACACAATGGACAACATAGATTTGGTGCAAATATAAGGGGCCCACAATCAGTATAATTGCAGGCCCCGATCTCACCTGAAACAGCTATTCCCTGGCAGTGATCCCACAGCTATCCGCAGGAGGCATTCCAAGGAGCTAACCCAGAGAGCATTTCAAAGGCAGTGATTCCGAAAACAATTCCAAGTGCTACTAACAGAGGCCAGTTCCAAACCAAGGGAACCAATAGCAAGTGACTACGACCAGCAGCCTGAAGAACTAACAAACTCTGAAAAACCATCGACGCAACCGACACCACAAAGTCTTAGACACATTTTGAAGTGAAACCTGGGCCCGCACATCTAGCAGAAAGTAAGGAAAACAAAGTACTTATCTGGTAGATCCACTGAGCATCCGATTGTATCAGCGGACTCAACCCAAACCGAAGGCCTATGCGGTTAGAAGTCTTCATCAAGGCACCCACTATGGCAGGCAAGTGGTACTTCAAAATTACATTTTCCCCAGTGGTGAGCTTAAACTCCCGAGACCCCAAAGTTTCTAGCCCAACAAGCAGGGAGGGGAAGATGGGTGGTGACAGTGCATGGAACTCCAAGGGTAGGAAGCCTGATTAAAGTTTCTGTGATTAAAACTGCTGTTTAGGTTCTAACTGTGTTTAATTGTGTCTAATTTAATAGTGTATTTAATTACTGTCCTCTGTGTAACTGATTGTGTTAATTTCACTATTTAGTCCTTTTACTGTATTTCTTGTATTATACTTACCTTTTGTATTTAAATAAACACAGAGATTATTTTGCCCTGAAATACCTGCCTTCTTCATTTCACATTCCTAAATTAGTCCAGTGTCTGGAACCAAGGATGATGTGGGGCTGATTCGAACCATCTAAAATGAGCAAATGACTGATTGCAAGCCAGAACCCTACATCATGTACCCATCCAGATGCCTTTTAAAAGTTGTAATTATACCAGCCTCCACCACTTCCTCTGGCAGCTCATTTCATACATGCACCATCCTCTGCATGAAAAAGTTGCCCTTCAGGTCAATTTTAAATCTTTCCCCTCTGATCTTAATCCTATGCCCTCTGGTTTTGGACTCCCTTATCCTGGGAAAATGACCTTGTCTGTTCACTCTATCCATGCCTCCCCCTCATGATTTTATAAACCTCACAAGGTCACTCTTCAGCCTCAGATGCTTCAGGGAAAAAAGCCCCAGCCTATTCAGTCTCTCTCTGTAGCTCAACCCCTCCATCCCAGCAACATCCTTGTAAATCTTTTCTGAACCCTTTCAAGTTTAACTACATCTGACCAATAGCAGGGAGACCAGAATTGAACACAGTATTCTAAAAGTAGCCTAACAGCAGCAACATGACATCCCAACTCCTATACTCAATGCACTGACCAATGAAGGGAACCGTGCTAAATGCCTTCCTCACCACCCTGTCGACCTGCAACTTACTTTCAAGGAACTGTGCACCTGCACCCCTAGGTCTATTTGTTCAGCAATATTCCCTAGGGCCCTACCATTAATCATTACCCTGGTTTGCCTTACCGAAACACATTTATCTAAATTAAAATCTTTCTGCCACCCATCGGACATTGGCACATCTGATCAAGGTCCTGTTGTACTCTAAGATATTCTTCTCACTGTCCACTACAGGATTTAAGACAAAAGGAAAAGCATTACATTAAAAAAAAACTCAGCAAATAAAGAGCAACAGAAATATCAAATGTCTTTTGCCATTGTGGACACATGTTTATTGCAATCTACCATTGTAAATGTTACTGTCTGCTTGCAATTACACGATAGTTGACAGTCTCTCATTGTCCTTCCAATTATTTCACTATGCAAGACCTCTGTCATCTGCACATGGATGTTGCATTTTACAATTATTGCTGTCAAGACATCCATCTTGTGGCCACCCCTCCTGTAATTTCTGTCTTCAATATCTGACTAACTTTATCCTACAGTGAAGCCTCAACAGCAATTGTTTTGCACAGGAGAGAAAGGGGATCATCTTCCCTCTTTTCAACTCTGTCTCGTTTGGTTGCAACAAATACTTAAGAGAAAGTGATGATGTAGTGATATAATGAATGCACCAGCTATTCAGAGACCCAGGTAACACTCTGGGAACCTACATGTGAATTCTCCCACTGTAGATACTATAATTGCAGTTCAAATATACAAAAGAATCTGGCATTAAAATTTTACTTATGACCATGAAACCATTGTCCATTGTCATAAAAACCTATCTGGTTCACCAATGTTCTTTAGCTAAGGAAATCTGTCATCCTCACCTGGACTGGCCTACATGTGATGCCAAATCCATAGTAATGTAGTTACTGTCAACTGCCCTTGGTCACACAAGCCATTCAGTTGAATCAAACCACTAAAAAGTCTCAAAAAGGAATGAAACTGAACGGACAACCAAGCTTCAATCAAGGAACTGGAAATGACAATGGTAAACCTTCATCCTTACAAACAACTGGGGGCTTGCACCAACATTGTGGGAACTGTTTCACAGACTAGTCTTACTCTGGAATCACACCTTACAGCTAATGCCCCAGACACCACCAGAGGAGTATTATACAGTGAAAAAGGAGTTAATCCATCTGGTCTACCACCTACTTATTGCAGGACGAGATAGCCCATAAACGAGTAATGTGAGCTTGTACGGTGAGGAGGTTGTGCATCATTTGGATTCATATACCTTCAAGTAGAGAATCCTGTTTAAGGTTCTTGCAAAGATTTGCAGAATATGTCTGGGAATACTCCTGTGGGAATGCAGATAAATCCATATTCTGCATGCCTCTTGTTGTCGGTAAAATATTACCAAGTACGATTCTACAGTGAGTCAGACACAGTTTATTAACAGAGATAGTAGGAACTGCAGATGCTGGAGAATCCAAGACAACAAGGTGCAGGGCTGGATGAACACAGCAGGCCAAGCA
>NC_063334.1:35346281-35406006 GCF_021869965.1 Rhincodon typus
ACAACAAATCCTGTCCCGACAGCAATAGAAGCGCTAACCGTCACCCGCTTTGCAAGATGCCGGGAACAGGATTTGTTGTTTCAGCGGATGTTTCATCTTGATTGTGTAAAGTTCGATCTAAAGGTCCTTTGTGTTGTTGATCTCTTTATTTCATCCTTCAGTAAGTTAATGTCTTTAAAAGTTAATGTCCTTACTTCTTCCTTCGGTAAATCACTTTACTTATTCCTTCAGTAAGTTAATCACTTTACTCACTCCTTCAGTCCCCCCTTGTGGTCAGAGTCATGAGTACTCATGGCCTCTAGACCACTTACAGCCATTGTTCGAATGTCCCTGAACCACCCATCAAGGAGCGCGCAACAGTCTCGTCGGTATGGACACTTGCACCGGGCATAATCCTGGCAGTCAATGTTTTACAGCATGAATTAAAGACAGCCATAACAACACAGCAAGCAGCAATGATGACAATCAATATAATTAAGGCATGCAGAAGATATGCCCCACCAAGAGCCACCTAGGAACCACTCGAGCCAACCGTCCCCTTTCCCGGGGCCTTGCCTGAAGGCGTCAAGCTGTTTACGGATATCGTTAATGGCCTGGGTGATGTTATAGGACTCACCCATAACGTGTGTTACACTCTTGTCTCCTACTATCGTGCACACCCCGCTCTGCTGGGCTAACTGGTAATCGACGGCATACCGGGTCTGCCGCGCATAGAGTCGTAACTCGGCAAGCTCTCGGTTTATAGCATCCAACCCCCTTGCCGTGCTATTTCCCAGGATGGTCAGCCCACAGACGAGGTAGTTCCTATTTTTGGCACTAATGACTCCTGCTGCTTCCCCCAGAGACAGGGCCCCGAGGAACCCGTAGCCAAGTGAGGACCCCAGTGTTCCCTCCCAGTCTGCACAGAATTTCTAGCTAATGGCTCGGGTCACTATCTTCCTACGGGTGTGTCCTCTCCAGGGGCACGGGACGGTAAGCGGTCCTATTGTCCCTACTGCAAAGAGGACTGAGAGGGCTGGTGTGGCTGTTGTGAAGGTCCCATTGAGGAGGAACACAAAGCCTTTCTTGGCTGGATAGCATTTGACCTCCTGATTATTTTCCTGCATGAACTGTTTGTACCACCAGCTCCCTGGCTGGCTGGAGTTTCTGCCTGACCCCGCCAGTTGGTATGTATCAAATGGGTATGTCCATGAGGCTGAACTAACATGGGTCCCGTTGCACTGTCCACAAATAAACTGTCTACCTGCAGTTACGTTTAGACATCGTTGCTCATCACAAGTGCACGTAAACAGGCCCCTGTGCATTTGGCAATGCCGGCGGGAGCACTGCGTCTGCACACAGGAGGCGTTCTTGGGGGCTAGAGCGTACGCGCACCCCCATCCCTGTCCTGAGAAGCAAAGCGGGTAACTTAGCGGGTTTGAACATATTGTGCCGTTCTTTCCCCGAGTTCCTGCACAATTGGGGGACTTTGAGTTTATCAGCTCTACACATCTCCCTTGTATACCTCGTCGATATGTATCGGCTCGGCCCACACAGGGTGCGTCTAATGTATCTGCTGTGTTTAGGTCAAAGGGGGTCCACCCAGGGGTGGCTACAAACAACGCTTCAACTGACTGGGCAAGTGGGTAGCATATGGTCCGATTACCGCGTAGATGTATGTGGGTCTTGCAAAACAAGTTATCCTCTAATCCCGACACCCCCGCAACCATGACAATACGGAACACCGCGACCACATACATCATCTTAAACATGTTTAAACTCAAATGGCGAAAACCATATCTCATCACTCTATGTTAACAATGCTCCAAAGGCTATATCACCCGCGCACAACTTCCCGCGTTCCCGAACAACTTGCTTGGAGGTCTAGTAGAGAGTCGTTCTGTGAATCAAACATATCATCCAGGGTCTCAATTGGTGTCTGCATATTCTTTAAGTTGGGACCAGTGTTTCCAGACGCCCTTCCCTCGCATATCTATGCAAGCGCAAGTGTCTCCACTGATGACAACTTCATAGGGGCCATTCCATTTGGGGGTGAACCCAGGTTTCCCGGGTAGGGTCTTTACCATAACCTTGCTACCTGCCGATGGGAACTTGGGATAATCCTCTAATTCCCTCTGTTCATCTTGTCCTTCCTGTCTGTCCCTCACAGTTTTGCGCCATGCCTTCAACTGGGCGCTCAGTTCCAGCACATAGCGTCGTATTCTATCTCGGAGTGGGCCGACGTTGGAACCCCCCTTTATGGTAGACACGGGCAGTTGCATTTCTCTGCCGGTCATCAATTCGTATGGGGTTAATCTGGTTGTGCGGCTCATGGTAGCCCTTAGTCTCATCAGTATCGCAGGCCATCGTTTACTAGAGTCTTGCATAGCTTTCGCCAGGGAAGATTTAAGGGTTCTGTTCATGCGCTCCACCATGCCCGAGCTTTGGGGATGGTAGGGTATGTGGAACTTCTGTTTGATGCCCATCAGCTGGCATATGGTTTTTACCACTCTTCCAGTGAAATGGGTCCCCTGGTCAGAGTCAATCTGGAGCGGCACCCCCCACCTGGGGATGATTTCTTCAGCCAGGATCCTAGCTACTGTGTTAGCTGTGCAATTCCGAGTTGGATACGCCTCTACCCATCTGCTAAATTGGTCAATAATTACTAGGCAATATGTCTTCCCATGGGATTGGGGAAGTGGTCCCGTAAAATCTATCTGTATATGTTCCTAGGGCCCCTTCGGGTGTGGCTGGTGTTCCATTCTGATCTTGACGGGCCTGCCCGGGTTGTGCTGGGCACACATCACACAACGGTGACAGTATCGTGCTATGTCCCTGCCCATGCCTTTCCACCACCATTCTTTTCTGATACTGGTGATCATGGCGTCTCGCCCCATGTGGGACACCCCATGGTGTAATTGCATGAGGGTGTGTTGGACGCACTCGGGGGCCATGACCTTGTCGTTCAATCTCCAGACACCCTTTTCGTCCGGTGTGGCCCCTTGTGCCTTCCACCTAGCGCGTTCTACCTCAGGGGTGTCCACGTGTAGCTGGGTAATACTAATGGTGGGGCCATCCTCAGCAAATGCGGCTGATAAGGGTTGGATATCCTCTGTCTCCAGGGCTGACTGAGCTGCTTTATCAGCAGCCTGGTTCCCTTTAAAAATATGCCACTCGGGATTTTGTTTGTCTGGCTCCCTCTGGTGGGCCTTGACTTTCAGCACCGCAGCCTCCGATGGGAGCTCGCTGGCCTCTAGTAAGGTCTCTATAATTTGTCCATGTTTAATCGGGGTGCCTCCCGTGGTAACAAATCCCCTTCTTCCCCAAACAGTCATATAATCATGTACAATTCCAAACGCATATCTACTGTCAGTGTAAATGTTAACCCTTCTTCCCGCCGCTTCCATGAAGGCCGGGGTCAGGGCAACTAGCTCTGCTACCTGGGCCGATAGGCCTCCTTCTATCCTCCCCGCTCGGACTACTCGTAGGTCCGCGTTAACTACCACCCATCCTGTTCGTGGTGATCCATGTACATATTTCCGAGAGTCGTCCACAAACAGGATTTCGTCTGGTGCCTCCAGGGGCACATCTTTTATCCTACTTTCTTCAACCTCATCGTCTACATTCCCACATTCGTGTGGCTCTCCATCTCCTAATATGCCTTCTGCTGGGTTCTCCCAGGTGTCCTGCAAAATGGTATGGATTTGGTAGGTGGCAGGAGGACAGCTTCCCACTTTGCCCTTCTCATGTTAGAGACGGACCATAATCTTCCCGTATTCAACATTTCTACCAGGGTGTGTTTGGTATGTAAAATAATATTCCCTGTCATTACTATTGGCTCACTAACCCTCACGGCCCATACGGCACAGTCCAAGGCGGTTATACACCTGGGTAGACCGTTTGCCACGGGTCCTTCTGCAGTAGAGTAGTACCCTATGGTCGTTGTTTGTCTCCATGGGCCTGGGTCACCACCGCTGAGTAGAATCCTCCCTCATTATTACAGTTAATGTGGAAGTCTTTACCAGCGTCAGGCAGTCCCAGCCCTGGGGCTGACATTAATTCTGCTTTTAGTTTTGTATAAGTTTCATCTTGTTCAGGCCCCCAATCCACGGGGTCCATGGCTGGTTTCCCCCCTTTTACCAGTCGTTGTATTGGTTCTACCAATTTAGCAAACTCAGGGACAAAATTCCTGCAGTAATTAAACAAGCCCAAAATTTTCCTCACACCACGGACTATCACGGGTCGTGGCATTTGTTGTATAGCGGTTTTCCTATCTACAGGCATTTCTTTTGTGCCTTGGGAGATCAGATGTCCCAGATACAGGACCTTAGTTTTCCGTATCTGGGCTTTCTTCGGACTTGCTTTAAGACCCTTGTCCTCCAAGTGTTTCAGGACAAGGTATAGTGCCTCTTGGTGGCCAGGTTCAGACTCCAAGGCCAGTAAGATGTCATCTACATATTGGAGTATCATGCTGCCGTGGGGCAGTTCGATTTCCCTGTGTATATCGCTCATTGCCCAGTGAAAGATGGCTGGGCTGTTATGGAATCCCTGGGGGAGTCGGGTCCACGTGTACTGCTTGTCCCCGACAGTAAATGCAAACTTATCTTGGGAGTCACGATGGAGTGGGATAGACCAGAATCCATTGGCAATGTCCAGTACAGTAAAGATTTTGTGGGCCGGGGAGAGCCCATTCAAGATTGTGGACGGGCTAGCCACGATGGAGTGCAACTTCGGTGTGACCTTAATCAGGGCTGTGTAATCAATTGTGAGTCAGTAGCTTCCATCAGGTTTACTCACTGGCCAGGTGGGGGAGTTGGGGGTACTTGTGGTTTATCAGAGAATTCCCCTTTCCACTAGCCCTTCAACGATTTCCACAACTGCCCTCCTAGCCTCCGGTTTGATGGGGTACTGTCGGTGTGATTTATGTTCCTGACCTTCTACTACTATGGGATTGATTTTAATTAGCCTGGTATCTAGTTTAGTTCCTGCACATACCCCTGGGATGGAGGTGCAGATGGCGCCAAACCCATTGTCCTCCAATTGCCAATCACGTCCTGTCGCAGATGCGGCTTGGACAATTTCTAAATGGCTTGCATAGGCTCCCATTTTCTCCTTTCTCCCATCGGGACGGGGCCAAATTAATTCGCCTTTCCCGCAATCTACTAGTACCTCATACTCTTTCATCAAATTGTTTCCCATGATAGTTCCTTCATTATTTTTACACACATAAAGTCGCATTGGTATATACAAATTATTAATTTCCACCAAAGTAGTTTCGCTCAAGTACGCTGGGGTTTTTTTTCTGCTAATGCCCTTTACATAGATCATTTTGTTAGTTGTGGGCAGGGATAGGTGTGTGATGGATATGGAGGCTCCCGTGTCCACCAGCATCTCACATTGTCTGCCCCCTACTAGTGCAGACACGTAAATCCTACCTTCCTTATTACCCGTGCCCATGGGGGCTGCCGGGCCTCAGTCCATCTCCCTTTGAGACGTTGCAGTTATTGGTTTACCATGTTTTTCCCACCAGGTACCCTCAGAGTGGCCCCTCTTGTCGCAATGTTGGCAAGCGCTTCCAGATCTCCCTTTGTTCTGTTTTAAGGCTCTACATTCCATTGCAAAGTGTCCCGTCTTGCCGCAGTTGTGGCAGGTGGATTTTGGTTTTATTTTTGCCACGGCACCTAAGTTTTCTTGCTTTATTCGAATGGTGGGTATTTCTCCCATCCCTTCTTTAATTCCAGATGCCCATTCTACCAACTCGTCATAATCTCTGGTGGCAATTACCCCCATCTTCAGGATCGCCTGGTGAGCGGGTGATAACCCATCTTTGAATGCCTGTATAAATGCCCTATCAGTACGGTTTGTATCTGGCATCCCTGAACATTCTTGATATACCTTGAACAATCGTTCCCCGTATTCAGATGCCCCTTCTCCCTTCTGTTGTTTTGTGTTTGTGATCTGGGACCAATTGGTGGGGGCGTTTCCCAGGGCCTGTTGGACTTCGGCTTTAAAGCAGTTAAAGAGTTCTTCTTGTGCCTCTCTCTCGGCTGTTAATTCTATGGCATGAGTCCACCATCCACCTCGGTAATCATATTTAACCTGGTTTGCGGCGTCAGTCTGACCAGAACCGTCCCCCATTAACTGCCATTTGTCTTGCGGGCAAGCCGCTCGGACAAGTTGGTGTATATCTCGCAAGTGTAATTGGTGCCCCACCCAAATAGTGTATAATTCGGCCCAGAATTTGGCATTGGCGCTTCTAGGTTGTAACTATCCCAGGGATGCCAATATCTGTTGTCTTCCCCCTGGTGTGAAGGGCTGATATCTAGCGGTTGGGGCTGCCAGGGTCCCGCCCCGGGTTACCGGCGTGAGGTTAACTTCCTCACTCAGACTCTCCTCTGGGGCAATGGGCCCTTCCGTGGGATGGTATGGGGGCAAGGGTCCCCAATGACCCCCTGCTAAGAACTGTTCCTTTTCTCTAATTCTCTAATTCCCTAATTCGTGATTCTAGGATCCTTATTTCTTCTGTCCGCCTCCTTGTGGATTCTGATGTTTGCCCTATAAGGCAGGCCAATTGGTGTACTAAAAGGACTGCGGTTTTCTTAGTCCTATCTTTCTTCTGTCCTAAGAGCCAATCTCGCTGTCGTTCTAGGGCCTGGGACGGATTCCATCCCCCCTTTTTCATCTGTTTAATAAGTGAATGTCTATCTATCATGTATTGGTTAATGAGAGACCCCGGGGGTCTCCATTGATCTTCCTTCCCCGCCATGATAAATGATAGGTTTATACTCACGATCTCCCCCGATCTCTCGACTGCGTTTAACCCACTGGCCACGTCCCATTCGTGTTTTCCCACTGGCCGTGTCTCACTCGGGGTCGTTCCTATCGGAGTCCGGCAATACCTATTGTGGGAGTGATCAAGTCCCCGTATTCCGCTTTATTACTTTCCCTGGTGGTTTTACACATCACATTCGCACTGTGCGTTTGAGTATCACATCCCAGGTACCTCTTCTCCAGTCTCTACGCCCACTTTAGGGTCCTGACCTTCGTGTGGGGGAAACCCCGCTTAACAACCGGTTCAGGCTGCGTGTTAGAGACGGGTACCTCCTTGTCCGATTTTGCTCAACTCAAACGACAGACAGTCTCACATTCACACTCAACAGATCATTAAACTACTGTGGTCCAACTCACTTAACTTTGTGTTCAGTACCCTGTCCCGGTGTCCAGGCCGTGGCCACGCTGTCCGGGCCATAGACAGAATCCTGCCGACTACGCCAATTTGTTGTCGGTAAAATATTACCAAGTACGATTCTACAGTGAGTCAGACACAGTTTATTAACAAAAGCTTTTGGGAGAAGCGGGGACCTCAAAGGGGCCTCACCAAACTTCTCAGCAATTACAGACGATTTCAAAGTCTATATACATTTGCTGTCACGAGCCAACTCCCCACCCCCCCCAAGTTACGTACACAGTTCTTTAATCTGTTCCCACATCTTGCAAAGCAGGTGACGGTTAGCGCTTCTATTGTTGTCGGGACAGGACTTGTTGTTTCAGCGGATGTTTCATCTTGATTGTGTAAAGTTCGATCTAAAGGTCCTTTGTGTTGTTGATCGCTTTACCTTCTCCTTCAGTAAGTTAATGTCTTTAAAAGTTAATGTCTTTACTTCTTCCTTCGGTAAATCACTTTACTTATTCCTTCAGTAAGTTAATTACTTTACTTACTCCTTCACTCTGGTACTTACTCGTTAACCCCACTGATATCTCATTCATTGTAGCCTTTCAATGTTAGTTGCTTGTGCACTCTGCAATGCAAGCCTGTGTTTCCAGAGCATCCTGCCATTGTATCAGAAAGATGCCAGAACGGTGTTGCTGGAATTGCTAACTGCTGAATGCCAATGTCCACAGATGAAGGGTGTTTGTGACTGGTGCCTGTTGGTCATGCCCTGGATGCAGTTTGGTCATGGAGTCATAAAGTCATAGCGATATACAGCATGGAAACAGGGTCTTTGGTCCAATAGTCCACTTCAACCAAGCTCTCAAACTAAACTACTCCCACTTGTCTGCACTTGCCCCATATCCCTCCAAACCTTTTCTATCCATGTACTTATCCAAATGTCTTTTGAATACTGTAACTGTACCTGCATCCACCACTTCCTCTGGTAGTTCATTCCACACACGAGCCACCCTCTGCATAAAAAGTTTGCCCCTTCTGTCCATTTTAAAACTTGCTCCTCTCACCATAAAAAATGCCACTTAGTTTTGAACTAATTGTACCCACCTCTACCACTTTCTCTGTTGTCTCTTGACATCCTCTAAAATGACACCAGAGGTTACAGAGTTGCTAGGGAAATTTGAAATTGAAACTGTATGTGACGTGGTGGAAGAACAATACCTTTAAAAAGCAATTGATTATTCCATTCCATACAGAATACAAAATGGTAATATCAGATCCATTCTCTTGCCACTTATAAGGATTCTATCCTAACTTTATGACAAACAGCTTTTCCTCTATACAAACATAGTTGACAACTATATACATCAATGTTCAAATTTGATGGTGTTGAGGGAAAGCACTGCCTAGAAAAACAGGTGACACCCTCTGATTCTTTCAATCATTTTTGTCAATTTATCCATTGGAATATAAGATCCTAAGACCATAAGAAATAGGAACAGGAGTAGGCCGCTCAGCTCCTCGAGCCTGCTCTGTCCGTCAATGTGATCATGGTTGATCCAACATTCTTATCTATTTTCCCACATTTTCCCCTTAGTTTTGATTCCCCTACTAATCAAGGTTGTATCTAGCTCAACCTAAAATATACACAAGGATTCTGCACCCACAGTTCTCTATGGCAAGGAATTCTAAACACTAACAACACTCAGAGAAAGTGTTCTGCTTCATTTCAGTGTTAAATTGGCACCCCTTTTATCTGAGACTATGCCCTCTGGTCCTGGACTCTCCTATAGGGGTGGCATGGTGGCACGGTGGCACAGTGGTTAGCACTGCTGCCTTACAGCACCAGGGACCCAGGTTCGATTCCAGCTTCGGGTGACTGTCTGTGCGGAGTTTGCACATTCTCCATGTGTCTGTGTGGGTTCCCTCCAGGTGCTCCAGTTTCCTCCCACAGTCCAAAGATGTGCAGGCTAGGTGGATTAGCCATGCTAAATTGCCTGTAGTGTTCAGGGATGTATAGATTAGGTGAATGGGTTTGGGTGGGTGCTCTGAGGGTCGGTGTGGACTTGTTAGGCCGAAGGGCCTGTTTCCACACTGTAGGGATTCTACAATCATCCTTTCACCATTTACCCTGTCAAGCCTCTTAAGAATACAATGTGTTTCAATGAGATCACACCTCATTCTTCCAAATACCAGTAAGTAGGATCCTAACTTGCTTAGTTTTCACTCGTAAGACAATCCCTCCATTTCACGGATCATCCTAGTGAAACCTTCTCTGAACTGCCTTGAATGAAAAATCTTTCCTTAAATAAATATATCTTTGTAACATAGAAACCTGTATGTTAATGAAGAGAGTTGTGCTCTCAACAAAGTGTTTAACAAGCAATAATTCCCCATAATTGACAACTTACCACTGCCAAGCAGAAGTTCATCTTGTCACATTTGAAAGACTTAAACAATGGAGTGAGTTGATCCTGACTTCTAGATGGACCTTGGACTTTTCATCTGTTTCTGCCACATATCTTTCCATAGACCTTTTCACTTAGACTTCTGTAAGATTTCAGACATATCTGTTAAATTTGCTGATGACACAAAGATAAGTAGGTAAGTAATATGTAAAGCAGACATAGGGGAGCTACGAAGGAATATTTGCAAAAGTCTAGCAAAGGGAGCATAATGTGGAAAAATGTGAAACTGACCAACTGGATAAAGAAAACATATGGTCTATCTGGAGAGACATTGTAGAGTCCTGATATGCAGAGGGATCTGGGTGCCCTAGTGAATGAATTGTGAAAGGTTACTATGGAGTTGCAGCAAGTAAGTAAGAAAGCTAGTAGATTGTTATTGTTTAGTGCGAGAGCTTTGAATATATCAGCAAGAAGGCTATGCTTCAGTTATACAGGACATTGGTAAGACCACATCCAGAGTGCAGGTTATTGCAATAATTGAGCACGGTATTAATCTCCTTATTTAAGTAAGGAAGTAGATGTGCTGGAGATAGTTCAGAGAAACTTTACAAGATATATACCTGGAATAGGTAAGCAGTCTTATGAGAAAGTATTAGAGAGGTTAGGCTTACATGCACTAGAGTTTAGAAATGTAAGAGGCAACTTGAAACGTATGAAGTCCTGAGAGATCTTGACAGAGTAAATGTGGTAAGGATATTTCCTGTTATTGTAGGATCTAGAACAAGGGCTTATTATTGTAGAATAAGGTGCTGCCATTTAAAACAGACAAAAGGAGTTTCTTTTTCTCTCAGAGGACTGTGAATTTTTGAGACTTCCTTGCCAGAGTCCTTGAATACAGTAAAGGCAAAGGTAAATAAAGATTCTTGATAATCAAAGCTACAAAAGATAATCAGGGACAGGCAGTAATGTAGGGCAATCAAATCAGCCATGATATTACTGAATAGTGGAGCAGGCTCAAGGGGTCAAGTGGCTTATTCCTGTTCCTTATTTGTATGTTTGTCAAGTCATATAGCATCCTTTCTCCATCACATTTCCTCTGCTGGGTGTGGCAGTTTTCTCTTGCTAGTGTGATGGTCTCAAACAGAGTGTAAAGATTATGAAATCTCAGTTGCCTGAACACAGTTTGCATTTAAAGTTTCTTTACCTTTTGCACTGACATTGGGGAATTGCACAGAAAACCAGCTCAACTGAACATATTTCATGCCTATTGCACTGTTTCTCCCGCAACAAATATTTTCTGACCTGTTGAACAATTTCTGCTTTATTACAGCATTTCATAATACTGGAATTAGTCCCCTGAACTTTGAAAATATGAAACTTTTTTTTATCTGGAGAAGTTTTGTTCTGTTTTCCAGTAGATCAGGATGAGGAATCCATGGTGTTTTTAGGCTCACAAGGTTAAAAAGCCTTCCAGAATAATCCTGTTATTCAGACCTTGTTAATTGTCTGTGAAAACTAGGTATTAGAGCAGTGCTGACGTGCAAAAACTCAGAGCAAGGATTAAATTAAATAGTCCAAATGAAGAATTCGGTTATGGATTTACATTCAAATCCAGATTTTGTGTCCGGTTTCTTTTATAAGCTCAAAACTTGTCTGATATCCATTGACCCACTTAAGGAAATTGTCATTGGTTGGCTTGATGACAAGAGTCACACAAAGCGTTAAAGCCATTAAAGTTTAATGCACTAAGAGACCTAAGCTACATGACACAAATTCAACGTACAATGGACAATTAGATTTTAGCCCCTATAGTTATCAGCATTGTAATGTTTAACATCAATAATTACAGTGAAACTCGTTATTACTTGTTATATATTACTGAATCAGACCATACAGTTCTGACTAATTAAAATGATCATTCAAAGGGTGTGAGTGCTAATACAGGCTAAAAAGCAAAACAGTTCACCATTTGCATTAACATCATATCTTAACCATTATTTATAGAATCTTAATGGATAGGTATAGGTTAGTTTAATTGTGTGGAACTAGCTGTGTACATGAACCAGTCTTCACTAGCCTTTTGTGTAAGAGGGACCAGAACTAAATACCACTAATTGCTACTCCCATTACTTTCCAGTGGCTAAACACCTGCCCTTTTACTTCCATCATTTCTATCATTCAGGTTTCCATACGCTCCTTCTGGGTGAAACAGCGTTTGACATGTACATGTGTATATTGATCTTGCTAATAATTTACATTGTGAAGATTAAACATAGATAGATGCTTACTTTGCAGGGCAATATTCCCTCAGCACAGTCCTGAGCTTCCAGGAACCTGAGATTTTATTTCTCTACTCCATTCCCACTCTGTTCTCTCGATCCCTGAGTCCTACACCATTCATATGAAAACCCAAGTGACTGAAATATTTAAAATCTTTGGAATCTTGACAAGATAAATGTTGGAAGGATGTTTCCTCTTGTAGGAGAATCTAGATCAAGGGATCACTGCTTCATTGTAAGGGGGTGCTCATTTATGACAAGCATTAGGAGATTTTTGTTCACACATAGGGTCACAAATCTGTGAAAGACTCTTTCACAAAAATCAGTGGAAATAGAATCCATGTATATATTTTAAAAAAACAGAGGTAGATAAATTCTTGATTAACAAGGGGTTGATAGCTTATTGGGGGTGGAGTAAGCTTATTTGTCACAATGTTATTGAATGGCGGAGTAGGCTTAGGGAGAAGAGTAATCTACTTCTTCCCCTAGTCTATTTTTGCATATTCATAAGTAGTCAAAAAATGTGGCAATATGCTTAAGCAATAACTTAGATTTTTAATTATAAAGCTATCATCACTTTCATGTAGCTTCAAATTAGCTGGAGCATCCACTGGTTCTGATGGCTTCAATTATGTATGAATTTGAATTTAATGAACCATATTTTGGTATCTTCCTGTTTGTCAGTCTCCTTTTCTTTCCACATCTTCTCTAAGTCTTCTTCATGTTAAAGTCTCCTAAAAAAAGGAGCTTTCCTGCTCCTCTGATGCTGCTTGGCCTGCTGCGTTCATCCAGCTCTACACCATGTTATCTCAGATTCTCCAGCATTGGCAGTTCCTACTATCTGTCCAAAAAATATTGTGATTCCTCTGTTATAACTCCACAAACGACTTTCCTTACTTTCAAGGGCATTTTTAAATTATTTCATAGGTTGTGAACATAGCTGGAAAGGCCAGCATACAGAACAAAGAGAACAGAGTCATAGAGTCATTGAGTCATACAGCACGGAAACAGACCCATTGGTCCTATTTGTCCGTGCCAACCAGTTTTCGCAAATTAAACCATTTGCCTGTATTTCGCCTATATCCCTCTAAACCTTTCCAATTTCTATATCTGTCCAAATGTCTTTAAAATGTAGCAACTATACCTGCATCTATCACTTCCTTTGGCAATTCATTCCATATGTGCATCACCCTCTGTGTGAAACAGTTGCCTCTCAGGTCCATTTTAAATCTTTCTCTTTGCACATTAAACCTATGCACTCTAGTTTTGAACTCCCCTACCCTCGAGAAAAGACCTCTGCCGTTCACCTTTCCCATGCCTCTCATGATTTTATAAATCTCCATAAGGTCACCCCTCAGCCTCCAACGCTCCAGGGAAAAAAAGTCCCAGCCTATCCAGCCTCTCCTTATAACTCAAACCATCCAGTCCTGGTAACATCCTTGAAAATATTTTCTGTGCCTTTTCCAACTTAATAAGATCATTCATATAGCAGGGTGACCGGAACTGTAAACGATACTTGAAAAGTGGTTTCACCAATGTTTTGTACATCCACAACTCATAAACTCAATGGTCTAAGCAATGATGGTGAGCATGCAAATGCCTTCTTCATCACCTTATCTACCTGTGACACCACCTTTAAGGAACAATGTACCTGAACTATTAGGTGTCTGTGCTTGATGACACTCCCTATTGCCATACCATTAACTGTGTAAGTCTGGCCCTGGTTTGTCTCACCAAAACGCAAAACCTCACATATATCTAAATTAAGTTCCATCTGCCACTTCTCCGTCTATTGGCCCAACTGATCAAGATCATGTTGCCCTCTTAGAAAACCTTCTTCACTGCCCACTATACTATTGAGTTTGGTGTCATCAGCAAACTTACTAACCATGCTTCCTATATCTTCATCCAAATTTCTAATATAAATCACAAACAACAATGGACCCAGCACTGACCCCTGCAGAACACCACTGTTCACAGGTCTCCAGTCCTAAAAACAACCCTCTATCACCACCCTCTGTCTCCTAACATCAAGCCAATTTTGTATCTAATTGGCTAGCTCTCCCTGGATCTCATGCGATCTAACTTTACTAACCATGTGGAACCTTGTCAAAGGCCTTGCTAACGTCCATGTAGATAATGTCTACTGCTCTACCCTCATCTATCTTCTTGATTACATCCTCAAAAAACTCAACCAAGTTTGTGAGACACCATTTCCCACGTACAAAACCATGCCAACTATTCCTAATCAATCATTGTCTCTCCAAATGCATATAAATTCTATCTCTCTGAATCCCCTTCATCTAATTACCCACCACTGATGTCAGATTCACCGATCTTTGGTTCCCTGGGTTTTCTTTACAGCTTTTCTTAAACAAAGAACAGTGCAGAACAGAACCAGGCCCTTCAGCTCACTAAGCCCACATGGTGACTTTCTAAACTAAACTACTTTTGCCTCTACATGGTCCATATTCCTCTATTCCTTGCCTATTCATGTATTGGTAAAGATGCCTCTGAAATGTTGCTATTGTATTTGCTTCTATCATCTCTTGTGGCAGCAAATTCCAGGCACTTACTGGCCACTGTGCATAAAACATATTACCCAAGTCTCCTTTAAACTTTACCTCTTTAACTTTAAATCTGTGTCCCCCTAGTAATTGACACTTCTACCCTGGAAAAAAAGACTCCATTCTATATATGCATCTCATAATTTTGTGAACTTCTATGAAGTTAACCCTCAAGCTTTGTCATTCAAGTGAAAACAAACCAAGTTTGTCCAATCTCTCCTCATGGCTAATACTCTCCAAATCAGACAGTATTCTGTAAAACTTTTCTATACCATCTGCAAAGCCTCCACATCCTTCTGGTAATGTGGTAACCAGAATTATACACAATATTCCAATAGTTCTATATGGTTGCAATATGACTTACCAATTTTTATACTGCACACCCTAACTGATGAAGGCAAGCATGCCATATGTCTTCTTGACCACCTTTTCCATTTGTGTTGGCACTTTCAGGGAACTGTGGACCTGTATGCCTAGATCCTTCTGTATGTTAATGCTTCTAAGGGTTTTGCCATTTACTGTATAGTTCCCTCCTACATTAGACCTTCCAAAATGCATCACCTTGCATTTGTCCGGATTAAATCCCACCTGTCATTTCTCTGCTCAAATCTCCAGCCTTTCTATATCCTGCTGTATCCGTTGGCAATCCTCCTCACAGTAGTGATTGTAATGAGGTCAGCCAGGTGGACCTCATAGAACATGAATTCCCTGATTGGGGTTGCTAATCTGGCCCAATCAGGGAGCCCTAGATTACAGTTAAGATCAGGAGTGTCAGACATCCTGCTCATTCAGAGATCTGGCTCTGAGGGAGTTGGATCATTATCAAAGAATCTCCACATGTAAATAAAGGGTGACCTGGGGACCAGATACCAGCTGCTGTGGAGTTATTAAAGTGATGATGAGAGAAAAGCACACTCCCAAAGAAATTTGCTTGTAACAGTTATCTTTGAGTTGAGGTAAGCATTTCTGGCATCATGCCACTATTTGTTTGATCCTGCCATCAAAGACTAGGCCCAGTATGTGGAAAGAAGGTGTTATTTATTCCAGACAAATAACATTGGGGCAGATAAAAAGCATCGAGTAATTCTCCTGACAGCTTTTCTGCTTATTAGGAGCCTAACTTTCCCTGAGGCACGAGATAGTAAAACTTTACAAGAGTTGACTGATTTAATTAAGGAATATTATGACCTCATGCCACCCCTAATTCTGAGATGCTATCAGCTTTACTTTGCAATTCAAGAGCCAGGAGACTGCATATCAGGATTTTTGACTTGGTTAAGATGACTGGCAGACTCATGTGACTTTTCTCTAAGCCTTAATGAGATGCTTAGAGACTGTCGGGTATGTGAGATTAATGATGTAACCCATGCAAAAACACCTACCAGCTGAAGCCCAACTGGACTTCAAACAGACACGAAAACTGACTTTATCATTGGAAAATGCGGCAAGTGGATCATATGAGTTGCAGGGTATTCCTTTAGAAGTGGACACCATTGCTAGTTCAACTAAGCTTGGGGAACACCATTTGGGTGAAAGCAATTGCTTAGCCTCACTCAGGCCATATCTTGAACAGAGGGACTCTAGGTCAGCCCATAGCAAAAACCGAAAACAAAACCAAATCTCCGCCGAAAGGTTAAAATTTTCTTCAGGATCCAGCCAGGCAAGCCATTCTAGTTGCTGTCAGTGTGTCGGCTTGAGAAAGCAGAAGAGTCCCACATGACCCAAACTGAGTCAGAGAACTCAAAGGCTGATATCCAGGACAGGACGTACCCTGGAAAGTCCACCTACATCTGGTTTGGAACAATAAAGTTGCTTAGCAAAATCCAACCCATAACCAATCAAAATAAAAGTCAGAGAAAATGGTCGCCCACTTTTAATGGAGGTCGATACCTGTGCAGCCATTTCAGTGATCGCAGAACAAGATTTTAGCAAAATTCACCCTGTAATCCAAATCTTAGATTTGTGCAAGACCTTGGCTAGACTGAGAACATATACCAGGAAATCTTTAGAGATTATTGGTACCACTTCAGTACCGGTCTCTTTGAGAAGCGGCTGATTGTTGTGAAAGGCTCGGGCCCAGCCGTGATGGGATGAAATTAGTTGAGACATATTCATCTAGATTGGATCAACATTTTTTAATTAGAAAATGGCTGCCCGAATGAAATTCTAATTAAATACGTAGAAGATTTTTAGGAAGGTCTAGGGATTATCAAAGGAGCCAAGGCCAACATGCTCATTGACCAGGAACCAATTCCAGGATTCTGCAAGGACCACCCAGTGCCACTTGCCTAATGGGCAAAAGTAGAGGCAGAAATCAGAAGGCTGGAAAGCGAAGGAATCATCAAACCAGTGCAATTTGCAGAATGGGCAGCATTGGTCATATCGATTGAGAAGCCTGATGCGTTAGTTTGCCTTTGTGGGGATTTTAAACAAACAGTAAACTGCTGTTCACAGCTGGATAAATTACCCAATCCCTCACAAAAAGGATTTATGTGCAAAAGCTGGCAGGGGGACCGTCCTTCACGAAGGTGGACATGAGCCGTATAGACTTGCAATTGTGATTAGATGGTAATTTCCAGAAGTGTGCTACAATTAATACCCACAATGGTTTGTACAAATATACAATACTGCCATTTGTGGTATCATTAGCCTGTTCAATTTTGCAGCGGACGATGGAAAACATTTTGCAAGGTCTACCATAGACAGCCATTTATCTAGATGATATGCTAATAATAGGGAAGATCAATAAGGAGCACTTAAGAGAACTTGGACATAATCCTTAGATATTTCATCCAGGCAGGTATATACCATATAAGGGAAAAATGTGTGTTCCAGGCCCCCAAGTGACCTACTGGAGCTGCAGAGTCAACAAAACCGGATTACACCTGTTGAAAGATAAAGTGAGGGGAATTAAAGATGATCCAGCTACCAAGTCCGTACCAGAGCTCAGGTCTTCGCTTGGGCAGGTGAATTAGACTCAAGGATCATATATGGCCAGGCCTCCATCTTGGCACCTTTGCATCAACTCTTAAAAAAGGGTCAGCCATGGAAATGTTTGTGTAGCCGAGCCATAGCTTTCAATGGACTGAAGAAACAGCTATCATCCTCTAAGGTGTTGGCACACAATGATCCCAAGCGAGATCTGGTATTGACATGCGATACCTCCCCGTACAGCATTGCGGTAGTATCAGCTCATAGGTGGCCAAATGCCAAAGAAAGCCCAAGAGCATATGCATACAGGACTTCGGGTAATGTAGAGCCAAAATACGCTCAGATAGAGAAGGAATGTTTGGCAGTCGTATTTGGAGTCAGGAAGTCCCAAAAATAGCTTTATGGATATAAATTTGAAGCCATGGATTCGGTTACATGTTGACTATACAGATCCTTTCATGGGCTCAATATTCCTCGTCATTGTGGGAACCTACTCAAGGTAGCTGGATGTGCATAGAGTTCATTTGTCAAACATAGGGACAACAATAGAAAAACTGCATACATCTTTTGCAATATACCAACTCCCAGAAGTGTTAGTCACAGATAAAAGGCCATTGTTTACCAGTAAAGAGTTTGAGTATTTCCTAAAGTCGAATGATATTCGACATATATGATAGCTTCATATCATCCATCATCCAACGGTCTGGTAGAAAGAGCAATCCAAACTTTGAAGACAGGCTTAAACAAACAGCCTACAGCTTCACTAGATTTCAAAGTGTCCTGTTCCGATTTGATTATAGGATCAGCCCTCATGGAAATACAGGGATAGCTCCAGCAGTGTTGCTGATGGGAGAATATTCCTCACCAGGTTAAACCTGACATTCCCGGGCCTGGGCAGAGGGTAAAACGGCATTAGAAATGCCAATGCCGGACACAAGATTCTGCTAAATGGAAGAGAAAGAATACTTCAGGGAACAAAGTTTGGTGTAGTAACTGCAAGTATGGCCCTACATGGGTAAGAGGCATGTTCAACGTGGGTCGGTTTCAGTGACATATTAAGTTCGGGTCAGTGTGACAGTCCTGAACAAGCTCATGAGCCATATGAAAGCTGCAAACTTGCAAACGGCACATGAGAAAAATCTGCCCGGCTCCTCAGCAGACTTTCCGATTGTTCCAGAACCTATGGGTTCTACCTCTCCATCAAACTTTGGAGATACCTCGGGATCTGAGATGGACACAGTGGATGTCCCTGCCTCAACGCCTTTACCACCTGAAGAAGAGAATGAATTTCTTCCAAGAAACTCCAGATGCAAGAACCGAGCTACTGTCCATTACATGCTGTTTGTATCAGACGCAGAGTTGGGGGAGCCTGACCTGGTGCTAAAACACCCCAAGGGGAGCTAAAAAAAAAGCCTATGTCCTCGGACTCAGAGGGGGAGGGATGTGGTAATTGTAATGAGGTCAGCCAGGTTGACTTCATAGAATATGAGTTCCTAGATTGGGGCTGTTAATCTGCTCCACTCAGGGAGCCTTGGCTGACAGATAATGAACTGGACACTCCTGCCCTTGACTGTGAGGGGTGGCATATTACCCTCAGGGCACTGCTTGTCTTTTACAAGGACGTGATCAATGTTTTGGACACGGTTGACTTGTGATGGGCCTACCTGCTGTCAGATATAGCAGCTATTGTCAGAGAGCCATTGCTCAGGAATCTGCACCTCAATAATTGTGAGTTCTGGTGGAAGGGAGTGCCGTGGCCACAGGTGTTATCAGAGTTGGGACGTGCTAGGCGGCAGGTGCCCTTGGTTGGATGGTGCCGCAGGAATTGGCATGTAAGACGACAGTAGATGTCTGGCTGTGACCACTGCCATCCGACGCCTTAAAATAATGGCACTCAAACCTAATATCATGCACCAGTTGGAGGATGCTCAGGTATGCGGTGGATTCCCATTTGCACATACCCCTGCTCGGACAGAATTTCACTTTGCCCCCAGGATCCTGTGCCTCCCTTGGGCGCCTGTGCCCCACAACCTAAGCTGCCTCTGGAGTATGTGTTGTATGTCTTTTAGGGAGACAAAACAGTGGGCTATGTACAGACTGCTGCTGCATACTATCTACCTCTTCTCCTTTGTCCAACACCCAGACGTGTTTTGGGGCATGTCTATTTACTGCCAGGCGGTGGGGGTCCCAAGTGGAAGGCTTTCTAAGTAGCAGTCCTCCCTCTTTCCTTTGGGAACCCAGGGTGGAGGGTGCTGCATGCAGCAGATTGCAGTGGTTCGAGACTCCCAACCTAACTGCTTATTTGGCGTACTGTGGAGTCTGTGGACCATGTATATGTTGGTTGTGGGCATTTGGATCCCCATTTTAATTATTTAATAAACCTTTTGCTGTGTTTTTGGTTGCATTTTAACTCCATATTCCTAACCTTTGGGCACCTGTTGCAGAGGGGTGCAGGCAGATTGGAGGACCTCCTCGTGAGTCTGTTCCTGGTCCTGGCCAGACTAGCAATAAACAGGTCCAGGCAGTGGGCTGTGGAGGGGGTCATTTCTGCCAAGTGCCTGCCCCTCTTCCACAGTTACATTCGAGACCAAGTTTTATTGGAGAGGGAGCACAGGGTGTGCACCAATGTTCTTGACGCCTTTCAGGAGAGATGGGCACCACTTGGAGTGGAGTGTTTTATTTCCCCCTCCAATTCTATTTTGATTTAATCCCTACCCTGCCCCTTCACTATATTTTAACATAAGCATTGCCCTGATCAGGCTTTGCTTGTTAATGGTTCAAATGGGTATTTTTCCTAGTGGTCAAAGTATAGAATATAGTTCTTACACAATGGTGTCTTTTTACTCAGCCACTACTTAAACACAGACACTGATGTTATAGGGCAGTATAAACACTACTGCTGTGCAGTGCTAGTGTGAGAGTAAAGAAAAGAAAAGCACAACAAGAAAAAGAAAAGCAAATGAACAGGGGATTCAGAGAGTCTCCTGAAAATAAAAGAACAGGAGTATTGGATATCCTGTCTATACAGTGTGGTGCTGGAGGAACACAGCAGGTCAGGCACCATCAGAAGAGCAGGAGACCTGACATTTCGGGTCTAGACTTTTCATCAGGTGCTGATGAAGGGTCTAGGCCTGAAACTTCGACTCTCCTGCTCCACTGACGCTGCCTGACCTGCTGTGTTCCTCCAGCTCCACACTGTATTGACTCTGACTCCAGCATCTGCAGTTCTTGCTATCTCCAAGTGTCAGATATCTTGTTCGTTTTGAGAGCTGGCTCTGACGGAGTTGGATCAGTGTCAAGGACTCTCCACATGTAAATAAAGGGTGACTTAATGACAGATACTGGCCTCTGTGGTGTTATTTCACTTGCTATCTGCATCGTCCCCAATCTTTGTGTTGTCCACAAACTTACTGATCAGACTATCTACATTCTCCTCCAAATTGTTTATATATATATATATTACAAACAACAGGGGTCTCAGTACTGATCCCTGCAGACCATCATTGTCAGGGATCTCCAGTCAGAAAAACACGCTTCCACCACTAATCTGCCTTTATGATCAAACCAGTTTCTTATCCGTCTCACCAGCTCACTGCAGATCATATTGACTTTACCTTCCGTACCAGCTTGCCATGAGGGAACTTGTCAAGGGCCTTGCTAAATTTCATGTAGACAACATCTACTTCCCTGTACTCATCAATCACCTTTGTCAAGTCCTCAAAAAACCCAATCAAGCTTGAGGCATGACGTTCCCCCCACAAAGTCATGCAGCTTATTACTCATAAATCCACGTTTTTCCCAAATTTGAGTAAATCCTGTCCCTAAAAATCTTCTCCAACAATTTCTGTACCACAGTTGTAAGGCTCACTGGTCTGTAATTTCCTGGGTTATCTCTGTTGCCCTTCTTGAACAAAGGGACAACATTGGCTATTCTCCGGTCTCTGGGACCTCTCTGTGACTGAAGAGGATACAAAGATTTCACACAAGGCCCAGCAATTTCCTTCTTCACTTCCCTCAGTATTCTGGGGTAGAACCTATCAGGTCCTGGGGACTTGTCTGCCTTAATGCTTTTCAAAACACCCAACACCTAGCTAACTAATTGGATTCAAAATTGGCTTGATTGTAGGAAGCAGAGGATGATGGAGGAAGATTGTTTCTCAGACTGGAGGCCTGTGACTAGTGGTGTGCCACAGGGGTCGGTGCTGAGACCTTTGTTATTTTTAATTCATATAAATGATCTGGATGTGAATGTGCAAGGCACGATTAGTAAGTTTGTGAATGATACAAAATTAGGAGGTATTGTTGATAGTGAGGAAGGTTACCAAAAATTGCAGAGGGACCTTGATCATTTAGGGAAGTTGGCTGAGGATTGGCAAATGCAATTCAATACATATAAGTGTGACGTGTTGCACTTTGGAAAGTCAAACCAAGATCGGACTTGTATAGTAAAGGGTAAGGTCCTGAGGAGTGTTGTCGAACAGAGGGACCAACGAGTACAAGTATATAGTTCATTGAAAACGGCATCACAGGTGGACATGGTGGTGATGAAGACATTTAGTATGCTGGCCTTCATTGGTTGAGGTGTTAGGTATAGAAGTTGGGACATTATGTTACAGTTATATAAGTCATTGGTGAGGCTGTTATTGGAGTATTGTGTACAGTTTTGGTCACCCTGTTGAAGGAAAGACATAGTTAAACTGGAAAGTGTGCAAAGAAAATTTACGAGGATGTTGCCAGGACTGGTAGACCTGAATTATGGGGAGAGGTTGGCCAGGATAGGACTTTATTCCTTGGAACGTAGGAGAATGAGGGGTGACCTTATTGAGGTGTATAAAATCATGAGGTGTATAGATAGGATGAATGCATATTGTCTTTTTCCCAGGGATGAGGAATTGAAAACTAGAGGGTTTAGGTTTAAGGTGAGAGGGGGTAGATTTAAGAAGGACCTGAGGGGCAACTTCTTCATGCAGAGAGTAGTGCGTATATGGAATGGGCTGCCAGAGAAAGTGGTTGAGGCAGGTCCAATTGCAACCATTTAAAAAACATTTGGATAGGTACATGGATTAGAAGAGTTTAGAGGGATATGGACCAAATGCAGGCAATTGAAACTAGCTGAGTGGGCACCTTGGTCAGCATGGACCAATCTGGGCCAAAGGGCCTGTTTCCAAGCTGTACTACTCTCTGACACTATGACCTCCTTCTTTATGATCACTATTCCAGAAATTGTCTCCCACTGACACTTTGATCATCTGGCCGGGCTCATTCTCCTGGAACCTTCCCTAGTTTGACTATTTACACGTTGCTTTAAAAAAACCCTCCTGAATATATTTAACCTATTGTTTTTTCATGCATCTGTTGTTTTTGTAGTTTGCACAGGTACAGCTTACAGTTGGATGATGCCGTCAAACATGTTTTAATCCAGTGACGCTCAGTACAAACTGGAAGAACAGTATCTCATTTTCCACTTGGGGACTCTACAGCCTTCTGGGCTCAATATTGAGTTCAACAGTTTTAGGGCTTGGGGCACTTTCGCCCATCTTCTTACCCCAACACCACACATTAAGCTTTGCTATCTCATAGTCTGCTATTACACACCAGCAATTGATAGCCACTAATTGTCCACTTCATTCTCCCAAGCTGATCACTATCCACTCCTTTGTCTGTCTGACTGTTCTTCTCTCTCTTTAGGCTCTATTGTCTACCTAGTGTTTACTCTTTACACCCTATTGTCTGCTTAAAAAACAACATTTTCCTAGCTACGATCAGTTCTGAGGAAGTGTCATTGAACCAATATGTTAACTTTGATTCCTCTCTACAGATGCTGCCAGACCTGCTGAGCCTTTCCAACAATTTCTATTTTTGCTTTTTCTTGCAAAATGTAAGTGTCTGTGGGTTCTAGAGTCAAATCCTAGAGGGCTGAAATGATGTGGTTTGGTCTTGGCAGCTGCATAGAAGAAGAGTGGAAGAAGACAATAGTGACAGACCATGCAGGAAACACTGGTGGAACTAGAGCCAGATGATAGCCCAGAGAACCAAGTGGTGAGCTGTGGTGCCAGGTAAACACTTTAAAATTCATGTTGAGAATTGGCACCACCTTGTTTCTCAGAGAATATGTAGAGAATTGGGAACTGCATAGAGATGAGATGAGATCAGCTATTAACGAGATACAAATGTATGAAATGTGTTGATGTTTCCCTCATTAGTGGCCTTCAGAACTTGCCTCTTAAAACTTAGAGGGAATGTCAGAACTTTTTTCTTCACATTGGGAATCTGAATTATTCATTCTTGCCATATTATGCCAACTTTCTTTTTATTGTCCATGTTGCTCATGGCATGAGAAACTTTTGCCCATCTTCTCTCTATCTACCCTTCTTCAGGACTGGACGTGAGGGTAGGGGGAGCTGCAGATATAGGTGGGGTGGGTAGGGTAGCGGAATGGTGGTGATAGGTGGGTACTGGTAGTAGGTACAACCTGGTTGGTCGATGGGAGGGTAAGTAGATGGAATAGAAGGGAGGAGCTGGGGCTGGAGAGGGGGCTGGGGGATAGGTGGGAATGTGACTTAAAATTAGAGAACTCAGTGTTGAGTCCTCCAGGCTGTGGGGTGCCCAGGCGGAAGATAAGGTGTTGTTCCTCAAATTTGCATTCCGAGTCGCTGTGACACTGGAGGAGGAGGCCGAGGATGGACATGTTGTAGGGGGAGTTGGAGGGGATTTGAAATGGGTGGTGACCAGGATTAAGCTGGCCGTTACAGGTCAGGTGAAGATGCTCAGCAAAACAGTCTTGCCAGGGCTTATATTCACTGAAGTTTCGAAGAATGAGAGAGGATCTGATTGAAACATACAAAATTCTGACAGGGCTGGACAGACTAATAGGAGGGAGGACACGTTCCTTGATTAGAGAGTGTAGAAACAATAGTCAGAGTTTCACAATACAGTGTAGGCCATTTTGGAGCTGAGAGGTGGAAACATTTCTTCGCTCAGAGGGTTGTTAGGTTGTGACTGCAGAATGCTGTAGAGGCTGGCTCACTAACGATATTGAGAAAGAGATTCAGCATTTGTTAGACATTAATTGCATCATGAGGTATGAAGAGAAAGCAGGAATATGGCATCGAGATGGAGAATCAGCCATGATTGGCCTAGCAGGCTCAAAGAGCTGAATGGCTTACCCCTACTCCTAATTGCTATGTTGCCGTTTTTCTATACCTTCAGTATCATTACCTTGAGGTAAAAGATGGCAGGAGAAAAACTTTAATTGCTAAAATTCACATAGAAATTCTGAATGTTCTTCTGTGCTTACGTTACTTATGTCTTGATGCATGGAGAAATGTGCATCATTAAGACTTGTATGTGAACATTAACAATTAGATTTGACAACTAATACTGATCCTTACAGCACTTTCCCTGTATTTATGTATCTTTTGTGTTAGAAGACATGGAGATAAATATTTGTAGTTTACAATGTTTCCAAGGCAATTGGTGCAATTATTGTTCTTTTATGATCCAACAAAACTACATTTTTTTAGAAGAATATAACTTCGGATGGCACAGTGGCTCAGCGATTAGCATTGCTGTCTTACATTACCAGGGACCTGCGTTCAATTCCAACTGCGGGTGACTATGTTGAGTTTGCATGTTCTCTCTGTGTCTGTGCGGATTTCTGCTAGGTATTCTGGTTTCCTTCTACAGTCCAAAGATGTGTAAATGAGGTGGATTGGCCATGCTTAATTCCTATAGTGTTCTGTGATGTGTAGTTTAGGTGCATTAGCCGCAGGAAAGGCAGGAATAGGGTAGGGGATTGGGTCTGGGTGGGATGCTCTTCGTAGGGCTGGTGAGAACATGTCAGGCTGAATGACCTGTCCCCACACTCTGGGGATTCTAAGCGAATGTCATTTTCTGCAAACTAGTCACTTTGATTTGACATTTATGCTACTTGAAAATTGAATGAGTTTAGCAGAAAATATATCTTCTCAGCCCTGCAATCCTAGGTAACACACACTTTGTGGCTATTTGATGTCAATATCCTCAAGTGATCGTAGAGATCATTTATTGAAGCCATCAGTGAATGACATTAAATCTTCAGAGCACTCTTTACCTGGTTTAAATAAAATATTCCAAATCATATTTTAAAGGAGGTTGCAATTTAATTAAAACAATGTATTTATTTAATTGAAGGGAATTAATTGAAATAAAAATGATGCTGATACTCCATTTGAATAGTTTTTGCTAAGAAACTAGTGACTATGTGTTGTAGAAAAGCATAAGGCTTTTGGAGACCAACAGTTAGAAAGTTGACAATTCAATGTAGACTGAATGGGCTGAAGGGCCTCATCTGCACTGTATGATTTTATGATCACTAAGACAGAAAACAGACTAATCAACACTGAACCACAGGAATTCATTTAAAAAAGACAGTTTTTTAACAAGTGATAAAACATTGTTTTGTATGAAATATTATGAACAACAAAAGCCACAGATGCAGACAATAAGTCTTAAAACGCAATGTTTGTGTGTGTGTGTGTGTGTTTGTGTGTGAGGGCCCAAGTGACTGCTTGAATGGGATGGCACAGTAGCTCAGTGGTTAGCCCTGCTGCCTCACAGCACCAGGGACCCAGGTTTGATTTCAGCCTCAGGTCACTGACTGTGTGGAGTTTGCCTGTTCTCCTCGTGTCTGCATGGGTTTCCTCTCGGTGCTCCATTTTGCACCCAGAGTCCAAAGATGTGCAGGTTGGGTGGATTGGTCATGGTAAATTGCCCATAGTGTCCAGGGATGTGCAGGTCAGGTGGATGAACTATGGGAAATGCAGGGCTAGGGGACTGGTCTGGGTGGGATTCTCTTCAGAGGGTCAGTGTAGACAATTATTGCTGTGTCACACAGTTCAGCAAGTATTCACAGCATTCTTTGCAAGCCTATCTGACCATAAATTTTACTTAGAGATGAGAAATTGTTTCCTCCCTGCTCTCTGAATATTCACACTCTAACTTTTGGGAAATATCCATCCAAAAATGCACCCAGCCTTAGACAAAGATCTCTTGTGTACGATAACCAGTGGATTTAAGATGGTGAAAAATGTTTGAAATTTAGATTAATCTATTTGAGCTCATTAGCTGTGGCTCTGCCAGTACTGGTCTTACTTCTAGGTTGGAAAACACTAGGTTCAAATCCGAACTAAGCATTAGTATCAAGATTAACACACAATTATAGCACTGAAGATGTACTACAATGTTGGAAGTGTAACTTTGCCCACCTTTCCAGTGATAAATTCCCATGATAAGTTTGTCTCTCATTCAACACTGCAAATGTAAATGAACTGATCATTATCCTGTTGCTGTTTGTGGGACACTTCTACACTTAAATTGGCTGTTGTGTTTTCTTATATTACAAGAGTGACTAGACTTCATTGGCTGGAAAGTGATTTGAGATGTCACATGCTCGTGAAGATGCTATGTAAATGTAAATCTTTCTATTTTGAAATCTTGGGTAAGTTGATTGTTCATCTCAAAGTGACAGTCATCTCAAAGAGGATTTGATTAGTGTGACAAAGATTCTAAAGGTTAAGGAAAAAAATTGGGAGTAGGTCAGGCATCCAGCCAAGATGAATCACACAAAATGAACATGTTAATCACTTATCTAAGCAATGCCATTGATGTAATTACTACAAATTGGGTAGATGAGCAGCAAGATCTGTTTGTCTAGATAAGTAGAAATGGAAGAATCTTGCACAAGGATGGAGTTATATTCACTGAAAAGCAGTGTATACATTGAACCATTATATTTCCAAAGGAAATTTATTTTCAGTGCATCAACATTCAATTGCACCGAGAAACCTCAGTGTGATAAAGTGTGATTTTCTGATGCTGATCATAGTGAGCAGTCTATTTGTCAAATGCAGCTACAGTACTTCTTAAGGAATACATTTGGACATAAGCGACTGACTCAGTCCTGTGATATCGTTGGCAATAATATGAAAGAAACAAATAGAATTTAAAATGAAGCTGGCGTCCCTTGAGGAACATTGGTAAAGCTTCCCTCCTCAAAGGTTTGGACACTAATCATCCTGAAGCTCCTGAAAAATGACAAAATGTCTGCAAATGTAATCTCATGATCTTCCAGGCTTGGAAGTCTGAATGACTGAGTAGCTAAACAAGAGAAAAATTTGGAGTAGAGAGGTATGGAGTTGAAGAGACTGCTCAACCTTGCTAGTAGTTTTATCAATAAATTAGGCTCCGCATGGTTTACACACAAACACACACACATACACTCCTAGTTCTGAGGAAGGATCATCACTCGACCTGAAAAGTTAACTCTAGATTCCCTCCACAGATGCTGCAAGACCTGCTGAGCCTACCCAGCAATTTCTGTTTTTGTTTCTGATTTCCTGCATCAATAGTTCTTTCGGTTTTTATTCCATGTGGTTTTACTTCATTTGTTAGGGAGTCAAGTGTTACAACCAAGTTTGGAGGGGTTCACCATTCTTTTCCAATTGCATTCCTCCACTGATTGGGTCATGTTTTAACGTAAACAGGTTGTTGATCCAGCCATCTATGTAAATTTTAAACTGTAACAGGTTTTGTATGAGGAATAATTCAGTCAGGTTTCTTCAATTAGTAGAGAATAACTAGTTTATTACAAAATAAACTTAAACAAACAGATAAAGATTGTTGACAAAAATAACATTAAGACTGCAAAGATAGATATAATTTTTTTTATAGCTTCATGGATTGTGCACTTTGCTGATTGGGTGCATTACTAGCTGCCCTTGAGAAGGTGGTGAGATGCTATCTTGAATCGCTGCAGTCCATGTGCTGAAGGTAGACCCATAATGTTTGAGTGAGGGAGATCCAGGATTTTGATCCAGCGACACTGGAGGAACAGTGATGTATTTCCAAGTCAGGATACTGAGTGGCTTGAAGTGAAACTTGCAGATGGCTTGTATCTGCTGTCCTTCTAGATTTTTCTGGTTGTGGGTTCAGAAAGTGCTGTTCAAGGAGTCTTGGAAATATCTGCAGTGCATCTTGTAGATGGTATACACTGCCGCTACTGAATGGTGATGGCGGAGGAAGTGAATATTTGTGAATGGGTTGCCAGTCATGTGAGTTGTTTTGTTCCAGGTGGTATCAAGCTTCTTGCTGCACTCAACCAGGCAAGTGAGGAATATTCCATCACATTTTCTGACTTATGCCTTGTAAATTACCGACAGGCTTTGCAGAGTCAGGAGACAATGCACACATTGCTTGTTTCCTACTACCTGCTGTTGTGACTAGTCCAGTTCACGTTTGTTCAATGATAACTCCTGGGATGTTGATAGTTTAGGATTCAGTGATGGTAATGGCATTAAATGCCAAGGAGTAATGATTAGATTCTCTCATTTTGGACATGATCACTGCCTGGCACTTACATGGCGTAAAGGTCACTTGCCATTTTAGCCCAAACTTGTGTATTGTACAACTCTCACTACATTTGAATAGGGACGGCTCTAGTATCTGAGGGCTGGCTAACAGTGCTGAACACTGTGCAATCATCAGTGAATATCCTTACTTCTGACCTTATGATGGTGCAAAGATCATTAATGAAGCAACTGAAGATGATGGGCCAAAGACACTACCAAAGGAATTCCTGAAGAAATGTCCAGGAGCTGAGATGACTGACTTCTACCAATCAAAACAATTTTCCTTTTACAGGGTATGCATCCAAATAATGGTGAGTTTTCTCCTGATTCCCATTGACTCCAGTTTGGCTAGAGATCCTTGATGCCACACTCAAGTCAAATTTAGCCTTGATTTCAGAAGTCACTCCCAATCAGCTCTGGAATTCAGCTCCTTTGTCCATGTTTGAGGTCAGGAGTTGAGTGGCTCTGGAGGAACCCAGTCTGGGCATCAGTGAGCAGACTATAACTACCCAAATGCTGTTTGAGAACACTATTGATGACTCTTTCCATGTCTTCTGTCATGATTGAGAGTAGATGGATGGGGCAATAATTGGATAGGTTGGCCTTTGTGTATGGGACATTCCTGGACAATCCTTCACATTGCCAGGTAGATGACAATGTTGTAATTACATTAGAATAGCTTGTCAATGGGCATGGGAAGCTCAGGAGCACAAGTCTTCAATACTACTTCTAGAACATATGTCAAGATCCATAGCCTTTACGTTATCTAATGCCTTCTGCCATTTCTTGATATGGGGTGAGAGTCAAATGAAGAATAGTGTCTGTAATGTTGGAAGTCCAAGGTGGAGGTTGAGATGAATAATCCATTTGTGACTTGTGGCTGATGATTGTTGCAAATAATTCAGCCCTATCTTGTATATTGATAAGTTAGGCTTCCCCATCATTGAGTTCCGAATATTTGTGGACCTGTCCTCCTTGAATTCTTATCCAACCAATCCAGAATGTATTAGCAACAGCCTGAAAATTTTACAGCTTGGTTTGAACGTTTTTTTCTATACATTGTGGGATGTCGGCATCACAGGTTGGCCAGCATTTCTTGCCCATCCCTAGTTACCCTTGAGACGGTGGTGGTGAGCTGCCTTCTTGAACCACTGCAGACCTCCTGTTGTAGGTTGACCCACAATGCCATTAGGGAGGGAATTCCAGAATTTAGACCCAGCAAAAGTGAAGGAATGGTGACACATTTCCAAGTCAGGATGGTGAGTGACTTGGAGGGGAACTTGGAGGTGGTGGTGTTCCCATATGTCTGATGCCCTTGTCCTTCTCGATAGAAGTGGTCGTGGGTTTGGAAGGTGCTGTTTGAGGATCTTTGGTGAATTTCTGCCGTGCATCTTGTAGATAGTACACACTGCTGCTACTGAATGACAGTGATGGAGGGAGTGGAGGCTTGTAAATGTAGTGCCAATTAAATGGGCTGCTTTGTCCTGGATGGTGTCAAGCTTCTTGAGTGTTGTTGGGGCTGCACTCATTCAGGCAAGTGGGGAGTATTCCATCACACTCCTGACTTGAGCCTTGTAGATGGTGGACAGGCTTTGAGGAGTCAGGAGGTGAGTTACTCGCCGCAGTATTCCCAGCTTCTGGCCCGTTTTTGTAGACATTGTGTTTATGTGGTGAGTCCATTGAGTTTCTGGTCAATGGTAACCCCCAGGATGTTGCTAGTGGGGGATTCAGTGATGGTAACAGCATTGAATGTCAAGGGGTGGTGGTTAGATTGTCTTTTATTGGTGCTGGTCATAGCTTGGCATTTGTGTGGCACGAATGTCACTTGCCACTTGTCAGCCCAAGCCTGGATATTGTCCAGATCTTGTTGCATTTAAACATGAACTGCTTCAGTATCTGAGGAGTCACAAATGGTGCTGAACATTGTGCAATCATCGGTGAACCTCCCCACTTCTGACCTTATGACAGAGGGAAGGTCATTGATGAAGCAGCTGAAGATGGTTGGGCCTAAGACACTACCCTGAGGAACTCCTGCAGAAATGTCCTGGAGCTGAGGTGATTGACCTCCAACGACCACAACCATCTTTCTATGTTTCATGTATGACTCCAACCATGTTTACCCTCTGATACACATTGATTCCAATTTTGCTAGGGCTCCTTGATGCCACACTCAGTCAAATGCAGCCTTGATATAAAGGGCTGTCACTCTCACCTTACCTCTGGAATTCAGCTCTTTTGTCCATGTTTGAACCAAGTCTGTAGTGAGGTCAGGAGCTGAGTGGCCCTGGCGGAACCCAAACTGGGCATCACTGAGCAGGTTATTACTGAGCAGGTGCTGCTTGATAGCACTGTTGATGACACCTTCCATCACTTTACTGATGATCGAGAGTAGACTGATGGGGTAGTAATTGACTGGGTAGGATTTGCCCTGTTTTTTGTGTACAGGACATACTTGGGCAATCTTCCACATTGTTGGGTAGATACCAGTGTTGTAACTGTACTGGATCAGCTTAGCTAGGGAAGTGGCAATTTCTAGAGCGCAAGTCTTCAGTACTATTGCCGGAATGTTGTCAGGGCTCGTAGCTTTTGCAGTATCCAGTGTCTCCAACCGTTTCTTGATATCACGTGGAGTGAATTGACTTGGCTGAAGGCTGGTATCTGTAATGCTGGGGACACTGGAGGAGGCTGAGATGGATCATCCACTCAGCACTTCTGACTGAAGAGTGCTGTGAATGCTTGGGCGAGTAAAAATGAAGCCAATAGTCCAAGTTGTGGCTTTTGGAATTTTTGGTTTTAGTTATCACCTCATCAGTGTCCCTGACTTATATGAATGCTTCACTGACAGAGGCTGTGTTCAGTTAAGTCGATTTATACTGTTATTTTGTCTGTGTTTGTTGCCCCAGAAAGCTTGTTACCCATTAACATCGAAGCACACCCTATAGGTTGGCAATGTAAACATATTCTCAGGGGGTCTAAATGGACAATGACAGCCATACTTTAGGAATTAGTTATAATTTAGTGCTTTGTAATGGTTTATATTAAAAAGGCTAACATTTTTACTGGGGACAGTGACATGGTAATTTCCTCTGTAGGTTAAAGTCAATATGCATGCTAATAATCCATTAAAAAAAAATTATTTTTCGAAGGTTAATGGAGCAGGTACAAACTTAAAATTGCTTCTCTGGGTAAACAGATGCAATATGTGGTAACACATTTTGCATATTTATCCTGCATTTGTAACTGCCAAATAGGCTTGTGGCTGGACATTAGCCAAAACCATAAGCAAAACTACAAATAACCAGCAGGAAGGTAAGTGCCTTGAATAAAAGTTGGATAGCCTTTTCTAATTAAAGAATGTGTAGCAGTAAATTCCAAAATTATATCTGTCATTTGCAACTGTGAAAGGTTTAGTTCTCTACAGTGTACACCAGTTGCCAAAAATGTTAAACCTCTTCTATAAACACAAGGGTGCATGCTCTAGATGGGAAGAATTTTGCTCTTGTCTAAGGCATCTTCATAAGCAGAGCATGAGCTCTCCAAATTACTCTTTATTGAAGAAAGACTAGTTCCAGAGACTTCAGTCAATTATACAAATGAACATCTCACCACTGAACTGAGGGACAAGTATATTAAGGGCCAAGGAACAACTAGAGAGAGAATGTGACCCCTTAAATATCAATGATGTCATCTATGTGTGAAATCACAGGGGATGGGAGAGATACTAAATAAATATTTCGCGTCAGTATTTAATGTGGTGAAAGACATGGAAGCTAGGGAACTCGGGGAAGTAAATACTGATGTCTCGATAACAGTTGTAGATTTGAGCAAAAATCTCTATAATCTAAAATACTGGACCAAAACACCTGGACTATTCAAAACCTTTTAAAAGTAAAAACACAGCTGGGCTGAGCTTTGGAAAAATTCACAGACACAAAGATGGCTGCTTGGAATCATTTTTTAGTTTGAAAATCCAATTCACCACCTCAACTCTAAGTGAACAATCAACCAGAAATAACACTCTAGACTGAAACTAACTTTTTACACCTCAGGTAGACATACCAGACATTCAACTTCAATCAAGATGCATTCACACATAGTCTTAGCTGTCAGGAAGCCAATTGAGCTCAAAGAGAACACCACTCACACAATCGTAAGTGCAGATTTGGTTTTAAGATAAGAGGACCACAATTAGTATAATTGTAGGCCCCAATCTCACCTGAGAGAGCTACCTCCCCAAGAGTTATCTGCACAGCTATCTCTGGAAGGGGAATCCCGAAAGCAATTCTGACAACTACTGACACAGGCACCTGTTCCGTACCAGGGGAACCAACGGCAACTGATCACAGCCAGCAGATCTGAGAACCGATAACTTTCGAAAACCACTGACCCAACTGACATCACAAGGCCTCAGACATATCCTGAGGTGTGCACCAGTCTGCAAAACCACCAGTAAGTAAGGAAAACCAAGTACTCAACCAATAAATCCAAATACCCGTCCTACCGCATCAGCAGACTCAAACCAGACTGAAGGCCTACACAGTCCAAAGTCTTCACCAAGGCACCGGATATGGCAAGTGGGAACAGCCAGTTGTACTTCGAAATCGTGTTTTCCCCCCAGTGGTGAGCTTAAACTCCCAAGATCCCAAAGTTTCCAATTTAGCTAGCAGGGAGGGGAAGGTGGGTGCTGACAGTGCAGGAGCCCCAAGTTTAGGAAGTCTGATTAAAGTTTCTGTGATTAAGAATGCTGTTTAGTTTCTAATAATATTTATCTCTGTTTAATTTAATAGTGTATTTAATTACTGCCTTCTGTATGGTTGATTGTGTCAATTTCATTGCTTATTACATTTGCCTTTATTTCTTGTATTATACTGATCGTTTGTATTTAATAAACACACAGATTCTTTTGCCCTGAAACACCTAGATACTGCCTTTTTCATTTCACATTCCCTAAATAAGTCCAGTGTCAGAACCAGGGATTTGGGGGTGATTGGAACCACCTAAAAATCAGCAAATCACTGATAGCAAACCAGACCCCTACACAGTTCACATTACAGAAGACAATTTACTGGTAGTTTTAAAAAGCATAACGGTAGATAAATCTTTGGGCCCTGATCAAGTGTCTCCTAGGATGTTTTGGGAAGAAACTGTGGGGCTCCTAGCAAGATATCTGTTTTGGCTATAGCCACAGGTGAGATATCAAAGACGAGGGTGTGGCTAATAATCAAATCATAGAATCCCTATAGTGTGGAAACAGGCCCTTCGGCCCAACAAGTCCACACCGACCTCAGACCATCCCATCCAGACCCTTTCCCCTATAGCTCACCTAACCTACACATCTCTGAACACTACGGCCAATCCACCTAGCCTGCATATCTTTAGCCTGCACCCGGAGGAAACCCACACAGACATGGGTAGAATGTGCAAATTCCACACAGACAGTTGCCCAAGGCTGAAATCGAACCGGGGTTCCTGGCACTGTGAGGCAGCAGTGCTAAGCACTGAGCTACCGCGCTACCCGTTTTATATTGCTGTACGTCTGAAGTCACATGTAGGCCAGATGAGGTAAGGGTGGCTGTTCCCTTCCCTAAAGGACATTAGTGAACTGGATGGGTCTTTTCCCCCAACAATGGTCATTGTTAGACTCTTAGTTTCAGATTTTCTTTTCATCAAATTCAAATTCCACCATCTGCCGTGGCAGAATTTGAACCCAGGATATTACCTGGGTCTCTAGATTAACAGTCTAGTGGCAATACCACTAGGCCACCGCCTCCCCTTAATGTTGTGCCTTTATTTAAGAAGGGCTGCAAAGAAAGCCTGTGAACCATAGACCAGTGAGTTTGATATCCATGGCAGGTAAATCATTGGAGGATATTCTGAGAGACAAGATTTACCTTCATTTGGAGAGGTAAGGACTAATTAGGGTTAATCAGCATGACTTTGTAATGGCAAATAGTATATCACAAACTTGAATGAAATTTTTGAGGATGTGACCAAGAAAACAGATGAGGGCAGAGCAGTAGATATTGTCTACATGGACGTTAGCAAGGCCTTTGACAAGGTTCCATCTGGTAAACTGATTAGTAAAGTTACATCACATGGGATTCAGGGAGGGCTTGCCAACTGGATACAAAATTGGTTTGACGGCAGGAGACAGAGGATGGTGGTGGAGGGTTGTTCTTTGGACTAATGGCTTGTGACCAGCAGTGTTCCATCGGGATTGGTGACTGGTCCACTGTTGTTTGTCATTTATATAAACAATTTGGATGAGAATATAGGAAGCATGGTTAGTAAGTTTGCTGATGACACCAAAATTGGTGGTGTAGTGTACAATGAAGAAGATTACCTAAGATTACAAAGGGATCTGGATCAATTGGGCCAATTGGCCGAACAGTGGTAGATGGAGTTTAATTTAGATAAGTGTGAGGTTCTGTACTTTGGTAAGACAAACAAGAGCAGGACTCACACAGTAAATCGTAGGACCTGGAGAGTGTTGTAGATCAGAGAGACTTAGGGATTCAGGTACATAGTTCATTGAAAGTTGCATCACAGGTAGACAGAGTGGTAGAGGAGATGTTAGGAATGCTTGCCTTCATCACTCAGACCATTGTGTTTAGGAGTTGGGATATCACGTTGCAGTTGTACAAAACATTGGTGAGGCCACTTTTACTTTGTACAATTCTGGTTCCCCTACTATAGGAAGGATATTATGAAATTGGAGAGAGTGTAGAAAAGATTAACAAGGATGTTACTTGGATTGGAGGGTTTGAATTACAAGGAGAGGCTGGTTGGTTGGGACTTTTTTCACTGGAGTGTAGAAGGTTGAGGGGTGACCTTATAGAGGTTTACAAAATCATGAGGGACGTGGATAAGATGACTAGAAACATTCTTTTTCCCCTAGGGTAGGGGAGTTCAAAATTAGAGGGTATAATTTTAAGGTGAGTGGAGAAAGATTTAAATGGAACCCAAGGGACAACTTTTTCACACAGAGTGTAGTGGAATGAACTATCAGAGGAAGTGGTAGATATGGGTACAGTTACAACATTAAGAGACATTTGGACAGGTACATGAATAGGAAGGGTTTAGAAGGATATGGGCCAAGTGCAGGCAAAAGGGATTAATTTACTTTGGGAAAACTGGACGGCATGGACGATTTGGACCAAAAGGTCTGTTTCTGAAATGTATGACTCTATGGCTTGTAAGGTGTTGTATGCGCTATATTTTATATTGGACATTAAACCAATTTCACATCTTTCTCCTCAGGTGATCATAAAAGACCCTAGGCTACGATGTGAAGAAGAAATACATGGAAGCTCCCTTGAGATCTTAGCCAACATTTTTCTTTTCAATCAACATCAATTTAAAAAAATTCACCTCATCATTATTGCAGTGATGTGAGTAGGATCTTGTTCCCATGTTGATTGTTGCCTTTTTGCATATGGCAACAGTGATTTAAAGTCAATGGTACTTAATCTGCTGCAAAGCATGTTAAGATGTCCTGAGGTGTTGAAAGATGTTACGCAAAGGCAACTTGTAACAAGCAAGTGAGGAGCAGTGGAATGGTTCCTGTCTTTTTCTTCCTTGTTTGACTGCATCACGATTGTGAAAAGAATGTGCTTTCATTAGATGTTTAACTGTTTGCAAGCTATGACAATAACTGAGAATAAGGTGTAGTTGAAATAAGTCAATCAAAGTAATTAAAATGCTTTGACTTTCACAAGCATATGTATTTGCCACAACAAAAACACAACAAATAAGTTAAAAACTGAGAGGAAAAATTATGCAGGTTTTTTTTAGACTCCAATTAAACAGTTACAAATCTTGTATATTGAGGACTTGGATATTTTGAGGCTGAACACGTTGCTTCCTCTGGATTTGACATCGAGACAATTTACATATGTTGAAAGATGATAAATATCTGTCCTTGTGCTGTCAGCAGATGGCAGGTTATTTCTTAACACACTGCCTATGATGAGTGTTTGGTTGATAATAAGGTAGGTCTTAGACTTGCAGCTTGGATGAAGATAGAGACAGGAAGGAAGGAAATGTCCCACTCAGCAATCCTTCCTCTTGATTTCTGTTGTATGGCCTGCAGCAAAAAAACTCTTCCTTAAAAACAAAAGAGTTTGAGTCAGCATTTCATATGATTCTCTGTCTTCAAATGGCCAGTTATGCACATGTGGTCTTGGTCAATGGTTTCCAGATGCATGATTTTGATTAGATTATGACTGGAAGGTTTCCTCACTCAGCCAAATTTAATTGTTTGCTGAATGACTACATCAAATAGCCTTCACCCTACCCAGATGTTACTGAATGTTCTGTGACTGGGTCAAGATGTATAGCACATTCAAATTGCTCTGAGGTGATTATCTTTGTTGAGCTCCTGAAGACAGATTGACTCCCTTTTAACATAGTCAAAATGTGTAAGGTATGATAATACAAATGTACAACCACTTAGAAACTTTCATTCCAGGTTACCAAAATATTGTTTTATTCCTTTAAAACCCAGTCACTGCTTTTCAACAAGAAAATGCATTTGGCTTTAAAGCAAAGTCCTTTCACTCTATTAATGACTGTGCAAAGCCAATGTTATATCTGTAAAAGAAACATCTAGGTTTTAGAAAATAACCCAAAACAGACAAAACCAGTGCATGAGACAGTGAGGAAACTGAGGCAAGTATCAAGGAAGGTGCAGCAAGTCCTAAGTTGCCCTGATTCAAAGCATCCAGCCTGTTAGCCATCGATTAAATGTCAGAGCACATCTGCACTTGCAGATTAGAACTGGAAAATAACATTAGAGATTTATGATGACAAGCAGACACAGTATGTCACCAAGCCAGAAAGAAAGGAGTGTTTATGTAGCATCTTGGATGTGGCAGAGCAGTTCACGTCATTTATGATGCCATTCGCAGACTAACAGGACCACTATAATTTATTGCATGTGCTGATCTTCAACCTACTGTCAGCAACGTGAACTTGAATTTTCAATCAAAGCAAGGCATTCAATTTAATATGCTTAATGGACTTGATATGTGTTCAAAGCATTTTCAGTTTCAGATTTGCAGCCCTCTTGTTTTCCCGTTCAAATAATTCCTTTTTTTTGAGAGTGGAACATTTATTAACTGACACATGCTGTTGCTATAGGGATTAATTCTATCAGAATCATTTATAACTCCCATGCCTCCCAAGTTGTGTGCCAGAGTGGAATTGGTAAACTTGAATTCATCTTAACAGAAACATATAAATACACTATCTCTCACAGGGACTTTTTTCATTTATCCACCAATATACAGGTTTAATGAAAGAATACAACTGGACTTGTCATAGAAGACTTCAACTTTCAGTGACGCAAGCTGGCAATTACTGGAAGTTTACTGAATCTTGTCTGTTAAATCTACTTCATGGTTTAATGTTTCCTGAGTAACTAATTACTTAATTGCAACACAACCCTCAAAATTCTCCACTTTAAATGGACGCTTTTGAACAATTTCCAGAAGAAAGGAATTGCCCCATGGTTACTCCAGGTTCCTGAGCAACTTCTTCAGATTCAGTAGGGTCTCCATCAATATTGGAATAATGACTGTCCAGCCACCAGAAAATCTGGACATTTGAGTACGCAGATGCATTTTTCAATGATGGATTCCTTCAGCTGTGCATATTCCCCTGATGTTCATGGTGGATGTAAATTGATCAACTATTTGGCAAAGACCTGTGTAAAGCTCAGGGAGTGTTGTACTTGAGTGAGGGAAACTTCGAAAAGGGAGAGACTTGTTAAGAACAGTTAGCAATACAACTGAATATATCTTCCCCTCTCAGCAAAAAGCCACTTCTTACAGACATATTTATTTTAACCTTGGCAATATGCAAGAAAAGAGGTTACAAACTGACTGAAACACTTGTGTATGTTTGTATGTCACTGGCTGAATACCCTAGTGTATGGACTAGAGTGGTGAGAAGTTCACAGTTTTGAGCTCAGCTATTTTAAACACCTCTGCACCCAAGCAAAGAGTGGATTTCTGGGTGAAATCTTATATTAGTCTGAACGACATGGGCTACCACAAGATTTGTTGTAGAGTCAGGCAAGAATTTCCACAAGGCCTATGCATCAAACAAGCTAGAAAATGCAATAAGGAAATCAGAATTAGTATCTGGCAACTTCAGGTCACTGCTTGCTTCAAAGGATCTCCACGTTGAGTAGGAAAAAACAGCAACTCAGTGCATGATCTGTGGGCACCAGCCACATTGCATCCCTTGTCCATGTACATTGACATCCAGCATTTAGCAGGTACTAACAGCCATCGTGGTGCATCTCCAAAACAGTTGCAGGCCACACACGAATCATCAGACTCGAGCGGTAGGATGACCAACAAGTAGCATTGAAAAGCTGCAACAGGGACTCTTTGCAGACTCAGAAAGGGACTTAGCTCAGAGACTGGATCAGGGTACATCTCACGGCTGTTTGCTTGCCTCTTTGCATCACCCAATTAACCACTACCTGCATGCTCACAACTCTTATGCTTTGCTGTATCAATAAGAACAGTCACATAACCAGGCAGCTTACTTTGCTCCAAAACAGTCCTCAGTCAAGAAGTGTATATCTTGCTATATGGCACCTGCCATATCAATCTCATACCTGCACCAAGTAGGAGCAGCCTACTCGGCTAACACACTGCATGCGCAGCAGTTCAGTAGCTATGCCTCAACATCTTAGGGGAACGGTCTCACTAAAGGCCGTGGAAACACCCTGTCAGTCAGGGGTCCTGGCAGAGTATATCAAGGGCAGCCTTTGATATCCGTCCAAGAGATTATCACCATCAATCATGTGGTCAGGCATTCTGTTCTTATGCCGTCAAGGTGTGTGTCATGGTCAGCCATGTGGGACCATAGTGACCAGCCTGAGGGCTAAGACTGGCCAGAAGCAAATGGAGCCTCTTGGTCATGGACTGCCAATGGTTGGAAGGAGGCGGGGTGGAGATGGAGGGTGAAGCCACAATTGGAGTTTCCTGGGTGGAGACTTCTGAGGGGGCTGTGTGCGATTTCTCCTCAGACATCTCCTTGTTAGGAAGGGGCACCTGGAGAATGTGGTGAAACCATGTCTTTGCTCCTGAGGACATATTGCTGGGGGTGAAGGCTGAGGGTGCCAGGCCTAGCTCTCCATGGTCATGGAGATAGACAGACAGTCGCTATGCTGCTGCTGTTTCTGAGTAATGAGGCCCATTAAACCTCTTATTCCCACCTGCTGCTCCTGTTCCTCCCTGTGAAAATGGTGGATGTCCCTGATTGCTGACAACTTAGGGGCTCAGCTGAGCAGGTTATTAGTCTCTGCCAGTGCTCCAAGTGCTAGGGGCTGAAAGCTTTCATCCTCAGCCATGTGCAGATCTGTTGCAGCGTGGTGCTCACCAGATTGTGGTTCCTAACTTTCACACTGAGGTATCAGTATCTGAGCAGGTGAGGGTTGTAGGAGGCAGTATACCAATGCTTCCTCTGTGGCTTTGGTTCTCTCAGCCTCAGGGGTCAAGGAGGTGCCTTCTGGGGGAGGTGATGGAGATGCTGGTGGGGCCTCAAGGCACAATAAAGAAAAGGTATTGCTGTCAGGGATTAGCAATAGCATACAATCAATGTCACTGACAGTGGAGTTACTGTGCAAATTAGAGTGGAATGAAGTGTGGTACTTCATCATTTTGTGGGAATTGGATTCTTCAGCATCACCACAGGAGTGGTCCCAGTCTTCCCCTGAAATGGCGAGGGTTTTTTCCTTGTATGGACTGAAGAGCCTTATGTCTGGCACTCCTCCACCTATACAGGCTCTCTGTGCCATGTTATGAGCTGTCTTCTCCCCGAATGAGTGAAAGCAAGGAGTTGAGTGATGTTAAGGTGGGAGGCACAGTTGTTATTCCTGGTGCAGTTTGGGGAAAGGTGGGTGAAGGTTGGTAAGTGAGAGCAAGTGACGTAAGATGTTACAGAGCAAAGGTGAGAATGGCACATCATAAGCCTTTGCGGGAGCTGGATGCAGGAGCAGAGATAGAGCAAGTGTGTGAAATCAGAAAGAAGAATCTGGCACCTATGCTGGTGCGGTGGAGAATGTTATTAACGTTCTTGTGGCACTGCTGACCATTCCTCTGGACCATTGAGATGGCAGTAACCCATTTGATGACCTCAACTCCTCAGACAAGGCTGCCAGGGTTTGGTGTTGTGACCTCCTCTACTGGGCTTCCAGGAAGAGGATTCCTCTTCCTTGTACCATTCCCTAGTCCAAGACCAGGTCCCTACTGGAGAATTATACTGCATTCTTTCCCATTCTCCAACATCTTCTAGCAATATAGCCTAGTGGTATTATTGCTAGATAATTAATCCAGAAACTCAGCTAATGTTCTTGGGACCTGGATTCAAATCCTGTCATGGCTGATGGTGGAATTTGAAATCAATAAAAGAAAAATGTCTGGAATCAAGAATTTACTGATGACCATGAAACCATTGTCAATTGTTGGAATATCCCATTTGGTTCACTAATGTCCTTCAGGGAAGGAAATCTGTCATCCTCACTTTATCTGGCCTACATGTGACTCCAGTCCTACAACAATGTGGTTCACTCTCAATTGCCCTCTGAAATGGCCTAGCAAGTTATTCAGTTGTATCAGTCACGACAAAGTCTCAAAGAAATGAAACTGGACATATTACCTGGCATCAACCTAAACACCAGAAAAGACAACAGCAGGAACAGCCCTGTCAATACTGCAAAATCCTCCTCACTAACATCTAGGGGCCAGTGCCAAAGTTGGGAGAGCTGCCTCACTGATTAATCAAGCAACAGCTTGACCCAGTCATATTCATGGAATCTTACATTATGGACAATGGCCTAGACACCACTATCACCATGTCTGGATATGTCCTATCTCGCCAGCAGGACAGACCTAATGGAGGTGGTGGCACAGTGGTATAGAGTCAGGAAGGAGTTGCACTGGAATCCTCAACAATGATGCTGGACCCCTTGAAGTCTCGTGGCTTCAGGTTAAACATGGGCAAGGAAACACCCAGCTGATCATCATACAATCATATCATAGAATCCCCATTGTGTGGAAACAGGCCCTTTGGCCCAACAAGTCCACATTGACCCCCAGAACATCCCACCCAAACCCATTCCCCTAATCTACACAACCCTGAACACTATGGGCAATTTAGCATGGCCAATCCACCTAACCTGCACATGTTTGGACTGTGGGAGGAAACCGGAGCACCTGGAGGAAACCCACACAGACACAGGGAGAATGTGCAAACTCCACACAGACAGCCGCCCGAGGTTGGAATCGAACCCAGGTTCCTGGAGCTGTGAGGCATCAGTGCTAACCACTGAGCCACCGTGCCACCCTGACGTACTGTTCTCCCTGGCTGATGAATCAGTACTCCTCCATGTTGAACAACACTTAAAGGAAGCACTGAGGATTACAAGGGCACAGAATGTACTTTGGGTGAGGGATTTTAATGCCCACCACCAAGACAGGCTTGGTAGCAACTCTATGGATTGAGCTGGTGCAGATTTAAAGGACATAGCTGCTGGACTGGGTCTGCAGCAGGTGATGAGAAAATGAACAAAAGGGAAAACAAACTTGACCTCATCTTTACCAATCTGTCCACTGTAGGTGCATCTGTCTAGGACAGCATTGGCAAGAGTGACCACTGCACAGTCCTTGTGGAGACCAAGTCCCACCGTCACATTGAGAATACCCTCCATCATGTTGTGCAGCACTATCATTGTGCTAAATGGGACAGACGTTGAACAGATCTAGCAACTCAAGACTGGGCATCCATATGAGGCACTGTGGGTGATCAAAAGCAGTAGAATTGTACTCCAGCACAATGTGCATCCTCAGAGCCCAGCATAGCTGCCCCTCCAACCAAGTGATAGACAGAGCTAAGTGATCCTACAAGAAATGAATCAGATCTAAGCTTTGCAGTCCTGCAACATCCAGTCATGAACAGTGGTGGACAATAAAACAGCTGACTGCAGGAGGAGGCTCCACAAATTTTCCCACCCTCAGTGAAGGAAGAGTCTAGCACATCTGTAAAAAAGATAAGGCTTAAGCACTTGCAGCAATCTTGGCCTCCTCTAGTCCTTCCCAGCATTACAGATATCAGTCTTTAGCCAATTTGATTCACTTCAAGTGATATCAAGAATGGCTGGAGACATTGGATACTGCAAAGGCTATGGGCCCTGAAAACATTCTGGCAATGGTACTGACAAATTGTGCTGCAGATGTTGCCAATCCCCTAGCCAAGCTGTTCCTGTACATTTACAACACTAGCATCTACCCGACAATGTGGAAATGTGCCCAGGTATGTCCTGTACATAAAAAACAGGACAAACCCAATGTAGCCAATTACTACCCCATCATTCTACTCTCAATCATCATTAAAGTGATGGAAGGTGTCATCGATAGAGTTTTCAAGCAGCACTTGCTCAGCAATAACCTGCTCAGTGATGCGTAGTTTGAATTCTGCCAGGACCACTCAGCTCCTGATCTCATTACAGCCTTGATTCAAACTTGGACAAAGGAGCAGAATTCCAGATGTGAGGTGAGGGTGACAGCCCTTGACATCAAGGTTGCATTTGACCAAGTGTGGCATCAAGGTGTCTTGGCAAAACCGGAATCAATGGATATTTAGGGACAAACTCTCCTCAGGTTTGGAGACATACCTGACACATAGGAAGATTCTTGTGATTGTTGAAGGGCAGTCTTCTCAGCTCCAGAACATCCCTGCAGGAGTTTCTCAGGGTAGTGTCTTAGGCCCAACCATCTTCAGCTGCTTCATCAATGACCTTCCCTCCATTGTAAGGTCAGAAGTGGGGATGTTCGCCGATTATTGCACGATGTTCAGCACCATTTGCAACTCCTCAGATATTGAAACAGCCCATATTCAAAGCAACAAGATCTGGACAATATCCAGGCTTGGGCTGATAAGTGGTAAATAACATTTGCGGCACACAAATTCCAACATTAGCATTTACCCAACAATGTGGCCATGACTATCACCAATTAGAAACAATCTAACCACTACCCCTTGACATTCAATGGTGTTACATCACTGAATGCCCACTATCAACATCCTGGTGGCTACCATTGCCCAGAAACTAAACTGGACTTGCCACATAAACACAGTGTAGCCACAGTGGCTACAAGAGCAGGTGTTAGGCTAGGTATATTACAACAAGTAACTCACCTCCTGACTCCTTCAAACCTGTCCATCTTCTCAAAGGCACAAATCAGGAGTGTGATGGAATACTCCCCAATTGCCTAGATGGGTGCAGCTCCAACAACACTCAAGAAGCTTGATACCATTCAGGACAAAGTAGCCTGCTTGATTGGCACTACATCCACGAACATCCCCTCCTTCCATCACCCCCCCCCCAATGCTCAGTAGGAGCAGTATGTACTATCTACAAGATGCACTGCATCAAACGTCCTTATGCAGCAATGTCCAAACCCACAACCACTTCTTTCTAGAAGGCCAAGGACAGCAGATACATGGGAACATCACCACTTCCAAGTTCCCCTCCAAGCCACTCACTATCCTGACTTGGAAATATATTGCTGTTCCTTCACGGGTCAAAATCCTGGAATTCCCTCCCTAATGGTGTTATGAGTTAAACCACACAAAGAAGACTGCAGCGGTTCAAGAAGGCAGCTCACCACCATCTTCTCATGGGTAACTAGGGATGGGCAATGCTGGCCAGCCAGTGCCACCCATATCTCACAAATGATTTTTAAAAAAGCATCCTTGGCAGAACAGGGAAGTTTAGGAATACTAGTGCTCATCTGGGTGCACAGCAGCCTTTTAAAGATGGCCAAGGATTCTGGCCTTTGGATGGAGTTGTAAAAAGTGCTGGGAACAACACATGGTTAGATAAGGCTGGAATCAGACATGATGGAATTAATGGTGCAGGATACATAGTCAATGAGGTGAGTTTGGTCAGATACAACATGAAAACATGGTAAGCAATCCCCCAAAAACTTAAAACAATTTGCATTCAGCCCTCTGCCTCTCATTCTGAATGCTGGAATTCAGTTACTGTCAAAAGGAATCAGAAAAACAGTATTTTTGCCAACTTGCAAAATCTCATATCTCCAAATTAGCTGCTCAACTGTTAACGTCAATGTTATCAATAGCATCAAATAATGCCTGCTGTGTCTTCTTATTCAGTCTTCACAAACAATCCAGAATCTGTTCCATATGCAGTTTTTTTTACTTCTATCTTTTTGGACTCACGTCTTATCTGTAATCTATGTGCACTATGTTATCGTTTCTTTTTATATTGTACAGTGAAAATCTCAATCTTTTATTAATTTAAGAAAGCCCAGTTAAATTGGCCCCTTTTATTAAAGTAATTTAATTTGGGTCTGACGGAAGTCTGTCCTCGAGGGAATGGATTCTTTTAAAATTAACCATGTTGCAACCAAGTGAAGGGGTGTGTGAATCGAGAAGGGGAGCCCATGCATTTCTTCTTATCCAAGACCTTAACAACTTGGGGTATACTATCTGGAAATGTAACAAATTGCGCAAGTTCATCTGAGATCTGGCTGTAACAGTCTAGACATCCTTTCTCTTTATTCAGCTATTAATAGAAACCTTGAAACACAGGACAATTCTGAGTGTAAAATCTTAAATAGCACTCTCTTTACTCATATCAATGTGGAAGATTTTTTAAAAATTCTCAGTTGAGAAGATGTGCTATTAAACTACAATCCAGCAAAGTTTTAATACTGAAAAATAATAAAACCTTATTATGTTTGGGTTGGTATGCATTGCTACATCTAGCAGTGATAAGAGCTAACAGTACAGATGGCTTCATTTTTCAAACTGGTCCTCCCTTCCTAGCCTTCAATAACAACATTGTTGTGCAAATCAGACATCCTCCATCTGCCACCACTTGATTAGAAAGCCTAAAAACATTTATTTTTGCTAAACAGTAATTCCAGACAGACCTGTAGTCATTTAATCTTCTCAAGCCTAACCTGGCTAACCATTTTCCTATGTCCATATGCTTCCAGTTCCTGGCTTAAGGAGGCATTTTATTTGACATCTCACTCAACCAAACATTTTACACTTCTGCAGCAGACTCACGAATTCTAAATTATAAGCTTGTCAACTAGATCTCCTAAGTAAATATCTTAAGCAATACATAGTGATGCTGAGAGAAAAGAAATCATGACTTTTGGAAAGAAAGCTACTGCTCCCCATATAATAAAAAAAACCTCATAAACTTAAAGATTCTTTAACTCTCCCTTCAGCAGATCGTTCTTACAAGGTATTATTGCTTCCCAGGTCACAATCGTTTGCCTCCAAATTTTGCATCACTCTTCAATTTCAATCACTTAAACAGGCACCAGTCTATTTCACTAAATCCTGATTGTTTCAAACTAGTTTTTTTTTAAAATATCTGGTGTGATACAATGCCTTAATGATTTAAAAATGTGTCTCACAATCCTGAACCAAAACATCAACAGCATATTCCACTATTATCGATAAATGTGCTTGTTGGCAAAATCACCATGCATTTCCAAATGCTAGTTGCTGATCTGTAACAAATATTATCTATGTGTTCACATGTATTTAAAAATGTCAAGCCATATCATGTAACATCTAATGCAAACTAGTCTTAAATTTTCATGAGATCTTACGAAAGAAAGAGCGGGGGATTTCTGGAGACCTTTGCTTATCTCAACCAGCTTGCATTGTCTCAATGTCTAGGTCAGACTTCCAAAAATAGTTTTCATAAAAACCCATCTCCAAAAGGAAGCAATCAGCATACTGTTCTCACTTACACTTCCCTGGCGTTCACAAAATATACATCTTTAGCTCTAATTTAATGTATTCTTTCCTACAATGTGGGAATTGCTGCCAAGACAAGAATTTGTTATGCAGTTCTACATGTCCTTGAACTAAATAGTTTGCTAGATCACTGGAATGATTGGGGTGGCATGGTGGCACAGTGGTTAGCACTGCTACCTCACAGTGCCAGGGACCCAGGTTCAATTCCAGCTTTGGGTGACTGTCTGTGTCTGCATGGGTTTCCCCTGGATGCTCTGGTTTTCTCCCACAGTCCAAAGATGTGCAGGTTAGGTGGATTGGCTGTGCTAAATTGCCCATAGTGTTCAGGGAGGTGTAGATTATAGGGGGATGGGTCTGGGTGGGATGTTCTGAGAGTTGGTGTGGACTTGTAGGGCCAAAGGGCCTGTTTCCACACAGTAGGGATTCTATGAATGACATGTAAACAACACAGGTAAGGACAGATTTACTTCCCTAAAAGGACATTTGCAAAACAGATGGGTTTTAAAATGATCAGTGATAATTTCATGATCACCATTACTGAAATCAGCTTTTAATTTCCAGAATCATTAGCTTAATTTAAATTGATTTGAACCACGTTCCCAGGGCATTCCCTTGGTCGTCTGGATAATGAAATCAGTAATACTATTGCAATACCAGTATTGACAATTTTAGTTCCCCAATATTTTTTGGTGATTTGTGATTTATTTCAATGCTGTTAAGGAAAAAACAATTTTAGAGAAAAAAAGAATTAGATTTGGTTGCACAAGTTTCAACTAATTTCCTCAATCACTTTCTCTTCTTCAATTTTATACATTAATGATCATTGCATCTCATTCACAAACCCTGAAGGAACAATAGTTTCTAATATAAGGTGAAGGATAGAAAATGTATATATAGATTTGCCATTGGACCAAGTATTAGTACAGTTTTATTTGTTCATTACTTTAGATATACTTTTATATCTGAAAATAATCTCAAATATTGTATCCATATCTATGTTATCATTTCAAATTGGTGCTAAATGCAAAAAAGTAATATCGTTGAACTTAGACTCAATTTCATTGATGCTCAATAATCATTTTTGTGCCCACAAAATTTTCTTCTATGATGCAGTCTGATTATTAGACTCATCTTTTTATTATAAACTTTGAATTTCAGGTAGACTTTCTCTTCTTCAGTGTTTGAAACAGCAACACCTATCAATTCTAATTTCAGAAACAAATAATGCCAAAGTTTAATGGTTCTACTTTTGAGGCAGTGTTGATTGCAATTACTTTGAAGGCATTCTCCCCCACATCTCCTCTTGAACAGTAAGGATGAGAGTTAAAGTGGGCAACAAAATCTAGTGGAATCCTATCGAACTGATCTCCAGGAACTATAACTGAATGAAGTTCCCAGTTGGCAACATAACACAGCTGGTTTCTGCATGGTGTTTACAGCATTGTACCTTCTCATTGTACTATAGAAATCCTAACCCCGAGAGTCAATCAGAAGCCAGAAGCTCTAATAGCCACTGCTCGTATAGCACAAATGACTATCCAGAGGGTGGGTGGTGGAACCTCTGGAGAAAGGTGAGATTGGGTCGCATGAGATTCACTAGGAGGGAAAGGCACTGAGCTGAGTCTGGCTCAGTGGAGGGATACAACAGTGAAAGGAGATGACTTCCTGCGTGACTCACACCCTGTGCCACAGAACCCTACATACTTCCTGATGCTGAGTTCCTCAATCAGGCACAGAATGTCTTTGATAAAGAAAACTCTAGAAGGCTAATGGCAAACTGGACAGAGTTAGCTGGCTGCCTTAGCCTTTACGGTGAGTTGTTCACCCTCTAATGGTTGAGTATCAGTGCTGGCAAGATGAGGTGGTCACTTAAGAGCCTCTTTTGGCCTATAGGTGAAGAAGGCAACTCTGAAGCACACCTGACCAAGGCTTCATTTTTGCAGAAGTAGGGAGGAGACAAGATCTCTACCTTGTACTCACCCTGATTTTGCCTCTGAAGTGGAAAACTTGAGTTGTGACATTCTTGAGTGTGGAATGTGCAAGGCTAACTAGAAGAACATTGAAGCACTCTTCTAGATAGTCATTGAATTCCCTCCCTAATGGCGTTTTGGGTCAATCCAGAGCAGGTAGACAGTAGCGATTCAAAAAGGCAGCTTTCCACCACCTTCTGAAGGGCAACTAAGGATGGGCAATAAATGTTGGCCAGCCAACGACACCCACATCTCACAAATAAATATTTAAAAATGGCAAGATTGGAGGTGTGAAAGACATTGATGAGGATGTGGTAAAAGTCTGGATGATAAGAAAGCTCCCTCTCCCATTGTGGAGCAGGGAACTTTACATTTCATCTACACTCGTGCATAACAGGACTTCAAAGTCAGCACTGCTTGTGCTTATACTTGGTGCAAAATAGCACAAGACAGCCTTTAATATGAACAAACTATGATTTCTTTCTTTACAGGCAGGAGAGGTTCCTCCAACTTCTCATTGTCTTTAATTTTAGATATTTTCTCATCAACATGTTCAGAGACTTTATGACACACATCTGGTACAGGTAAGAAGTGAACTCAGGGTGCCTGGTCTAGAGGTAAGAATGCAAACACTGCACCATACAAGCCCCCAAAGTCTACTGCACCTGGTATTCTCAGATGGTTTCTGATTCAAGTACTAACCAGGCCTGAGGCTGCTTAGTTTCTGAGATCAGACATTTTTAGACTAGTATAACCATAGCCAAAGATTCTGTTGTGGTATTCCAAAGAACTGCAGGTTAGGTATTTTCTAATCAACCTGTTCAGAGGTGTTATTACACCAGTGGGACTTGAAAATAAGCCTTCTGTTTCAAAGGAAGGGGCACTACCACTGTGCCAAAAACGTCCTAAAAGTTTGATATGAAAACACTTCTACACTGGAAGGTAGAATTTTTGAAATGAAAGCCCTCAGCACTGGGTTTGAAGTCATGACCCTGAGATAAAGAGTCTCATGTTCTACTGACTGAGCTAGCTGGGCACATCGCAGCATGCTGATTACTGTGAGGGAATTAGGCTCAGTGCCTTCTCATTAGCTTTCAAGAAATATCACTGTTATGTTACAAGCTCATGTGATCTGAATGCTGATGTTTAAAAAAAATCAGCCTTGTAATGAATTTATGTTTATGTCTGTGGTAAGCTTTTAAGTCATTGCTATTTCAGGTGTTCTGATTAACTCAAATTGTATTCAGAACTGCAACAAAGCATTTCTGACCATTACTTTGTGGTGAATCCATCCTGTGCTTCTTTGATCATTATCAGAGAAAGAGAAAGAGAGAGAGCTTCTAAATACCATTAATATGAGAATGCTGGCAGTATCAGTCAGTAATCCTGACACCAGCTCTGTGCTAATTTCATTTTCTGTGGTCTTCTGTGAAGAGTTGAAGATTTTGTCTTGTAAATTCTGATATTTTATGCATTTTTGAAATCTGTAATTGGAATATTGTTGAGGTGTGTGCTCTAACACCTTGCTTTGTGAAAGGCATCACCACTTAGGAGGTTATCCTCTGGCTGCAGTCCCTTGTAGACAGCCACTGGACATATAGAGGAGTACAATCAGGAGGCGAACTGAATGGTGGAGAGCAATAGTCTTTGAGACTGCTGTCAGAATGTATGGATCACTCTTGATTCTCTCGCTCCCAATCAGAACCAATTGCTTTTCTTCAAATAGTCATCTCTTGTTCACTTTAACTGTAACTCCACTACTGTCCAAATCATTCATAATTTCTATTTCTTCATTTCTGTAAACATCAGGATATGGAAATTGGTTTGACAAGGGATTAGGAAATTGAAAGGAGGTGATTTGATTGAGAGGGATGGAGAGGATGGTTGGGAGAATGTCACTGCAAGGGTGAAAGGGACTAACCTGGTATGCGGAAGAGGCCCTTCAGCCCATTGAGTCTGCACCGACACTTGAGAAACACCTACCCTTCCACCGAACAAAAGCAACAGTTGCTTGAAAAGCTCAGCAGGTCTGGCAACATCAGTGATGAGAAATCAGAGTTAACATTTTGGGTCCGGTGACCCTTCCTCAGATGGTAGCTAGGATAAATGATAGGGAGGGGGGTGGGGGTCAGGAGTAAACAATAGGTGGGGTTCGAGCCCAAAGAGAGAGAAAAACAGTTGGAAAGACAAAGGAATAGATAACGAACTGGCTAGGGGGGTGAAAAGCTGTTAATTAAGACTGTTAGTGGCTAACAATAGGTAGTGAGTAATGGCAGACTATGTGATAACAAGGGCTGGAGTGTGGGGTAGGGGGCTAGGACATAGGAGAGTTCAGGCCCTAAAATTATTGAACTCAACATTGAGTCCGGAGGGTTGCAGGGTCACGAAGCAGAAAGTGAGGTGTTGTTCTTCCAGCTTGTGTTGAACTTCACTGGAACATTGCAGAAAACGAGAGTCAAGAGATGCTGGCCAAGGAACAGGGTGGTGTGTTAGAATGGCAGGCGACTGGAAGTTCAGGATCTCTTTTGCCGGCAGAACGTAAATGTTCTGCGAGGTGATCCCCCAGACTATGCTTCATTTCCCCAAAATAGAGGAGACCACATTGTGAGCAGTGAATGCGGTAGACTAGATTGTGAGAAGTGCAGGTAAAGTGTTGCTTTATCTGGAAGGTATGTTTGGGCCCTTGGATACTGAGAAGGGAGGAGGTAAATGGGCAGGTGTTACACCTTCAGAGGTTGCAGGGCAAGGTGCCGTGGGCTGTGGTGGGGGTTATTGGGAGTGAAGGAAGAGTGGACCAGGGTGTTCTGGAGGGAATGGTCCCTGCAGAAGGCGGACAAGGGAGGGGAGGGGAATATGTGTCTGGTTGTGGCATCTCGCTGGAGGTGATGGAAATGGTGGCTGATGGTCTTCTGGATGTGGTTGCTGGAGGGATCGTAGGTAAGGACAAAGGGAACCCTATTGCTGTTGCAGGAGGGAAGAGAGGGGGCAAGGGTGGAAGTGTGGGAGATGGGTCGGACCCAAATTCCTCCACTTGCCCAAGCTCGTCCTCACCCTCAACCACTTCTCTTTTAACTTCCCTCATTTTCTACAGGTCAGAGGGGTGGCCATGGGTACTTGCATGGGCCCCAGTTATGCCTATCTGTTCGTGGGGTACGTGGAACATTCCTGTTTCACTCCTATTCCAGGCCCCATCCACAACACTTTCACCAATATATCGATGATATCACCAGTGCTGTTTCCCTCTCTCGCCTGGAATTTTAAAAAATCATCAATTTTGCTTCAAGTTTCAACTCCGCCCTCACTTTCACCTTGTCTATCTCTGACTCCTCCCTACCCTTCCTTGACATTTCTGTTTCCATTTCTGGAGATAGACTGGCCACTAGTATCCACTATAAACCTGCCAACTCCAACAGCTACCTGGACTATACATTCTCACACCCTGCTTCCTGTAAAGACTTCATTCCACTCTCCAGCTTCTATGTCTCCGTCGCATATGTTCTGATGAGGCAAACTTCGACAAGGGAGCTTCCAAAATGTCCAACTTCTTCCTCAACTGAGGATTCCTCAACACTGTTGACAACAGGGCCCTCAACTGGATCCAACCCATCTCTCACACTTCTGCCCTTAATCCTTCTCTTCCCGCTCGCAACAGTGATTGGGTCCCCTTTGTCCTTACTTCCCACCAGCATCCACATCTAGAAGATCAACAGCTGCCAATTCCACCACCTCCAGCAAGATGCCACCACCAGACACAGATTCCCGTCCCCTCCCTTCTCCGCCTTCTGTGGGGACCATTCCCTTCGGACACCGTGATCCACTTTTCTGAGGAAGTATCATCGAACCCAAATGTTAACTTTGATTTCCTTTTACAGATGCTGCCAGAGCTGCTGAGCTCTTCCAGCAACTTCTGTTTTTGTTTCTGATTTACAGCAACTGCAGTTCCTTCAGTTTTTATCCTTCTACCTAATCCTGTTTACCAGCACTTTGTCAATAACCTTGAATGTTATGATGTGCTAAGTGCTCATCCAGGTTGTTTTTAAAGAATACCATCCTCCCAGGCAGCACATTCCAGACTGCCACAACCCTCAGTGTAAAAAACAATTTTCCTCGTATCTCCCTTAAACCTTCTACCCCTCACCTTGAGCCTGTCTCCTGTCATGACTGACCTTTCAACTAAGGGGAACAGCTGCTCCTTATCCACTCTGTCCATGTGCCACATAATCTTGTACACCTCCATCAGATTTCCCCCCAGTCTTCTGTGCCACAAATAAAACAATCTAAGTCTTACAAAACCTCCCTCGTAACTTAAATTTTCCATCCCAGGCAGCATCCTGGTGAAATTCCTCTGTACCCCCTCCAGTGAAATCAAATCCTTCCTGTAAAGTGACAGCCATAATTGCACACAGTACTCAAGCTGTGGTCTCACCAAAGTTCCATACAACACCAAAATTATTTCCCTCCTTTTATAATCTATGTTCTCAATTGATAAAGCCACCCTTGGTCCCTAATGGGCACTACACTTTCCCTGGTTATCCTCTTCCCATTAATACAGTTATAGAATATCTTGGGATTTCACCTACTTTTACCAGCTAGAGCTTTCTCGCAGCCCCTTTTTGCTTTCCTAATTGCTTTCATAAACTCCACCCTGCACTTTCTGTAGTCCACTAATGCCTCTGCTGCTTTGTTCCCATTGTACCTGATAAAAGACTCTTGTTTCCTTCTCGCTTATCCTGATTCTTACTGGTCATTCATGGTTTACTGGGCTTGTTACTTCTTCTGTAGTGATTGTAACAAAGTCAGCCAAGTGGACTTCATAGAATATAAATTCCCTGATTGGACCAGATTATCAATCCCAATCAGGGTTCCCAGACTGACAGATAAGATCAGGAACATCAGAGGTTCTGTTCACTCTGACAGCTGGCTCTCACTGAGCTCGATCAGTATCAGGGGCTCTCCAAGTGTAAATAAAGGGTGACTTGGGTGACGGGATACCAGCTTCTGTGGAGTTACTTCAGTGGCAACAAGAGAAAAGCACGCTCCTGAAGAAATTCGCTCACAACAGTTGTCTTTGAGTTGGGGTATCGTGCCATTATTTGGGAAGCTTGACTTGTTTGATCCTGCCATTGTAGACTGGGCCCAGTATGTGGAAAGATTGTGTTATTTTTTTCAGACAAATAACATTGGGGCAGATGAAAAGCAATGAGTAATTCTTCTGACATTTTGTGGATCTGCAGCTTTTTTGGTTATTAGGAACCCAACTTTCCCTGAGGCACCAGGTACTAAAACCTTTCAAGAGTTGACAGATTTAGTTAAGGAATGTTACAATCTCAAATCTCCTCTAATTCTGAAATGCTTTCACTTTTACTTGGCAATTTGAGAACCAGGGGAATTTGCATCGAGATTTTTAATGAGGTTAAGATGACTGACACAGGTTTTAACTTCAGCCTTAATAAGAAGCTGAGAGACTGTTTAGTATGTGGGATTAATGCTGTAATCATTTAAAACTGCCTACAAGCTTGAGGGGTGACCTTATTGAGGTATATAAAATCATGAGGGGCATAGATAGGATGAATGCATATAGTCTTTTTCCCAGGGACGGGGAATTGAAAACCAGAGGGCACATGTTTAAGGTGTGAGGTTTTAGTTTTAAGAAGGACCTAGGGGGAACTTCTTCACACAGAGACTGGTGCATATATGGAATGGGCTGCCGGAGAAAGTGGTTGAGGCAGGCACAATAGTAACATTTTTTTAAAAAGCGTTTGGATAGGTACATGAATGAGAAGGGATTAGAGGGATATGGACCAAATTCAGGCAATTGGAACTAGCTGAGTGGGCACTGTGGTCAGCATGGACCAATTTGGGCCGAAGGACCTGTTTCTATGCTGTAATACTCTATTACTCAGCTGGATTTCAAACAGGCACTACAAATGTCTTTATCATTGGAAAATGTGGCAAGTGGAGCATATGAGTCACAAGTTATTCCGATGGACATGACCACTCTTCCTAGCTCTACTGAGTTGGGGGAAACACCACTTGAGCGAAGGCAGTTGCATAACCTTACCCAGGACATATCCTGAACAGAGGGCTTCTAGGTCAGCCCATTGCAAACAGTTAAAATTTTCTTCAAAATCCAGGCTAGCAAACAATTGTAGTTGCTGCCAGCATGTGGACTCAAGACAGCAAAAGAGGTTGAATGGGCCTAAATTGAGTAAAATAACTCATAGGCCAGTATCCAGGAGAGTGCATACCTGGAAAGTCCACCTACATCTGAATTGGAACAGTTAAATTGCTTAGCAACATCCAAATTAGAACAAATCAAATAAACCTGGTTCTAATGGAGGTTGATACTGGTGCGGCCATTTCAATGGTTGCAGAACAAGTCTTTAACAACATTTGCTCTAGACACCAATGCTTAAGTTTGTGCAAGACTTCAGGCTAGACTAAGAATGTATGCCAGTTAGCCTTTACAGATTAAGAATACAACTTTGGCTCCCATCTTTTATGAGAAGCAGCTAGTTCAGTTACCATTGTTACAGTGAGGAGGTCAAACCCCTCTAATAATTAAAACTGAAACACCCAGAGAAGCTCAACTCATCTCGTAATCTGCCAAATGACATGGGAAAAATGTTATAACCTGCCTTTCACCTCCCAATCTATTATAAAGGAGAGGTTAAATGAAAGAAATCCCTGATAATCACCTTAAAAGCAACAAGTAAAAATTTATTTATCTAACTCTAATAGTGAACAAAATAACAGACCTACTAACAAACTGAACAACTCCCCCTTAACTACTAACTATTCCCAAACAGAACAAAATTCTAATGTTCTAATGACATGCAGTTCAAATAAATACAAGCTCCACTTATGTAAACCAAAAGAATAAGAAAAATAAATTAAAACTTAGACTCTCAAAACTATGACCAGGATGCATCTTCCAAAATGTTCCGTGCCTTTTCTATTATTCTTCAGTCACAAATTTTTTCTTCATTGGATTCTTGTGTCAGGAATATTAGCTAAGAGTGTTGTGGTACCTTTTAGATGGTGACAATCAGAGAGCTGAAATATTTCTGTGAGAGCCAGAGTTACTTTTCTGATGGCAGTTCAATTTCACATTGATTTTCAAAAATGGTCTTCTTATGTACCCTCGATGTACCGTTGATGGCCTGTCAATTTTCTTATAATAGTGTTGGTCCTGGATTGTCAACACCAGCAGATTTAAATTTAATTGGGTTTTGGTATATAGGGCCTGGTTTAAATTAATTGGCTAATACTTAAACTGGTTGCCTTACCATCAAAACAAGTCTGGGTTATCAACCACACAGCCAATTGATTCATATGTATCAATTTCATAACTGTCTACACATCTGCAGCCGCTTGCAGGTTATTTTTAATATCTCTCCAAGCTTAGAAAAGCTCATCTTAAAGGGACCATATACTCTTCCCCCATCATTTTTACAAACAACTTCTAACATCCTGCCTTCTAATTCACAAGTTCTCCATCCAACTTCACAACACCATTGATTGCAGTAAAAGGCTCAGTCACAAGATTGATGGCCACAGTAGCACCTATCTGTTCCCCTGACTGTAAAAGCCCCTATTACTATGGCCCTTCCTCTTTTCCTACCCTACTGCACAGACATTCTATTTGTGGTACCAGAAGCCTATCATGTGAGGAGGAAAGTAAGCAATTGAAATGGGAGCTGGGATGGTGCAAGGAAATGAGCATGAAGCTGTCTTTGATAATTTTGATAATAAGTCCACAAACTAACTCAAAAAAAAACTTTGTAAAAATGCTTAGATATTGGTCTCTGGACTGGGAACTTGAGGGAGGAGTGAGCCAAAATATACAGGTACTTGAGCAATGATGGGCAGATAAATACTATCTGGTCCATTCAGTCCCACACAGGTGACATGGTGGCTCAGTGGTTAGCACTGCTGCCTCACAGTGCCAGGACCCAGGTTCAATCCCACCTTCGGCCGACTGTCTGTGTGGAGTTTGCACTTTCTCCCTGTGTCTGCATGGGTTTCCTCTGGGTGCTCTGGTTTCCTCCCACAGTTCAGAGATGTGCAGGTTAGGTGGACTGGCCATGCTTAAATAGCCCACAGTGTCCAGGGATGTTTAGGTTAGGTGGGTTAGACATGGGAAATGCAGGAGTAGGGTGGTGGGGCAGTATGGACTTGTTGGGCCAAATGGCCTGTTTCCACACTGTAGGGATTCTATGAAATAGAATGCAATTATAAATAATCATATTCTGCATGCTATTCAAAACCATATAATATCTCAGGGAGGTGAGTAACCAAAAAAAAATCACAAAGCAATTATGGGAAATTTCTCCTTGCCCCATCTATAGGTATACAAGAGTCCAGGAGATCACTCTTACTCTGAATTTACTGAAAAGTCAGTTCTGTGTCAGAAGCAATGGTCAACCCCAATCAGAAACTAGGTTCAGCTCTTGTCTAAAGGAATTCAGCAAATTGACATCCGCCCTACAAAACATGAGCCTGTTCCAGAGGTTCACCACTCTCTAAAAAAGAATTATCTGCAAACACTTAACCCAGAAACACTCTAACACAACTTAAAATTGTTATCTCTGGCCCTCCCTAATCTGTTTACTCAGAATCAACTTTCAATTGGAACAGAAATCTATTCACTTCTTTATCTTTGAACCTTTAATCAGATCACCCCTGAGGCTAAGTTTCTTTCAAATATAGAGTTCCAACTTCTTGTGTCTATCTTAACAACCAAAATGGTCTATACTGAAAATTGGCGTAGTGGTGTTCCTCTCACTATATGAGGTGACCAAAACTGGTCATCCTATTCCAAATCAGTTCTGACCAAAGCTTTGTACTAGGACAAAGTAATATATTCTGTCGTATCATCAATTGTGCTATGCATTCATCCTAACAGTCCATGTGCTCTGTTTATCACTTCATAACATTACTCATGTACCTGTCGCAATGCTTGTACAAGAACATGCAGATCTCTTTCTTTCTTAATCTTTTGTAATTGTTTTTCCGTGAAGAATGTATGTATGTTGATGTTCCTTCTGCTTACATTGCACATATGGAAATTAAATAACATTTGACAACAATGAATTTAAACTTCCAATGCATTTAGACCCATCTGAGGTAATAAATATTTATTTTATCTCATGACAGCTATATATATAATAAGCTAAAAGAAGTATATATTGCAGTTCTGTAGAAGGTCACTGGACATGAAACATTAACTCTGCTTTCTCCCCACAGATGCTGCCAGATCTGCTGAGTTTTTCTGGCAATTTCTGTTTGTGTTTCAGATTTCCTGCATCTTCAGTTCTTTATTTGTTCATATTATAGTTATTATGACCTGGTGAGAACAGGGAGTCTTTTTAAGCCACTCTCATGTAGTTATAACAAATATTTTTATATTTTTTAGTGCACAGTTAAATGAAGGAGCTAAATTACAAGGCTTTTGTAAGTAAAAGAAACAGGAACTTTGTACCTGTGAAAATAATAAAATCATAACATCAAACATAGATAATAAGCTTATAAAGAAAATATAGAGGGTGCCTTGTACAGACAGGAAGAGCTTTATAGTTTGTGTTTGTGGAGTGCTTGAGTTATGAGAATGGCCTAAGTCCCAATTGTATAGCTATTGTTTTGTTTTGTCAAGAGTGGTGAAGCTCAGATTGTCCTTGAGTTCTCAGTGAAGAGTTTTTGCTTTGTAATTAATTGCTAATGTGTAATCAACTATAATCCACTAATTACACGAAAATCTTCTCGTCAGACCAAGAAATGGTTTTTCCTCCACCTTGAGACCAAGTTTGCCCTGTTGTTTCCGATACTGAAAGAGAATGTTGGCAACAACTATCAATATGAGTGGCAGCTCATACAACTTGTTTAGCTGGCATAACCATATAACATGGTGAGCAGCAGTATAGATTTGATTTAACTGCACATATAACATACGATGAGTAGAGATATAAGGCCTTCTGACTCAGATTTAAATCTTCTATTTACATGATGTAGTTAGGAGCAATATGAGGACTCTGTCTATTCATGTGTTTTTTTAACTACAAGAGATTCGATTTAAAATTGATGTTTGAAGGGATAATACATGTTTTGAAAGGAAGCAACCTAACATCTATTGCAGGTATCATGTAAAGTACTGTTTGAAAAAGCAGTAATTGACATTTGAGTTACAAATGGTTTGCAAATGGGCTGTCTGGATGCAGCTTTTGCTGACATCAAGAAGTTGAGTGGTCTATGGACTAATGACCAGCTATCAATGATAGAGACGTTTTTGCCTGCCAACAACTGTGTGATTGGCTCTCAGGTAACTGAATAGCTTGGAGATGGGAACATGTTATAGACAGAAAGAGAAGTATTCAGTTCTTCCCCAGCTGAAGAGTGGCCTCTCTGCAGTCAAAACCCACCGTAAACCCAAAAGAAACAGTTTATTTTCCCTACGACAGTTATTGTAAGCAATAACTTCTAACCGATAAGCCAGAGACATTTTACAAGCAAACTGGTCACTTTGTGCCTCTTACCACCTAGTGGAGAATGATTGAAACAAATTGCCAGCTAACAGAACAGTTATAAGCAACAGAGTTTGTTTCAAAGATAGCAGGAACCGCAGATGCTGGAGAATCTGAGAAAACGAGGTGTAGAGCTGGATGAACACAGCAGGCGAAGCAGCATCAGAGGAGCAGGAAGGCTGATGTTTCAGGCCTAGACCCTTCTTCAGAAATGGGAGAGGGGAAGGAGGTTCTGAAATAAATAGGGAGAGAGGGGGAGGCGGATAGAAGGTGGATAGAGGAGAAGATAGGTGGAGAGGAGACAGACAGGTCAAGGAGACGGGGATGGAACCTGTAAGGGTGAGTGTAGGGAGGGAATAGGTCAGTCCAGGGAGGACGGACAGGTCAAGGGGGCGGGATGAGGTTGGTCGGTAGGAGATGGAGGTGCGGCTTGAGGTGGGAGGAGGGGATAGGTGGGAGGAAGAACAGGTTAGGGAGGCAGGGACGAGCTGGACTGGTTTTGGGATGCGGTAGGGGGAGGGGAGATTTTGAAACTTGTGAAATCCACATTGATACCATTGGGCTGCAGGGTTCCCAAGCGGAATATGAGTTGCTGTTCCTGCAACCTTCGGGTGGCATCGTTGTGGCACTGCAGGAGGCCCAGGATGGACATGTCGTCTGAGGAATGGGAGGGGGAGTTGAAACGGTTCGCAA
>NC_063334.1:35406106-35406688 GCF_021869965.1 Rhincodon typus
GGGAGGAAGGACAGGTCAGGGAGGCGAGGACGAACTGGGCTGGTTTTGGGATGCGGTAGGGGGAGGGGTGATTTTGAAGCTTGTGAAGTCCACATTGATACCATTGGGCTGCAGGGTTCCCAAGCAGAAAATGAGTTGCTGTTCCTGCAACCTTCGGGTAGCATCGTTGTGGCACTGCAGGAGGCCCAGGATGGACATGTCATCTGAGAAATGGGAGGGGGAGTTGAAATGGTTCGTGACTGGGAGGTGCAGTTGTTTAGTGTGAACCGAGCGTAGGTGTTCTGCAAAGCGGTCCCCAAGACTTCACTTGGTTTCCCCGATGTAGAGGAGGCCACAACGAGAACAGCTATTGCAGTATACCACATTAGCAGATGTGCAGGTGAACATCTGCTTGATGTGGAAAGTCTCCTGGGGGCCTGGGATGGGGGTGAGGGGGGAGGTGTAGGGGCAGGTGTAGCACTTCCTGCGGTTGCAGGGAAAAGTGCCGGGTGTGGTGGGGCTGGAGGGGAGTGTGGAGCTGACAAGGGAGTCCCAAAGAGAGTGGTCCCTCCGGAAAGCAGATAAGGGTGGGGAGGGAAAAAT
>NC_063334.1:35406788-35407231 GCF_021869965.1 Rhincodon typus
GTTGTTATTGCGGGGAGAGGGTGTGAGGGATGAGTTGAGGGAAATGCAGGAGACACGGTCGAGGGCGTTCTTGACCACTGAGGGGGGGAAGTTGCGGTCCTTGAAAAATGAGGACATCTGAGATGTACGGGAGTGGAATGCTTCATCCTGGGAGCAGATGCAGCGGAGGCAAAGGAATTGGGAATAAGGGGTGGCATTTTTGCAGGAAGGTGGGTGGGAGGAGGTGTATTCTAGGTAGCTGTGGGAGTTGGTGGGCTTGAAATGGATATCAGTTTCCAGGTGGTTGACAGAGATGGAGACAGAGAGGTCCAGGAAGGAGAGAGTGGTGTAGGAGATGGTCCAGGTGAACTTAAGGTTGGGGTGTTGGTGAAGTGGATGAACTGTTCGAGCTCCTCATGGGAGCACGAGGCAGCACCGATACAGTCATCAATGTAACGGAGGAA
>NC_063334.1:35412231-35419724 GCF_021869965.1 Rhincodon typus
CAGTTCATCCACTTCACCAACACCTTCCACCCCAACCTTAAGTTCACCTGGACCATCTCCAATACCACTCTCTCCTTCCTGGACCTCTCTGTCTCCATCTCTGTCAACCACCTGGAAACTGATATCCATTTCAAGCCCACCAACTCCCACAGCTACATGGAATACACCTCCTCCCACCCACCTTCCTGCAAAAATGCCATCCCCTATTCCCAATTCCTTCGCCTCCACCGCATCTGCTCCCAGGATGAGGCATTCCACTCCAGCACATCTCAGATGTCCTCATTTTTCAAGGACCGCAACATCCCCCCCTCAGTGGTCGAGAACGCCCTTGACCGTGTCTCCCGCATTTCCCGCAACTCATCCCTCACACCCCCTCCCTGCAATAACAACAAAAACAGAATCCCCCTCATCCTCACGTACCACCCCACCAACCTTCAGATCCAACGCATCACCCTCCGACACTTCAACCATCTGCAATCCGACCCCACCACCAAAGACATTTTTCCCTCCCCACCCTTATCTGCTTTCCGGAGGGACCACTCTTTTCGGGACTCCCCTGTCCGCTCCACACTCCCCTCCAGCTCCACCACTCCCGGCACTTTTCCCTGCAACCGCAGGAAGTGCTACACCTGCCCCTACACCTCCCCCCTCACCCCCATCCCCGGCCCCCAGGAGACTTTCCACATCAAACAGATGTTCACCTGCACATCTGCTAATGTGGTATACTGTATCCGCTGTTCCCGTTGTGGCATCCTCTACATCGGGGAAACCAAGCGGAGGCTTGGGGACCGCTTTGCAGAACACCTACGCTCGGTTCACACTGAACAACTGCACCTCCCAGTCACGAACCATTTCAACTCCCCCTCCCATTCCTCAGACCACATGTCCATCCTGGGCCTCCTGCAGTGCCACAACGATACTACCCAAAGGTTGCAGGAACAGCAACTCATATTCCGCTTGGGAACCCTGCAGCCGAATGGTATCAATGTGGACTTCACAAGCTTCAAAATCTCCTCTCCCCCTACCGCATCCCAAAACCAGCCCAGTTCGTCCCCGCCTCCCTAACCTGTCCTTCCTCCCACCTATCCCCTCCTCCCACCCCAAGCCCCACCCCCATCTCCTACCTACTAACCTCATCCCGCCCCCTTGACCTGTCCGTCCTCCCTAGACTGACCTATCTCCTCCCTAACTCCCCACCTACACTCACCTCTACTGGCTCCATCCCCACCTCTTTGACCTGTCTGTCTCCTCTCCACCTATCTTCTCCTCTATCCATCTTCTGTCTGCCTCCCCCTCTATCCCTATTTATTTCAGAACCCCCTTTTCCTCCCCCATTTCTGAAGAAGTGTCTCAGCCGGAAACGTCAGCCTTCCTGCTCCTCTGATGCTGCTTGGCCTGCTATGTTCATCCAGCTCTACACCTTGTTATCTCAGAGTTTGTTTCCAGTCTGGTATGATTCTTCTAAAGAAGATACTGTTTCTCTCTTTGCAGATGTTTCCAGTCCTGTTGAGTTTTTCCAATATTCTCTGTGTTTGTTTCAAAAAAGACATAAGGATCATTTCAACAATAAAATCTGGGAATAAACACTACTGAACCATCTTTCCATTTTATTTCCCTTCTGTCTACTTCAATCTTCCTCTGTCTGTGTGTGTGTAAGGGTGAGTTTCTAAGGGGATTAATTATAGTTATATTTAACTGTATGCTGACAGTTTATAACTGTTTACATGTAACTAGAGTCTAATTGCTTCTAATGGATAGTGATTCATCAGTACAGAAACTTAGGCCATGTAGTCTAACAAACGGTTTGTACCATTCAGGTAAATTGTGGAAATTTGCACAGTTTATAAAAAAGCATTAACATTTGTGATGACACCAAGAATAGCGTGCCTCAATTTCCAGTGTGTCATAACAGTAGGAAAGAGCTAAAAATATAAAAAGTCTACAAAGTAAACCTTCATAGCAATCCTTAATGTGAAAGAATACATCAATAAATGGTTAAAACATTTTAGGCCTGGTAAGAGATAACAGCTGAATCAGGAAGCAGTGTTCGGGGGGAATGGTCCCAAGTCAAAGTTCAGGGGTGAGCAATCAGACATTGCAGCTCTGTGAATAATGCTTAAATTCCTTTTTGAACCAGGGGAAATTTTAAAATAGCACTGTAATCCAGACTGGAAAAGCAAAAATTAAAAAAAAAATTGTTACAGCTCAGTTTGATCCTCACTGCGAAGAAGAGGGGACACCACAAGGTACAACTTTAGAAATGAGCTTAAAGGGCCATGAAAGATTGCAGAACTAGGACACTGAAGAAACAGTAATTTATGGGATTAAAAGCCTAAAGAGACATGATCTAATTGAACTGAAAGTTTGGCAAACGTTATTCAGGCCACAGAAATGATATAAGTTCATTTATAGGAGGTCTGATAATGGCAGGAAACACTAATTTAAGGTGTGAGAAGCTAAAATCATTCAGTAAAATCATGATTAAAGTGGGGATAATTTACTAAAGCTTCAATTAATACATTGAAGCCACCAAAAAATGCTAGAAAGAACAACAGAGGAACTGCTACTATTATAAAGAAAAAGTTTTCTTTAAGCATGGAAATCATATAATTACATTAGGAAAATATGGCATTAGAAATTATATAAAGACTTAATTTCAGAGTCAGTCAACTAGAATACAGAATTGAAAATCTTTCAGCAAATAATTTGTAAGATACAGAATAACTTTCAAATTAGACACTAAATTTGAAGCTCGTCAAATTAAGTACAATTCTACATACAATTTGAAATATCATGTACATGGTATGTGATGGCACGATGGTGGTATATATTGGCTAGGGATATAAGACGCAAGAGATACTTTTGAAGAGGAACTGAAAGCTTCTTACAATTACTTCAACCTCAGAACCAACAAATCTCTTAAAAGAACAAAAGTTAACAGAAAAGGTCAGCATCCAGCAACCAATTGATTGTTTTCATTAAAAATCTCCACAGATTAGTAGAGTAATCTGACTATGGTGACTTCAAGATAAAAGTTGTAGTAATTGCTGATGATTCTTTCTCAGAATAAATACAATCCAAAGAAGACCTGTGTCTGAAGACATTCAGGTGACGAGAGAAGCAGAAAACTAGAAGAAACACAATGCTATCCTAAGAGATGATCATCTTTGGCACAAGAAATCAACACAGTCCATTCAGTTCTTAAGGTGCAAAACCATTAATAGCACATATGAAAAGCCAATAGAATGAGTGGGACAAACACTAAACATTAAAACGTGTCAATGCCATAAAGCAAAGAAACCTCAGAAGTCCAGACATTATCCAGCGATTAAAAGTGAATGCTTTTTCTATCATAATATAATGCACATAAAATGCACAGAATTAGGACACATTTTAAGAAAAGAAAGAAATTTAACATTATGTAGTTTAACCCCTCCCGATATTTGAAGGAGACTGAAGTCAAGACATGCTTTCCAACTCAAGAGTGAGAATTCTTGATTGTGAAGTAGATTTTCTATTATTTGTGGCTCTTATATTGGAGAACTGCTTATAGCATACATAAATCTTACACGCTATGTCTCCTGACCATATAGTATCAACTATAAACAGTTTTCTTCATAACCCTGGTTCTTTATCTGATAATATAGTGACAATTCCTACACTGTCTACCTTGTCTAACACTGTCTAACACTAATGAGCTACCCACATAAAAAGGTTGATGAGGTTGAATGTTCTACAGCAGAAGAAAAATTGAAAGTCATCTATATTTTGGCTAGCTAATATTTATGTTAACCGTCATCTCGCAATGTATAACTTGTCTAACACTAATGAGCTACCCACATAAAGAGGTTGATGAGGTTGAATGTTCTACAGCAGAAGAAAAATTGAAAGTGATCTATATTTTGGCTAGCTAATATTTATGTTAACCGTCATCTCGCAATTTTCAAGTTAGACAGTGTAGGAATTGTCACTATATTATCAGATAAAGAACCAGGGTTATGAAGAAAACTGTTTATAGTTGATACTATATGATCAGGAGACATAACGTGTAAGATTTATGTATGCTATAAGCAGTTCTCCAATATAAGAGGCACAAATAATAGAAAATCTACTTCACAATCAAGAATTCTCACTCTTGAGTTGGAAAGCATGTCTTGACTTCAGTCTCCTTCAAATATTGGGAGGGGTTAAACTACATAATGTTAAGGAAAACTAGTCGAAGAACAATTGTCAAAAAACCACATATAAGAAATTCCAAAGTGTCCCCTGGACACATGTGAAACCTAAACAAAAAAAAAGAATCCATTGAGATTAATGATATAGGCATAAGAAATTTGTTTTAGCAGCTAAACAATTGAAACCTGTGACTATATTGAATTGGCACAAATGTATCCCTTGCTGTCAACACTGAAGAGTGCTCAGAATGCAAGAGTCAATACCGTGTGCAAGGAAAAACAAGCAATAGATATCCAATGAACAGCATGTCCCACTTGAGCCAAATGACGAGTCTAACTGATTGAACACAGAGTGCAACACAGCTGGGGGAACAAATTGCTATAACAAATTCAAAAAGTTTGATGTCAGATGCTGATGTGACTCAGAAGAGACAAGTTCAAAGAAAATATTTGACTTCATTATCTTCCTGAGAAGAATTTTCAGCAACAGTAACACAGGTCATGCCATGCTAGAAACAATCCTCAAATAGCAGAACTGATGACGTGAAACTATTGGCTTCACCAATGATGCAGATGCCAAGAGAGAATAAGAGAGTCCAAACCAATCAACATGTCGAAGTAAAGAAATTACATGCTTAGCACACATCAACAGGTGGATTGAGAAGAAAAGTCTTTTGACATAAAAATAGTTATGGTGCATACAACTCCATGGAAGCCACCCCGAGCATTGACAACTAATAGAGTCAAAGAGCTGTACAGTATGGAAACAGATCCTTCAGTCCAACGTGTCCAACTCAACATCCTAAATTAATCTAGTCCCATTTGTGAGCATTTGGCTCATATCCTTCTAAACCCTTCCTATTCATGTATCCATCCAGATGCCTTTTAAGTGTTGCAATTGTACCAGCCTCCACCACTTCCTCTGGCAACTCATTCCATACACGCACCACCCTCTGCATGAAAAAAGTTTTCCTTTGGGTCTCTTTTAAGTCTTTCTCCTCTCACCGTAAACCTGTGCCCTCTAGTTTTGGACTCCCCTATCCCAGGGAAAACACTTCAGCTATTCACCTTATCCATGCCCCTCATGATTTTATAAACTTCTATAAGGTCACCCCTCAGCCTCTGACACTCCAGGGAAAACAGTACTGAACAACTCAAGATACTGCAAGAAAGAATTAAACATTTTCAAAGACAACTACTTAAAAGGGATGGTGCAATGTTGAATAGGTCAATATTGACTTCCTATCCCTAATGGGCCTGGAAGAGGTTATGGTGATCTGCCTTACTAAACTGCAGTCCTTAGATTGCAGGGATATCCACTATGCTATTAAGCAGGGAGTTCCAGGGTTTTGACTTAATGTCAGTGAAGGAACAATGATAAAATTCCCAAGTCAGGATGGTAAATGCCTTGGAGAGGAATTTGGAGGTGATAGTGTTCCCATGTATCTGCTTCTCTTATCCTTATAGATGGCAGAAATTGCAGATTTGAGAAGCCTTGATGAGTTATGCAGTGCATCCTGTAGAAAGTACATACTAATGCCACTGGACATCGGTGAAAGGGGTGAATGTTGAAGGTGCCAAGCAAGTGAGTTGCTTTGTCGTAGGATGAAACTTCTTGTATGTTGTTAGAGCTGCATTCATTCATGCAAGTAGAGAGTGAACCATCATATCCGTGACTTGTGTCTTGTAGATGCTGAACAGGCATTGGGGCGACAAGAGCTGCATCACTTGCAGAATTTTTAGCCACTGGTCTGGTATTTATATAGCTGCTTCAGTTCAGCTTCTGGTTAATGATAACCCCAGATGTTAACAGTGTGGAATTCAGTGTTGACAATGCTATTGAAATTCAAGGGGTGATAGTTAGGTACTTTATTGTTAGAAATAGTCTTTGCCTGGCACTTGTATGCTGGATAAGTTACTTGCCACTTAACAGTCCAAGACTGGATATTGTCCACATATATGAAAAATTAACAATGATCAGGAATAGGCCATTCAGCCCATTGAGCCTGATCTAGCATTCAATAAAATTGTGCCTATCTGATTGCAACTTCAAATCTACATTCCAACCTACCCTGGATAACATTTCAAATGCTTGATTATCAAGATCTATCAACCTCTGCCTTAAAAATATTCAAGAACTCTGCTTCAAATATCTCTTCAGGAAGAGAGTTCTCAAGACTCACCTCTCCCTGTTTTAGATAGGCATCTCCTTATGTTATATCAGTGATCCTTGGTTTTGATTCACTGGTAATAGGAAATATCTCTTCCACAGCCAATCTCTCATGACTCCTCAGGGTTATATATGTTTCAATCAAGTCTCAACTTACTCTTGAAGTTACCAGGAAGTATAAGCACAGCTTTTCAAACCATTTCCTACATGACAACATGCCAATTCCAGGTATCAGTCTGGTAAACTTTCCTGTACTGCTTCCAATGTATCAATATCCTTCTTAAAGGAAAAATGACAAATGCTATGCACAATTCTCGAGAAGTGGTCTCATTCGTGCTCTGTAAAACTGAAACGTAACTTCCCTACTTTGGTACTGAATTCTCCTTGTGATAAATGATAACATTCTATTAGCTTTCTTAGCTACTTGCAGGATCCTGCAATGTAGAAATTGCCTATTTCAACAGGGGAGATTTCATCCATGAAGGAAATCCAAGAGATTAAATATCCTGCCAATTAAAGAGATCAAAAGAACTCAGATTGTCAGGATGAGAATAGAGGGAATAGTTTTCTATCCAGCAAACTACTCATCTCCTGAATCTGAAGACATTGCATTCTTGGAGAACATTGAAATCTTCAGATCACCTGAATTCATTAAGTCAGATACCTGGGGAGATGGGGTTGTGGTAACTGTAACTATATATACAAATGTATGAAATTAGTCATGGAAAATAAATCTTGGATGAAATTTTGAGTCTGAAAGGGCTCATCCCGAGGAGTGCCATGAACACCTCATTCTGTGATGATGCTATTTAGATTTGTGAACAGAGCAGCCTAGGACCTTCAAGGAGTAAGACCTAACAGGAGATCTTCCTTAAAATATGTGTAACAATGTTTACATGCAATGCTCACATGCAATAAATTGCATTTTTTTAGCTACAAGATACTCTTCTAGTTTGACCATGAAGTTGTTTTCTTTTACCACACTAGACCAGGCAGGCCCTGTAGTTTTCTATACTGAAAGATGATGGCAGCAGCAATCTGAGCAGCAGGTGGTACATGTTGTTAAGGAGGTCTGCCCATAAAAGTACAGCAAATCCCCATTTCTGAAGAAGGGTCTAGGCCCGAAACGTCAGCTTTCCTGCTCCTCT
>NC_063334.1:35419734-35444272 GCF_021869965.1 Rhincodon typus
GCTTTCCTGCTCCTCTGATGCTGCTTGGCCTGCTGTGTTCATCCACCCCTACACTTTGTTATCTCAGCAAGTCAGCAGCTGGTTTTACAATTCTCTCCATTTTATTTCCATCAACGTCCATTCGCAATCACATGAATAGTCAAAATCTATCTTGAACTATTCACGTATTTTTAAAATTGATTTTTCAACACAAAAACTGAAATTGAAAGACTTATCTTCATTAGAAAGCAGTATGACATTTGACATTGAATGAAGTCAAGTTTCACAAGGACTTTTGGCAATGATTGATGCACGCATATTGGCTTTCTAATTCTTCTCTATGCAATCTTGACAAACGTATTCACTTTTCTTAGTGACATGCAAAGGTTTTCTAACATTACTGAGCTTGTATTAAACCATAAATTTATGTTCCATATTGGAGATGAGGATGTCCAAGGATTCAAACTGAAACGCAGCATCCTTAACAAATCATATCATATTTGTGCATAGCCAACCAAACATTGTTCCGTGTTACAATTAAAAATGCTTACATGGTGATATATATATTTTAGTGACAACTTACATTATTGCAAGGAATGGAATGATAATGCATTTTTAAGTAAAATGCCAATTCATGTTCTAGCAAGTATACCAAGATTTAGCCTTCAATACAATTTTCTCTTGATAACTTTTTTTCAGACTTTTTTATTCTTTCTCTCTTCTATTTTTTTCTTCTTTTTGTTTTCCATTTTCCCCTTGCATCTTTGATTCACCCTTTCTGTTAGGCTTGAGAAATAAATATTCCTGGAATTGTATTAATGATAGGAGAAGGATGAGTTGGCAGAACAGTGTCTCAATCCCATTTGTCTTTAACTTCAGAAGCACCAGGTCTGCATTCCATTCTGCCAGCAAGCTCTGGCAAGACCAGTGCTCTGCACCATGTTAGAAGAATTAGCAATGTCAAATTGGTGAATAGCCGTGGTAAATAACAATAATAGGAACATACTCTATTTATATCCCTCTGCTAAAGCAATAAAATATTCCAAATTACTTCAAAAAAGCATAATCAAAAAAGAAAATATCCATTACTAAGGCTTGGAGCATCAGGGCATATTGCAAATAGCTTGGTTCAAAAAGGTAGGTTTAAAGAGAGTTTTTTAGAATGTAAAAGAGGTAGGGAGGGAGAGAGAGAGGGAAAGTGTTACAGAGTTTCAAACCTTGGCAGTAGAGGGCTCTGCGTCAGTAGAGTGATTTAGACGGGGATGTGAAGAGGCTAAATTTGGGGGAATGTAGATATCTTGCAGGATTATAGAGCTAGATGAGATTATAGAAATAGAAAGGGGAAAGATCAAAGAGACATTTGAAAGCAAGAATGCAAATTTTAAAATCAATACTTTGCTTAACTAGGAACCAACACACATCAGTGAACACAATGATAACATATTTAAATGGGATTTGGCATAAATTAAAATATGGCCAGAGGAGATTTGGATAACTTCATGTTTTTAGAGAGTAGAATGTGGGAAATTGGCCAGAAGTGCATTGGAATAGTCAAATCCAGAGACAAGAATAAGGGTTTCAGCAGCAAATAAGCTGAGGCAAGGTTGGATCGGGTAATGTGGCATGAGTTGAAATAAAGGGTACAACAATGACATGCTGTATGTTTTAAGGTTTAGGATTCACCTGAATTAGGGGTTGAGAACTCACAAGTCATAGTTTATTAACTTTATTGAGAAGCAATGATTTAGATACCCAGTGAATGGAGAAAGAACAAGCAAATGCAGCCATTATTGCAGCAAGAAATGACCATCCCTTGTCTATTTCAAAACAGCAACCTTGGCCCTGTATTATTCATTGCTTTCTGAGTTCATTATGGTGTTTCAAGGTGGTTGCCTCTCTCTTGTTCAACACTTTATCTTGAGTTTGTCTTTTAGTTAGAAGAGGAAGTTAAATCATTTACCATTACCAGACAATGATATAGATAGCAAGGTCATCAGTTCAAGAGTGTTTGTAGAGTCTGTTGGCCTTTATTTTACTCATGTAACTATTTTCTCTGACTTGCCTTAGTGCCTGACCGCTTGGAAATGTATTAGTGATTTTTCAGGGAGAGAAAACACATAGCTTCTCTGACAGTTGGTCTGGTACCATATTTACCAGTTTCACAAGAATTCTATATTTTCTTCTGAAATTAATCATTTATTAACATCTCATTTCTTACAGTGGGGAGGTGGTTAGAAGCTTGACTCAGGGTCAAATGGCAGACCTAAGCACCAAAACAATTTAGGTACAGTCTTGAATGGTTGGGAGAAGAGAACTGGAATTGGTATCTACAGAAAAGAGCTGCTGGCTTTAGTCTTCCCACTAATTAATTGGAAGAAATTTTGGGTTCTCCATTATTGGAAGTTGAATGAGTAGTGTAAAGATTAAGAGATAATGGAGAAGAAGAAAGAAAGAGAAGATGGTGAATTAGAGCTGTACATCCTCCCCATCACATGGAAATAAATGTTCTGTTCATGGACGAGGTCAACAAGGGAAAGTCTGTAGGTGAGAAATATTTAGAGTCCCAGGATAGATTCTTTGGGGAACTAAAGGTAATGGGGAATGATTGGGAATGGAAACCATGATAGATGTTTCCTGGTTACAAGCCGTTAGATAAGAATGTAAGTAGGTGAGAGAAAAGCTATCTAGCTTCGTATTAGGGAGAGGTTTTGGAGGAGGACAGTGTAACCAATCTTCGCAAAACTGTAAGAGCTCCCAAAGGACAAGGAGGGACAAATTACTTTTTTCACTGTGCTCAAATTGCATGGATACCTTTTGTTAAGAATTTCACTGTCTTTGGTCTTGCAACTAAGAGTATCAAATCCGACAATCATAAGGGGAATCCAATTTTACCTTGAATTCCACAATATTTCTGTCACCTTATATCATATAGAAAGTCAACTGAAATTGGGGATGAGAGTGAGATTTTTCTGCCCAATGACTCAAATCATATATATGTTTGGAAATAATCTCTAGTAGTTGACAGAATATTTGGCAAATGTAGTTGCTTAGGAACAGATGAGGCACTGATAGTGAAAGCATTGTTTATAAATTAGAGGCTTAGAAGTAGGTCTGGTATTTAGAAATCTGCAGCAGAGTTTAATGCCCATCACTCCAGAGATAGGGGAGGACTGTGTGACTGGGTGGGAAATGTGGGATGGTGAACTTCTCTACATCTCTGGTTTAGTCCAGTTTGGGAAGGTATGAAAGTAGCCTTTTGATCGGAAGTCAAATGAGGCCCTTAAGTGCTATTTTAAGAACCTCATCCCACCATTGCAGGCATTTAACAGAGGCACTCATGGACTGAGAGACCCAGAGTAAGAGCCTACTCTGATAGTGGACAAGATCCACACTGTGGCCATTAAATTCTGCCTGTGATATTGTTAACATTATTAGGAACAGGAACGTAATCAGGAGACAGAAAAATACAAAGGAAAAGCTCAAAGTTATCAAACATAATATTAATCTTCTGCTTTGAGGACACTCCACTATTTGCACAGAGATTTGGTATAAAGATCACCAGAACAATTGTGGCCTCTTGCACTTTTTTAATTTTAATCGGCTCACCACTAGCATCCATTCCCGTCTCCTGACTACCTTTTATTAACCTTTTCAACTGCTTATCTTCTTTTAAGCCTTTCACAAAACATGCTCCTTTCATCAAATTGTTGATCACGTCTCCCATTTTCCGTGCATGGGACTTGGTGTTAAATGTCATGTGATACTGTCCTGTGAAGTTCCATGGGATGTTTATTATGTTATTGTTCTGTATAAATGCAAGGTTATATTGTCGGTGTTCCCAGTTTTTTGGTCATTTGTCTGAGCATTGGATTGTCGCAAGTACCACCAGTTGAAAGCTGGTTTTGTTCAGTATTGTCATAACTGTATGTGGGCTACTTATTTAACCCTAGGGCCTATAGAAGACTGCCATGATAAACGGCGTTTTTGAAGACTGTCTGAAAGACAATTTTTGCTCCCTGTAGTGTTCAATTGTTCTATTACTTGAATCTGGTTCACTGTGCTGGATTAGTTAAGAAAGGATGCCGACTCAGAGCTCAAATAAACTAACACTAGTAAAAGACCTATACTAATAACTGGCATATACACATCCTCATCTGATCAAAACTGCCAAACAAACTGGACGTCTGGAAATTAGAGTGTGTACCTGGCAGATACAGCTCACTACTTTCTCTGATGGACCTGCACGTTGTCTATGATCAAACCACTGCTCAGGCAAGATACATGGGAACCAGCCTCTTGAACTTCCATGAACATTCGCTTCTGACATTTACCAGCTCACCTGGACCATCTGGCACTGCTACTGTGTACTGCCCATGCGATCTGGAAGCATACACTTGCATTCAAGAGCACACCAACAACTTGTGTTGAAAGTCTGCAGCAAGGACACTTTGCACACAGGGACAGCACCCTGCTCACAGAATGGATCAAGCTGCATCTCAGGGATACTCAGTTCATCTTTTAATGCTCATGCACTCACTACCTACCACAGCATACCAGTCTAGCATTGCATTTTCTTACTGTGCAAATGAGTACAGTAACATAACCATAGAGGTTATGTTGCTGTTAAGTAGTGCTCAGCTTAGAGAGCTTACATCTGACTATATGGCAATATGCAATCATGAAGTGTCGGAGGCTGAGGGGTGACCTTATAGAGGTTTATAAAATCATGAGGGGCATGGATAGGGTGAATAGGCAAGGTTTTTTCCCCAGGATGGGGGAGTCCAAAACTAGGGGGCATAAGTTTAAGGTAGAGAGGAAAGATATAAACGGGAACTAAGGAGCAACATTTTCATACAGAGGGCAGTGCATATATGGAATGAGATGCCAGAGGAAGTGGTGGAGGTTGGTACAAATACTAAATTTAGAAAGCATTTGGATGGGTATATGGATAGAAAGTGTTTAAAGGGATATGCACCAAATGCTGGTAAATGGGACTAGATTTGTATAGGATATCTGGTTGGCATGAACGAGTTGGACCGAAAGGTCTGTTTCCATACTCTATATCTCTATGACTCTATGGCCTGCACCATATGATAGCAGCTTATGCAGCAAATACACAGAATATGCCACAAGCAGGCAGCCATGTAAACAAATCTAATCAGTGGTCTTCAATGAAGTCTATGGATGTACCCATCAATCAATGGGCCCCAGCACATTATCTCAGTGGAAGCTTTCAATACTATTCCAGGGGATTGGCTACTATCAGGCATCCAGTCTAGGAGGTCTTATTCAGGCGTCCATGCCTCTGCAGTGCAGGGAGTGGGTAATGGTCAGTCAATTGGTTCTGCAGTGGCTAGTTCTTTGAATATGTCTAATATAGTCGGAAATGTGTAAAAGCTCAGGCTGGGCCTCTGGGAACATCTTGTTCAGGGCTGGTTGGTCATGTCAGTTAAGGGGGTGCGCAAATTAAAAGAGAGAGAAAACATCATGGTGGTTAGTCACGGTGGTAATCATTAAAAGTGACAGAGGAGTAAATGGGAGAGCAGCAGTAAAATTCAGAGCGGTACTTAATCATTTGGCAGAGCATAGATGTTTTAGAATCCCTGCTGGAGTGATTCTGGTCTTCTGTGAGGACAAAATTTTCTCCATGTCAGGGATGGGATTCCTGATGCTAGGCATATATCCATGCATCTGACCTCTCTCTGCCCTGGTATGGGCTATATCTTTCTATAATGAAAATAAAGGGGGAATGAGTGAAATGACAGTGGTGACATGGCTATCAGTGCTAATGCGCATGAAGGAATGGAGGACTGAAGAGGCAGCATGGAGGGCACGTAGGGTTAGTGACGTGTGAGGCTGAGGGGAAAGAGTGGGTGAGGGACAATTCAGCTGACAATAATGAGAGCAGTGGGGTATGAGCCTTGGTGGGAGATGGGTGCAGTGGCATGGCGGAGTAAATGTGAGGTAGTAGAAAGAAGAACACGACACTTACTCTGGCAGTGTGGAGAAGGTGAGACTTTCCTGTGGCACTACTGGCCATTCCTCCACACCCTAGAGTTGGCAGTGATTCTTCAGCAACCTCAAACAAAGTTGTCAGGTCTGGTAATGCAGCCTCCTCTGGCACTGCCCTTTGCATTGCTCCATCCACCAGGACTTCCAGGACCCTGTCAGTGAACTGCAGTGCCAACTTCCCCTTCTCTGACATCTTGTGGATAAATCCTTCAAGGATCACGATATGTGCAGAATGACAACGCTTATGTGGGTGCATAATTGGGTATTAAACATGCAGACTTTGAAATGGCTGTGGAGCAGACAGTTACAATCCTGCTCCTCCTGGTTCACTATTCTGGTTTACTGAGGTGAAGAGCCTAGTGTTTTTTTTAAAATAATAATCCCTTTATTCCATTAAACTCTAAATGTACTTTCCCAATCATCCTTCCTCTTTCCTGAATATTCAATTTTTTTTTCTTTATTTGTTAACAGGATGAGGATGTTGCTGGCTAGGCCAGCATTTATTGCCCATCCCTAATGAGAGTTAGGGAGTCAACCACATTGCTGTGGGTCTGGAGTCACATGTAGGCCAGACCAGTTAAGGATGGCAGTTTCTCTCCCTAAAGTACATTAGTGAACCAGATGGGACTTTTTCCAACAATCGACCCCTTCCCCATTTCTCACATCCGATTTCTGCTCCATATAAAAATGCACTCTTCCTGGGGCAACTTGCCACTCATATCCACCCAAAAACTGGCATTGCACCCCTTCCTATTGAACCATCTTCTGATTTCCCACTCCGAGTCTCACCCCCTTATTTATCCCCTTCTTCCCTCCAAAGACCTCATTGACATGACAGTATCCATCCTCATTAGACGAACGTCTTTCTTCCCTCTTACAATTTAATTTATTGCTGGCTGTAGGACCATACACTGTGCACATTGATTGTTTTTCCAAGTGTCTCGTTGTTAATCACTGAGCCACAAGACGTCTGATGAATGCAAGTCTTTCTCTGTCCTGTGCAATACACCTGCTTTGAACTGCTGCAGTCATTCATCTCGTGGTGTCAAAGACGGCCTTGGGTTCAAATTGTCACTGGTACTTCATCAGAGGAAATATCTGCAGTTAACTTTTAATGTTTTTCTTTCACACTGATATCGGAACCTAATTCCTCTACCTCCATTGGTATAAATCAAATCAGAAATGCAGCTCCTTCTGAGTTCATTGTTACAATGGTAAATAATAAGAAGATAGTAGCAAGAGATTAGTGCATTGCTCTTTTTCTTGTAAATTGTCTATCTATGAAAAATGCTTCTTTAAGACCCATAGAATTACTTTGAGATGTATTATGAAACATTGGAATACTAGACAGAAAGATCACAATAGCACAACTGAGGTAAGGTGCCACTTCTTGCAATCAAGATCCAGTGTGCATGGAATTCAAATTAAAGTTTAAAGAGCAAGGGAGAAGTACAATTACATGTTTTCTTTGTTGGGTCCTGCCATCAGGTGACAATACACCAGACATAAACAGACAATTAAAGATCCTTTGCATCATGGTCCACTTTCAATCCTCCCACTCAAGGCACTTCAACCAAAAAAAAGCCTGAGCCCTGACAGAGATTAGTTTGGTGATGCCTCCTGGCAGATTCTCCTCCAGGCCTGCAGGAGGAACCTCTTCCCACAGATCGTAGCACAAGACCCTTCCCCAGGCCAAGAGAGCCCGAACTGAAATTGTACTGAATGTGGACAATAGTCCACCAGAGATCCATGGATCAGTACAGATAAAATCCAAAGATGTGTAAGTAAGGTAATTGGCCCTGCTAAATTGCCCATAGTGTTCAAGGATGTGTAGGTTAGGTGCATTAGCCACGGGAAATGCAGGGTTACAGGGTTAAGGTGGGGGAATGGGTCTGGGTGATGTGCTTTTCGGAAGGTTGGTGACGACTTATTGGGTCGAATGGCCTGTTTCCACACTGTGGGGACTGTATGTTTCTATGATCAATGACCTATTCTGCCAGGGTAAATGATACGATCACATATTATCAAAAGGTATGGCAATGTATTTGTTGCTACATGAAAAAATAATCAATTTATTGATCTTGCAAGTAATGACATTTGAAAGACTTGATATGATGGATGCAGGCTCAATGCTGACCAGCAGAGAATTAACATAATAGAAATGAAATGGATACCTTTTTATATCTGTTCACAGGTTGTAGGTGTCACTGACTGGGTCAGCATTTATAGCCCATTCCTTGTTGCCCTTAAGTGAAGATGAGCTGCCTTCCTGAACTGCTGCAGGCTCTGGATTTCCAGTTTTGAGCTGCTGGGTATATTTGATGCCTGTCCTGTTTAGCACAGTGGTAGATCCATATAACACAATGGAGTGCATCCTCAATATGATCATAGAAAATTGTTTTCACAAAGAATGTGCAGTGGTCACTCCTATCGATATTGTCATGAACAGATGCATCTGCAACAGGTGGGTAATGAGGACAATGCAGAGTAGAATTTTTTCTGTTTATGTTACTTCCCCCATCACCTGCCACAGACCCAGACCTAGAAGCCATGTCTTTCAGCATTCAGTTAGATTGGTAGTGCTGCTACCAAGCTACTGTTGGTGATGGAAATTGAAGTCCCTTGCCCAGAATATATTTTGTACCTTTCTCATGCCTAGCGCGTTCTCTAAGCAATGGTCAATGTGTAGGAGTGTGTAGCTGGCAGAGATCAGCAAGTGGTTTTGTTACCCACACTTAACCTGATGCCATTAAATATCATGGGGTCTGGGGTCAATGTTGAAAACTCACAGGGCAACCCCTTCCCTATACTATACTGCTAGCCACCATCTCTAGTGTGTTGTCCTACTTTTGGGTCAGGACATACCCAGAATGGTAACAATGTTGTCCAGGACATTATAGAGTGTGATTTATAAGTATGACTCTGTTAGTTTGTTACTTGAGTGAGATCTTCCAATTTTGGATCAAGCCCCCAGATCTTAATAAGGAAGACTCTGCAAGGTCAATGTGGCTGGGTTTGTCATTACGATTTTGGTGCCTAGGTTGATGCCAGAAGGTCTATCTGGCTCAATTCCTTCATTTGTTTTTAGATTTTATAGCAGTTTGATACATCTGAGTGGATGACTAGGCCATTTCAGAGGGCAGTTGAGTTAAACACATTACTATGGGCTTGGACTCCCATGTGGACCAGATCAGTTAAGAACGGCAAATAGTAGTCCCAAAAGGACATCAGTGAACCAGATGAGTTTCAAGACAAGTGTTGATGTTTGCATGGTCACCATCACTGAGAGTAAATTCTAATAGCATATTTAAGAATTGAATGGAATTTGAATCCATGGACCCAGACCATTTGGCTGGGCCTCACCTTTACATGTCCATTTTCATTATCACTGTCATCACATTCCCTTAGGCAGGGCACCAACACACAAATGCTCTGGCGACCTGAACTGAAAAACTGATCATGATCACATTATAACTAAATCACAGTCATGGATGCATTAACTGTGTGCAGTAGATATTCTCAAGTTCAAATTACACTAACTCTCAGTGTCCTTGCAAGCAAAGGCTCCAGGCTTGAAATATACTGGGTTTTTTTTTTGGCAAATGACAATTTGGATACCTTATATTGGAATTAGAAGGTAATGTCTTTAAAGTGCACTGCATAAATTGAGAACATGATGTAGACTGACACTTCCATGCTGGAAATGTTTCATTGTTGCAGATGCCAACATTTAGATTGCAAACTGAGGGCTCCTCTTCCTATCTTGAAGGATGGAAAAGATATTTCAAGAAAAGAAATCAGCTATCATACTGAACATTCACTCCTCAACCAAACAGATTAATTGGTCATTCGTGAAATGTAGGAATCATAGAAAACATACAACACAGGAGGCCATTTAGCTTATCGTGGTCATAGTAGCCAATGAAGAGTTGACCAGCCTGATTACACATCGTGCATTTGACCCAGGCAGGCCACTGTCCTTCAAGTGGATATCCAAGGACATTTTTTAAATGTGGTAAGAGTCTCTGTCTCTAATACCTTTCTCAGGTAGTGAGTTTCAGGGCAACTCCCACCCTGGTGAGTGAAAATAATGTTTCATCATGTCCTAACGAATCCTCTTCATTTTGCTGTTGATTAATTTTCTCTGTTGTGGGCAATATGCCTGCTGAACTTTCATACACAGGCATAGAGCAGGAGTGGATTATTCAACTCCTTGAGCCTTTGCTGCCATTAAACTAATTCAGGGCTAATCCTTTAACACCATTTTGACAATATTTACCAGGTTTTTCTCAAATCCCTTAATATCCTTGAGAATTGGAAATCTGTCAATCTGAATTTTGAAATTTTCAATTGATGCAGCGCCCACAGAATTTTGAGAGGAATAGTTCTGAATTTCCATTACCATTTGTGATTTTTAAGAATTTCCTGATATTACTGTGGAACGATCTGGCTCCAATTTAACATTTTACCCTTATTTTGGGACTCCTTCAACAGAAGTAGAAATTTCGGTCTGCCCTAGCAAACCCCTTTATAATTTTATTCCACCTTCAATGAACCTTTTTTTCCCCTCTATTTGTTGAAGTGGTACTTACATAGTTCAGGTACGTCAGAATTACAAGATGCAGCACAATCTCATTTGTGACATTGTTTGGGTTGGATTTTTACAGCCGTATGGGCCAATTCATTGGTATTTATTCTCCCTAAACTAGACATTTATTGGGCAGTGTGTGGGCTCACCTTCCATTTCAAATTGATTTGTGAACTCGAGAAGTTGAGAGTTGTCCACTTTGAAGCCCTCACTCTGCATATTTTAAAGGGATTCTTGTGTGGTGCTTATAGCTTCCCCTATCAGGAGATGTGTTGTCATGGATTTTCCATGACTTGCCATGGAACTTATATTATGTGAGGTCCCAGAGTCTTCAGAGGTGATTGCACACTTTGCCTTCCTAGGCATCAGGACTGTGCCCTCGATTGTGTCGCACTTCTTGCAGGTCCCTGCTTTCTGAGCCATTTTCTTTTAGGATCAATATGCTGTTGCCTGTCTTTGTGTGCTTATCCAGGGTGATGAACCCACTCCTTCACTTAATCTTGCATGACTTGTGAGTCGAGTTCCTAGCGCAACCAAATACTTAGAGTCACAATTGAGAGCTATGGAGTTGTGAAGTACTGGTTTACCACACCCTTACCGATGTTGTCATAGGTGTAAAGTTTGGCAGGAAATCAACGGGGTATCACCCCGCCCATATACCTTATATATATCCCAAATTTTAAAGGCATTTAATATCAAAATGGTCTCAAACACCTCCAGCCTGTGGCCAGACAGGAAGGGTAGCCCTGGAGCATTCGGCACCTCGTACCCCACCTCCACTCTCCTCAGTTTGCAAATCGGGGCGCCATATCCAGCTGGTGACCTAGCCCCAGGCTGCATGCTGACTGGGAATCCAAGTTTGTCTCTGATAATTGTCCTCTACAGGCTACTAGCCACCTGGGGGTTGATAGCTCTTCCAGTCCTAATCCCACTGGAGAAAGCCCAGTGATGGCAATGTGGGTGATGCTGGAGCATGAGCTAGCACTGTGAGTACCTCTGCCTGCTCGACCCCCACACTCACCCTCCTGCACTCAATGTTCATGTGACATCCCCAATTTTGTTGTAGAGATGCAGCTGCAATGAGTGCGTTGACCATCCTACTGTCTGGCCTGATATGATACCATAACTTTAGCCTTGAAACAGCACCCTCTAGTGCTCCAGTTGAAGATTTCTTTGGAACAGATTGATGCCTGTGTTTAAGAAGACAGGAAGGAGAATTTGATCTCCATACCTTAATTTGTGCAAAAGCCTTGTTCATCAAAAGAATGTTAAGTTTAGATTTGCAATGATGTTGCACCATTCGGAAGATCAGGTATCCTGAAGTTCAATGCAGCCAATCAAGTACTTTGAAGTAGCTATCGTCTAATCAACTTGTTAGGAGCATAGGCACAGGAGTAGGCTGTCCAGCCCCTTGGGCCCGCTCTGTCATTCAATAAGATCATGGGTGACCTGTAGCGTAACTCCATATACATACCTTTGATCCATATCCCTTTATCTCTGCTTGACAAAAATTATCTCGCAAATTTAAAATTAACAACTGATCTAGGGTCAACCGCCATGTGTGGAAGAGAGTTTGAAACCTCTATCACCCTTTGTGTGTAGAAATTCTTGCTAACATCTCTCCTGAATGGTCTGGTCCTAATTTTTAGACTATGCCTCCTAGTTCTAGAATCTTTAACCAGTAGGAAATAGTTTATCTTTATCTATCTGTTAATATCTTGGAGACTTTGATCAGATTACTCCTTAAGCTTCTATTCTTGCAAAAACAGGCCTGATATGTATAATCTCTCCTCTTGCCATAACCGCTGAAGTCCGGAAATCATTCTATAAATCCTTGTTGTACCCCTTTCAAGGTCAATATATCCTTCCCAAGAGATGTTATGACACATTTTAGGACCAGGCAGGGCTTGAAACTTAGGACTGCTGGCTCAGAGGTAGGGACGGTACCACTACACCAAAGGAGAACTTTAGCATATTGCATCTGGAATTCCCTGGTGGTCTTCCATCCAAATTTTAACCAGGTCTAATCCATTTAGTTTCTGTGATCAGACATTTTCAGACTAGTATGGCCACAGATAAAAAGCGTACCCTTATCACACGACCCATCACGTGGAATTGAACCCCAGTCTTGCGTGTGACAGGTAGGGATACTAACCCTATATGAATCAGGAGTTCCTTTTTAAACTGTTAGATCATAAAGAATAGGTACTGGTCTTGTGTTGAAGCAAAGCAGTTAATTTGCACACGGTATGTTACCACAAATCGAAATAAGACAATGACATGTTTTGATGATAACTTGTTTCAGTGAGATTATTGAGAAATAATTATTGACCCGGTAGCTACTTTCCCTATATTTTAGTTTTCTTCTGCATGGATCTCGGAGGTCAATCTTCGGCAATGACCACCAAAATCAGAGGTCCATGCTGGAAACAACATCAACCGTCGATTGGCAAGTCTAGACCCTCGGACGGCTGCATGGGAATGTTGCTCGGTATAGACACAACTTCATTTCTGTTCTTCCAAATACTGCCCTGGGAACTTTCACATTCACTTAAGCGGTCAGACTGAGCCTTGGTTTAACATCCCCGTGAAGTGATGGTACCTCTGATAGATCGGCACCCTTTCAGTACTGCACAGAGTCGTTAATCTGATGGATTCAAGTCTTTGGAGCTGTTTATATTCTTCATTTAAGAGCAAGCCTTACAAATTTAGTGAGGAAGGCTAAGATTTCTCATTGACAAGTTCGAACATTCCATCAAACTTTCAGACAATCCGGAGGGATCAGCAATACAACATCACCCTTCCTTGCTGACACACATATGCACACTGCCACACGTGCACATACACAAACATTCACATACACGCACACGCTCACACACTCATGGACAGAGGAAAGGAATTACAAAGAGAACTTGGGAAGTAAGATCAAAAGGATTTGAGGAGCAAGATAAAGAATTTAATTCTAAAATAATTTTCACTTCCTTTAGATGTTTTTAGATTTGTCTTTCAGATTTTCATTCAGTGGTCTTAAGGATTTTGGAATTCTTGGTGTTGCAGGTAACCATCTAGGCACTATTCTTTTGATCTACATGAATAGACTGCTGATACGTTCTCTCCATCATATGCCGTTCCATCATTACGCCTGCAGGAATTAAATAATGTATAATTCCAACACTACACATGAGAATTTGAACTCACTTCTCTCCTCATTCGCAAAAGTCACACTGCACCCAATGTGAGGCAGTGAAGTGAACTGTGTTGAATCAGATGCTTCCCTGCCAAGCTGGGCTAATAATCCAGGCAAGATCAAATCTGTCTTGGTGACTGCGGTTGTGTGAAATCTTCAGCTGTTAGCTTGTCAGTCCATAAAGGATGCATTTTGCAATTTTCACATCAATTTCTTTGTATAATCTGGAGAATGAGTCCAATCCAAATGGTCCAAATTGGGTGATTTGTCTATACGTAAACTCAGACAGAACACCTACTTTGGCTGCTGCTCAATGTATTGAATAGTGTCAAAACTAACATGGCCCCTTTTCTGATTCAGAAATGCCATGTCCTGTGCTTAAAACATTTTAAGTGTCATCTCATGAACATCCAGATTGCTACCAGCCCCTTCAAATGGCCTATTGAGGACATAACCTTCATGATTTACAGTGATGTACAGTTCAGCTGTTAGGAGCTTTGCTGTTCCAAGGCTAGATAGACTAACTATCAGTTTGTTCCCAAGTAGAATAACACCACCAGCAAAGCAACAGAACTGACAAGAAGTAGTCAACATTGAATGTCAGCTGATCTCAGATGACTGAGACTACTTTAAGGCTTCAAAGAGATGTGCCTTGTGGACTATGTAAAGGTATAAGAAACTGGGTAGAACCTTATAGGTGCCTAAATGACTTGGGCTATGGTGAGAGTTGTGGAGGAATTGTGCTAGAAGTCTGGTAAGCCCTATCTCAACTGCAGGAGCAAGTCCCTGCATTTGTTAAGCCCCTGCAGTTGAGGCAATTTTCCTGCCATGCAGCAGTGAATTGTCTATTATGGCAGATTGTTGCTTGTTTAAAAGCCTTATTAACGAGATATCTCAACTTAGTTTCCTATCTTATCAAGCATGTTGAATGCTGAGAATTTGCGTTATGAAAGTCAGAGCTGGTCAGCTCACAATTGGTGCAAGGTTGGTCACTATCAGCAACTCAGGGCATGATCCATGGGCACCAGCTGCATGCACCCTCATCCTTGGACTTTGGCATCTCACATTTGCCAGCCCCTCAGGATCCTCATGGTACTTCTCTGATCTACTTGCAGGATGTTGGGAAAGCACAGACCTACACTGCAGGACACTCTGGCAATTAACACTGACAGCTGCTGCAAGGGCACTTCATGTGCAGAGGCAGGCAGTTAGCTGACAGACTGGACCAGGCTGCATCTCAGGGTTGCTCGCTTGCTGTTCTTGCGTTCGCTCACCTAACACCTGCCTGCATGGTTACAGCTTTTCAGCCTTGTCTTGCATTGCCTGTTAGTGGACTCGTGCTTCAGCCAGAGTGTAAAGTTATTAACACTGCCATATTTGACATGCTATTTTGCACAGACACACAGAAAAATGGCTTGACATTTGGAATCTGTCTGAAGGGAAAGGATATCTCGCTGCCATAACACCTATAGCATATGTCAGCTGTCTGCGCAGCACACACACTGCATGTTCATTTAACTAAATGGCCCTGTGCCAGAAACTTGGTGAGGGTAGTCCGTAGTCCCCCGTATGGGGGGAGGGGGGTGCTGTCGGTCAAAGGTTCCAAATAATATCTGTCATGGCACAGTTCATACTCAGTCCGGGGCCATAGTCACAGTTAGAGGATATGACTGACTACAGTCAGTGTCTATCCTGTACAGCCAGCAGCAGCAGCAGTCAGAGGAAACATGATTCTTCAGTTGTGGAGCTTCATACTCAGCAGTCTGGGTCTGGTCAGTCTGGGTCTGCTCATTGAAATTGGTCAGAGATCTGTGACAGTTACAGTTCTGGGGTCTGAACGTTGATTGTTCAGGAGGGTGTAAGGCAGAGGCTATAAAGGCAAAGGAGGGAATGCTGCAGAAAGTCATGCGCAGTTAAGGCTGGAAGGAAAGCAGAGGCACATGTTGAGATGAGACCAGGGCCACCACAAGGACAATGCAAAGGATTGAGGTTTGCATCATTAATGTCAAAGTGCGGAGCAGGAATGATAGTTGGAGGTGATGTTGAATTTGGTGGACCTGAATATTGGATGGAGAGGGGAATGGGTAGAAATAATCTGACAGGGTTGTCTGAGATAAAAGCGGGAATGGAGGCCTTGGGGGTGTGGGGTTACCTGGCAACCAGGTGAAAACTGGTGATAATGGTGTCCACCATGAGCTGCCATTATTTGCTATTTTCCAAATGCAAATTGCAACCAGTAAATGGCTGACACAATGCCCAGGATTGGTAGAGTAAGTGTCACTTTGATGGGTAAAAGCACGAGATCCACTTCTGGGAGACATTAGGACATTGAACGGGCAAACATGTGAATCATGGGTTTGCAAACTGCAGCTGTACTTCATTTCCAATCATTCATCAACCATTTGCAATGCATGCAGAGTAAACATGTTTACTGTTTGAAAGCTGACAAAAGAAATTTGTACCAAGCCATTAGAGGGAACATCGCTGCAGTGTTTGTCATGTAAGGATTACAATGGACTCTGCTGAATTCATCAATAAATTTCACAGCTGATGTGGGTCAAGGACTGGAAAGAGTTGGAGCACAGCAGGCTCTCCCTTTTCGATGTATTGTGTTGGTCTGTCAACCACTGTGGCACTTTCACCAGGGCCTTGGTGGAGTTGAGTAATGGGCTGCTGCAGATGCAATTCTCTCCTTGGGCCAGTCTCAGTGGGCTTCCTAAATAGTTTGGACAGAGTGCGCTGCAACATCCTGACATTCTGTGATCTGTACAATTGGAGTTGGCAGCAATGGATGCTAAAGAGCCAGGGACTGGGAGCAGTCATCCCAGGGAAAGGATAAAGAAGCTGGGAGGAGAACGTTCTCCTTGCGCATGACAGAGCTCAGCTGCATCAAGCGCTAAAAGCCAGACAGGACCTGAATGACACCCGGTCCCATTAAAAAAAGAGCTGGGCGCAGAAGATCATCGTGAAATGTTGAATAGGGGTTGATTATGATGCCAGCTGTTGGTTTGCATTGTGGGGGTGAACTGTGGCCTCAATTGGTTTTGTTTCTGTACAGTTTTGCTAGCTGTAAATAAAAGCTAAGGACAGGTAAACTGATTGGCCTGATTGTTAAACAGTGAGTATGGTAAGAGAATAGGGGTCTATATATAGGGGAGTGTTAACCATGCCAGCTATGTGCCACAAGCAGTGTGGCTTTGTGACTGCTGTGTCGATGACATTGTTGATGCATGGGGCAATGCCTGATTTCCAATACTTGTGTTGGTGCACTGTGGCTTATCAAAGATGGAATGGGCACCAGGAATGCAGTCTTTTGGTTGATATCCGGCAAACAGCAAGCTGTTCTGGGAATGGTGCATGGTTTAGATGAAATCAGCATCAGACAAGTGGAGTGCCATTGGGGCAGCATATGTAGTTAATGAGGCACATTTGGCAACATAGGGCAAGAGATCTCACTAGGCCTCACAGTGAAAAATCTTTCACAAAATTGAACAAAATGACAGACAAAAAACACCTAATGTCATTCAATTTTTTTCTGAACTTTCACTATCTTTCATGTTAACACTGTAAGGTGGAGTAAAAATCTCCATCAGCTTATGGATATACCCTGAACTGAAACCCTCTGAAGACATAAGCTTGAGGAAATTACATTGGACTAAAATTTATTGAACTTTTGGACTCAAGAAATCATGGGCCTCAACTGAAACAGGAAGAGGCTGGTGGGGGTAGATTGGGTAATAAGCAAGGCCAGGGCAAATGTCTGGAACAGGCGTTAGCTTGCAGAAACTAAAGGAACACCCCCATTCATGCCCCAGGTTAAAGCAATGGAGGCCAGACTGCAGGAAACAAACAACTTCAGACCTTCTGGAGCCTACAGAGGTACAAAGCCATTCAATTTCCAACCAGTGGTCAAGCATAGAAATACGGAACATTCCACATCATTGTGTTTCACCTTTGGATGTAAGAACATTCACACCACTATTCAAAACTAAACAAATACCCATCCAAGGGAAATACTGGACATTCCAAACCATCAAAACCGTTCACCTTAATCGAAAAACCATTCCCACCTCCTCCAGTGATCAGGAAGCTCATTCAGCCCAGAGAAGAGGAACAGTAGCTCAGCAGTTGAAACCAGATTTGGCAGGAGATAAGGGGCCTGCAGTTGGGTACAACTGGGGCCACGATCCCAGCACCATGCACTGTGATACCAGCAACGTGCTCCAATTTCAAGTAAGTGTGTGCTTTGAGGTGGGCTCTGTGTGCACCTGGTGCCAGCAGTTCGTGAGAGCAGTTCGAGGGTCCAAACGAGAAGCAGGCCCCATACACAAAGGAATCCTTGAGCCAAAGCTGTGAGGAAAGGAAAGATCGGTCAGACTTAGCGATTGAGAGAAAAGTTCCCGCAGATGCCTCTGATTCAAAGACTCCGCGAACCCCCCCACACCAAGAGCAGCCCTCGTATTCGCCGAAAACCATCAACTAACCACGAGCCTCCACAAAAGACACTGACACAGGCAACACCAGCAACATCCCCCACTATCCAAGAAAACAACCCGCTCTCAAGGACCACCAAGAAAGGAAAGAAACCCAAGGTACTCACCCGTCAGGTCCAACATGGCTAATTGCACCAGCAGACACCATCAGATTGATGGTTATCAACACTCGTGGCCCTCTGCAGACCCCCTGCTGTGGCAAGAGAATACAGACAAGAGAAAGTCAAAATCACCTTCCACTCCAGGGGTGACCCTAAGGTTATCGAAACCCTCTAAACCATAGGGGAAGGGACAGGTTTGGGATCGAACGGTGTATAGCATCCCTAAGGAGTGGAAGTGGGGTAGGCCTTTGGGTTAGCAAGTAATCTCTTTTTCTCTCTCTTTCTCTCTCTCAGCCATTAGGCAACAATCACTCACTGTAACTATTAAACCCACTGTATCAATTCTTGGCTGCAAGGCTTAACTGAGGGTAAAGTTAACTGTGAGACAGGTCTCAGTCAGAATTAGTCAGGTTTGGTTTTTACTTTCCAGTTTTCCTGTAAATATCTTCAATTTGCTTGTTTTCCAGTAAAATCAGATTTTTCTTTGCCTCTGAAGCAACCGCCTCCTGTGTTGTCCAGCACACCACATTTCACCACTACATAAGCCCAGTGTCAGAACCAGGTGAACAATAAATCAGGCAGCACTCCCTACAACACTTGCTTTTTAATCCTGCACTTAAGACTTCTTGACCAACTACTCTTACATGACATGCAGCAAGTTGTCATAATGTCAGGATGCTCTACGAATCATAGTGTAGTGCTCTTTGAAAAGTTAAAGAAATTACCATCTTTGTCAATCCCATCGTATCTATGATAACCAGCAAATAAGAGACACTTATGTGAAGTTGGAACATGCTTTTTGTTGGTTATGAAGAAGATCATACTTGTCAGGCTTATATCTCAGATTGTATATATCGTCCTGACTTAAATACCCCTCTCATACATGTTATTTGGGCATGCTTGCTTTTCTACATTGCATACCACTTCAACAAAAACAGAGATACTTTGACATACTGTAATTTTCAATTACCCAAACAGTGTCAAGCATGAAGTATTCTTCTAAGTGCTTGCAATTTTTTTTTTGCTATATTATAGGCAGTGAAAAGCATTTGTAAAAGTTCCCTTAACTGGCTGTTTTTCTTTTGTCCAATAGAACACATTTTAACGTATTTTTACAGAAAAAGAGAATACTTTTTTCCCGTTAGAACAGCATTCTTGCCAAATATTTTGCTGTCGAAGACAGCGTTGATTTATTCATTAAATAGCGGCGTTGAGTGGATTTTAGCTGATAGTGTAATAGTGTAAAAGAGTGTAAAACAGGTGACAATGAGTCAGTAACTTATTTTCTGTCTTCCTCTATTTTTTTAATTCCATTAAAGACAGCAACGAGAGATGAAAAATGGGTTGTCAACTCTGGGTTGGTCTTTTTACACAAGGAATATATAAGAACAAAAGTAGACCATTAAGTGTCTCAAACCTGTTCTGCTATTCAATAAGATTGTGGCTAATGTGGCCTAGCTACATGCACTGTCACACAAAGTGTACATCAAACACCTTGTTAGTGATGCTGTAACATTGCACCAGTATCTGGGGTAAACTACACTTCATATAAAATGTGCACACATCATTAAAGAAAGACAGGACTGGAAAGGTTAATAATATTTATGATAAATTTTATTCATAATAACTAATTAGGCTAATAACTCATGACTTTAAAGATTTAAAATCATTTATACCAGATTCTCTATCTGAATGTTTCTCCAATGATATAACAACTTTGAGTGATGGCAGCTGATGTTTCTGTGGAGAATCTTTTACATTACTGAAAGGACGATTTGTATTAAATGAGGCATTGGGGTGTCAGGGTGCAGACTGTAAAATATAATTTGAGTGCCTGCCACTCTTACCCACTGACTTTAGAGGAAGTGGATAGTCAGCAGTCCCTACCATTTTATATGAGTCACAATGTCCCTACTTCGACCACCTCCTGTCTCCACCCCCAGCACAGCACTCCAAAATTGAAAGTTTCTTCAAAAAACTTTTAATAAAACTTTTAGTTAAGCATGTAAATTCTGGATATATGCTCAAGTAAGCTCTTGATATAGTCACATGACTGTTGAGAGTTATTCGATAGTGCATTAACGTAACTAGAAAGTATTTAGTGAGACAAGTAAGGATAATACAAACAACATTTTCCATTGAATACCTTTGTTTTTCGAGCATTGTTCAATGTGTAAAATAATTGAATGCTGCAGAATAGATAACACAGTTATTTCACTGCATAATACATATCCTCAGCAAGGTCATAGGTCTGGTTCACAGATCATTTTTGTCTAAAATGTAATAGGTCATTGCAATGAGCTGTGGAAGTAGGAGGTTTACAAATGAAGAACAAAGAAAATAAGAGTAGCCATTCAGCTCCTTCAACCAGCTGTACCTTTCAACAGGAACATGGTTAATAATCTCTTTTAAAACCATTTTCCTGTCTATCCTCAAGTTTGTTATTTTTCTTGTCTAGAAACTTAATGACCTGTTTGTTGAATATAACTGACTCTCCACAGACTTTTGGTGTAGACAATTCCAAACAATAAATACAGCTGATACCAAAACACTCCATCTCTGTTGATTGTAAAGGTGCGTGAAGATTTTAAGGGCATATGGCAGATTGATTCTTTGGGGGGGCAGGGAATATTTACCAGCAGGTTCAGATGCTAAAATTCATGTAAGATGAACAAAATGGAGCCTTGAGCTTAAACAGTTTTGTCCACATTAGATGGAAGATGCCATCATAGTAAAGGAGTTTGCATTAAGAGTGGCTACTTTGAGGTTCATTGAGAAGCCTATTACCAAACAAAACCCTACTGATTATCATTAAAAGAGGTTACATGTCATTTTGTTGGCAACAGCTAAATCCAATTCACTCTCCTAACATTGCCCACTGATTTGGGAATAAGCATGACATTGATGTGGATTTTAAACACTATGCCTGAAAGGGACACTCAGCATTTCATGGTCACTTTCTACCGAAGCTAAGCTGACCTCTGAATCACAGAGAGACTTTGCCAAGACTTCACCAACTCTAAAGACATTTACTCCATGAATTTAATAACATCATCTAAAAAAGTAGAGCTGTGCTGCTCTGCTTTATTAAATATCGTATAGGGTGTACACAGAGAAAGGGAATGATTTGGAATTAAATAACTCCTTTGGTATTCATCTTGTCTATCACTTGGAGTGCAAAACTGACCATGAAAGTGAATAACTTCCAAGAATTAACTCTAAATCAATAATCTTGTAAAATGGTCAGTCAGTGTCATGATATTTGCTTTTGCTATGAAATATTTGCTCCAGTTAAAGTCTGACAATCACACTCACCTGTCCAGAGTTTGACAAATTTGACATATTTCTTGAGTCAGTGAAAAGGTTCATTATCAGTTAAAGCTAAACTAAACTATAATAATGTTGTTCTGGAATATAAGGTCATTTCTGCCCCAGCAATCAATTAGAATATCAATCAGATAATTTTATATATATGATAAAGTAAGAAAAAAAAACTTAATTTGAACATTTCCAATTGTCCTAGCTGTGGCTATTACATTATTAAGGATGATATGTCTATCTGTCTGCAATCTTGAAGTTAATGGATTATCATCTTCCAACTAAAGTGAGAGAGAGAATTTGATTCTGGGAGGCTGTGAGATAGTGATAATATCATTGGTCTAGCAATATAGGATCCGAGGCCAATGTTCTGGCATCAAGGGTTTGAATTCCAACATGGCAAATGGTGGAATTTTTGTTCAAAAGGTAACTGGGTTAAAAAAAATGCCAGCCTAATGGTGACCATGTAGTTAGTGTTGTTTGTAGTAAAAAAGAACATCCAGTTCACAAATGTTCTTCAGCGAAAGAAATGTGCCACCCTTACCTGGGATTCCTAACCTATGTGTGAGTCCAGATGCACAGATTGACTCTTAGTATCTTCTGAGTTATTAGGGCTCAGCAATAAATGCTGGCCTTGCATGCTACACCAATATCCTATAAGAGAATAAAAAGAAAGAAAATGCTTTTCATCCTCCTTACACTTGTATTTAATAATTTTCACACATTTCCAAGCTACTTTTGTGTGTACACATTTGCTGGGCAAATAAGTTGTGAATTTAACATGCATGTTGTTATTTGCGGGTATTTACCCAGCCATTTTTGGTATGGAAGAGATGTGCCATGAACTGCATTTCACCATTGACATTGTGGATGTGGGGAGCCAGTCCATCATTAGACTCACAGAATTGACAGCTTGCCTTCAATTTCAGATGAGTTTTGAGAAAATGAAAGTATGTCCCTCAAAAAGAATATGAATTAAACCTGCCACAGAAGAATGGCTGGTTGCTCTAAGAATTAAGAAACCTTTCAATGGTAAGATTGCTGATCCTAGAATATAATTTAACCTTTCTAAAATATCTCCACAGAGACTGGTATCCCAGCACCAAGTCACCCATTTGTTACAAGTGGATAGTCCTTGACATTGATCCAGCTCCCTCACAGCGAGCTCTCAGAATAAGCGGGATGTCTGACACTCCTGTTCTTATCTATCAGCCAGGGCTCCCTGATTGGACCAGATTAACAGCCCCAATCAGGGAACTCATATTCTATGAGGTGCACCTGGCTGACCTCATTACAATCACTACACTCTCCAGCCAATAAAAGAAACAACTGAAACAATGGGCTTTTCTTGCAGACAGTAATTTGTTCTGCCAGATATTTTGAAAAGAATACATTTAATGTTACCTTTTGAATTATTATTTTTACTTTCAATTGCTTCATTCTCCCTTAATCTAATCTTGCCTCTGTCTCTTTCTCTCCCTGATTCAACTGCACTCCAAACTATTACTCTTTATCATTCCTTTTTTTAAATCTTTAGATATTATTGGTTTAGCAGACTATTGATATAATCATTTAGTACAGACTCAAATGTCCTATTTCCTCACTGCATTGAGTTAAATGAAAACAACTTATATTTATATAGTATTACTAAAAAAAGACACACTTGGTCAGAGTTGCTTTTTAATCTTGCACTCATCATGACATTTGCAAGAAAACCCATTTGGAACAAAATAACATCTGCGCATTTTGTGACTGTTTCTACTTAAAATGGGCAACAGCACTTCTTTAGTCCTTACATGAGGGCAATGCCTAGTTACTTTAGGCAAAATTTTGTTATTAACTGTCAGTCATCATCTGATACATCTGCTAATCAAGGTCCATTTGCTAACTGATCAGAACACTATTCTCATGTGGAATTAAAAAAGTTGTTATTCCTCACACTGCTATTCTTGGGAATGCCCTAATATGTGTGAGAGGAAGAAACATTAAAAAAAAATTCAAGTTCTGTACAGCCAAACAATTAACTGCATAACACTTTTCATGTCATAAAATATCCCAAAGAGTTTTACAGGAGCATTATGGGATGCAGTATGACATCATGACATGTAAGGAGATATTAGATCAGATGACTAAAAGGAGATCAGTTTAAGGATTAATGTGTTTAAGGAGAGGCAAGATTAAGGATAGGAATTATAAAGCTACTCCATGCCTCCTGCTATTTATATTGTTTGTTTAATTTTCTCTGGATCCACACCCAGACTTAGCCAAACAAGCATGGTGAACATCAATAGTCAATACAATCAATCATTGCACAATTAAACACTGAATTAATGTTAAAAGAGGGTCACATGGCTGGAAGAGCTCATAGACATAGAAAGAAGGCAAACCGTGGAGGGATTTCAAACAAAAAAGTTGCATTTTACAATGATTTTACAACAGGGGGCCTGTGTCGATGACCAAAGGCAGGGTGGCGAATTTGTAAATGGGATTTGGTCCGAGTTAGAACAGGCATAACACAAGTATTGGATAATATTGGCTTTAAGCTTGTGCGCTAAATCTGTGGAATTTGAGGTTAGCACGTTCAATTTATGGTAATCAGCAATCAGAATCAAAATTTCATGTGGAAAAACAGTCTCTCAAATAGGCTGGGACAACAAGGTGCAGGGCTGGATGAACACAGCAGGCCAAGCAGCATCATAGGAGCAGAGAGGCTGACGTTTCGGGCCTAGACCCTTCATCAGAAAAGGGGGAGGGGAAGGGGGTTCCAAAATAAATAGGGAGAGAGTGGGAGGCGGATAGAAGAGGGATAGAGGAGAGGATAGGTGGAGAGGAAACAAACAGGTCGAAGAGGCGGGGATGG
>NC_063334.1:35449272-35701214 GCF_021869965.1 Rhincodon typus
AGGGGTAGGTCTGGGGGGATGGTGAAGACTCGGCAGGGCTGGGTGCTGCTGTCTCCTCTGGAGCTGCTGGCTGTGGAGGCTGTGGGCGGAGTTGCGTCGGCGTCGGCTGTGGGCGGAGTTGAGTCGGCGTCGGCTGTGGGCGGAGTTGAGTCCGCGTCGGCTGTGGGCAGAGTTGCGTCGGCGTCGGCTGTGGGCGGAGTTTTGCCGGAGTCGGCGGTGGGCGGAGTTGCGCCGGCGGTGGGCGGAGTTGTGTCCGCGTCGGTGATGGGCGGAGCGGCGTCGGAGGTAGGAGGCGCGGGCTAGGCGGCGGCAGTAGCGGTAAGGGTGGTCGCGACTTCAGTGTCGGTGGCAACGGCAGCGATGGTGTTTGCTGTCCCGGAAGTGGGGAACCCGGCGGTGGCGGATGTGACGTCATCTGGGGGTTCTCCGATAGTGGCCTCATGGCCAATGGCGGCGGGCACATTGTGGGGAAGGTCCTGGGTACGGCTGGGGATTTGGGGGGTGGAGGAAGCCCGTTTTGTGTGGTAGGCACCAGTAAGTTTACTGTACTTACAGTTTTTAGTGTCCAATAAAGCTGAGTAGAATTGTGATTTCAGGTTGTGATCCTACGAAGAATAAAAAACAGGAGAGGTCCTTTGCAGGTCTGGGAGAGGGAGGCTCTGAGCTGGGGTAGGCTTGATTGTAGTGCCTGGAGATGCCGGCGCATTGCTGCAAGTGTGTGTTTCAGGAGTCGCAGGGAGAAACGCTTCTGAAGGATCTCAATGCTATGAATGTAGATATTGTCACGGTTGGGGCCAAATTGGGAAGGCTTGAATGTGGATTGTAGTCCATTGGGGATGATCTGGTTCCGTAGGCAGGTGCTAAGGAAGGTGATGTGGCTGTAGTACCTGGTTTGCTTCAGGACGTGGTCGAGCAGTTTCAGGGCCGAAGAGATTACGAGAGAGTTGCAGTGGGAGAGAGATCCCTTGAGGTTTGTCCGGAGGGAGGAGGGTAACTTCTTCAGGCTAGGCATCCTTAGAAGAGGCTTCGCAGTGGGGTTAAAATTGAATCAGAGATAGTAGGAACTGCAGATGCTGGAAATAGGCTGTCTTACCGGCAGAGCAGCCACATTGCTCCTATCTTTACCTTTTCAAAATAATCCCACACATAGTCTATCCGGAAATCAGACTTAAAAAGGATTGTACATTTGAAACCAGAAAAAGAAACAGCACTGACAATCTTCTGAATATCTGGCAACTATTTCAGATGAAAAGTCACAATAGATTCCCATCCAGTTCTGCACATTGAAGAACGTATAAATAATGATGGGCAGAAAGATTGCTGCAGCCCATCTAGCTTGGCTCATGAAATTGTCATGCTTTATGTAACACTTTCTTTACCTATGATGATCTTCTGGGAGAGAGAACAAGACAGATTTAAAACCAAGGGAAAATGAATTTGGGAACTTCCTTTCAGACCTCCTTCATCGATCAAACAATCAATCAAATCCACAAGATCACTCTAGACCTGAGAGTTCCATGTAGTCCCATATATTGTTATGAGGTGATTAGCCGACAGGAAAAGGTCTAACTTTAACTTTGAGGAATACTACATCATATCTCCCACACTCAGGTCCAAATTTAGCCTCAGTTTTGCCACAAACTTTGATGTTGTGGCAAAAGGCAAATTCAGGCTCTGTACTTGTCAACTACTGGAACATGTCGGCAATTTTACAGCAAATTGGACACCCACAGGCTCTGTATTCAATCACAGGATTGAGGCCTCAGTGTCACTCCAGGAGAAGTATTTGTAGCTGAACCTTGCGACTCAGACAGATAAGTTTAACAAATATCACGTGGCCAAGGACTGAAGTGGGAAACCCCTCTGGGGATATTGTTGAGGTTGGTTCTACTCTGATAATGCCCTCTTCTTTGGAATCTGGCTTTGAAGGAACCAATCCCACCCGCTCCTTTCCCCCACCTACCCCACCAACACCCCCCATCTTAGGTCATTGCAAGGAAGTTGCCATTTAGCTGCCAATTTCCCAAAATGACTTTACCTAGCCACTCAAACTCCATCTCCTCTGGACCAAAAAATTTCTGGCCAAAGGACTTTTTTTGGCCGGTCTCAGATGGACAGTAAGTGCTGGCCATATGTTGAGAAGAACTAAAGATATAATTTTTTCCAGCTACTTACCTAAAAACTATTTCATTTTTTGTAAGGATCTAAATGGCTAATTCAGTAACATGATTTTAGATGAGTTAGACCATGGGATTGTTCTTTCACGAGACTGATGAATAGTTTCCTGTTGGTCGAGAGTACAAAACATTCAGGTGATCTGGTTTCATTCAGGAGGCTGGGTATGGATAGTTGCATGGTGAACCTACGTATTTGAATAAGCCAATTTGTGTGTGGGTAGGTGCATGATCTTGCTGTCACTCAGATAAGCAGTTTGAAGATTAGATGTTTTGTAAATTCAAGTCTGCCGTGTGTATCATCTCAAGATCAATAACATAAGTCATTCCCTTTGGTAATCTGCCTGTCTGCTTTTTATTTTGTAGAAGTTGACTCTATCTGCCCTTTATCTGGTCACAAGAAGTGGAACAGGAGGCAGTGTAACAACTAGAATCCCTTGTGATTGAGACTGGCTCATTAATCTCTATCATGACAGGCTGAGTTAGCACTTGGTGAGGCATCATTTGGTTTACATTGGATCATAAACTGCTTTGTTCCCTGTAAGGTAAAACAGATGGAATATGATAAAAGCTGTTTGGCACAGTCAACAGAACTGTGCACCAGTTGTCACAGCAGATAAGGAACATGCGCTCGGTGGGTGGGTCATGTTTCATGTAAAATCATGAAGTCTACCTGTACAGTTAAAATAAAAGACTTACATTTCTCTAGAAAGTTCCATGACTTTGGAATGTCCCAAAGTCCTTTACAGCCAATGAAGTACTTTGAAGTGTAGTCGCTTAATGTCACGTGGGAAAGGTGGCTGTCAATTTACACACAGCAAGCTCCACAAACAGCAACATAATAATGAAGGAATAATTGTTCTATAGTGATTTAATCAAGGTAGAAATATCAGCTGTGATGCCAGGAAAATCTCCCCTCCTCTTAGTCAAAGTAATCACATGGCAAAGTAAACAGGGCCTCAGAATAACTTCACAATCAAAGGGTGTTACTTACAATGCAGCATTTGCTCAACAATGCACTGAAGTGCAAGCTTAGATTTTTATGCTTGTGAGTCTGGAGTGGGCCTTGAACTCACAGCCTTCTTGCTCAAAGGTAAGAGTATGGGCCACTGTACAGTGAACTTCTCATTTAAGAAGTTTTTGCTGTCTTGAAAGTTTGGCGGGAGCCCACATGAAACTGGCACCATGAGCAGTAGGAGACTAGGAGGGATAATGGTTAGGAAGTAAAAACAAACACAATGTCTCTTGATGCCTTTGAGCATGTGCCTGTTGCAATTTTTATGGCTAGAGGTTGCAAGCTGTCGAATTATGGCACAGTGGCACAGTGGTTAGCACTGCTGCCTCACAGCACCAGGGGCCCGGGTTCGATTCCACCCTCAGTCTGTGCGGAGTTTGCACGTTCTCCCTTTGTCTGCGTGGGTTTCATCCGGGTGCTCCGGTTTCGTCCCACAGCCCAAAGGCTATGTGGATTGGCCATGCTAAATTGCCTGTAGAGTTCAGGGATGTACAGATTAGGTGGGTTATGGGGGATGGGTCTGGGTGGGATGCTCTGAGGGTCAGTGTGGACTGGTTGAGCCAAAGGGTCAGTTTCCACACTGTAGGGATTCTATGATCTATGAAAACCCCCATTTATGCCTCAGCTAAAACAATTCAAGCCAGTCTACAGGAAACAAACAACCTCAACAATTTCAGATCCTTTGGAGCCTACACAGGTATAGACCCATTCAATTCCAAACCAGTGCTCAGGCACAAAGTTACTGAACGTTCCATACCATTGTATTACATGCAAACCTGTTTCATCTTGGAACCTTTACACCACTATACAAACTCACCGATACCCATCCAAGGGAAATGCCGGACATTACATATCCATCAAAACCAGTAATTTCAATTGAAAAACAATTCTCAACCATTCCATTTCTCAGGAAACCCTTTCAGCCCCAAGAGGAGGAACAATAGCTCACAGATTTGGTGGGAGATAAGGGGGGCCTGCAGTGGGGTATAACTGGAGACCCTGAGCCCAGTGATGCGAAGAGTGAGACAAAAGGAAAGAGAAGCAAGAAAAGGCAAGGGAATTGAAAGAAAGAGAGCGAGAATCCTGCACTGTGAGTGGGGCACCATGAACGAGCACTGCGAGGCCAACTACTTAGCAGCAGAAAACTAATTGCAAACCCCCACTTGACATCCAGAGGCAACCGAAGGCATCCCAAGACACTAAACACCAACCAGGGCAACACCAGCAGCGTTCTCCACCTTTCGCAACAACAACCTCTTCATAAGAACCACCAAGAGGAGAAGAAAAACCAGGGTACTCACCAGGCCAGTCCCACGCGTCCAACCTCATAGACAGACACCACCAGACTATTATCAGTACCTGCGGCCCTTGCGGAGTCCCAGCTACGGCCTGCAACTACAGACAGTGCCAGTCAAAGTTTTGTCTTTCACACCAGGAGTGAGCCAAAGGTCATTGAGACCGCTGACCCAGCTGGGCTAGTTATAGACAGGGAAGGGGGGTTTGGGGTCAACGGTGTAGAGCACCTGTAAGGAAGGAAAGTGGATTAGGACATAGGCTCAGCAGGTAATTTTCTCTCTCTCTCTCTCTCTCTTTTCCATATTAGTATAAGTAACAGTCACCCACTGTAACTATTTTACCCACTCTATTAATTAACTGGGGGTTAAGTTAACTGGGAGACAAGGTCTCAGTCAGAACAGAAGGGTTCTGATATTCACTTTCTTGTTTTGTTTTCTGTAAATATATTAATTCTGCTTATTTGTTTAATAAAATCAGAGTTTTTTTTGCCTCTGAAACATTTGCCTCCAGTGTTCTTTCACATTCCATTCATAAGCTCAGTGTCAGAACCAGGGAGCTGGTAAACAGTGAACCAGGCAGCACTCCCTACAAGTCTGATCCAGCAGTTAATTGTTTTTTAGAGCACTTTTTGTGGACCAGTAGAAGCTGGAGGCGATCAACCCTGGCATCTCAAGTAAACCTTCAGGTTTCATTCTGCCAATTCCGCCCATCATCTGCCATCTAGCCCTCAAATGTGCTCAATGCCTACTTCCGAACCTATGTCTTATAGTTTTAAGGTGTCACGAAATTGAGCTTGGGTCTCTGATGCTGACACTTTACAAGAGGCCTACAGGGTGACACATACCTGCTGCTCAAAAAAATTTATTTACATAATTATGTGCATTTGTGCATAAAAATTCCAAACCACTTTTAAAACTTTTTGTATTTGCCCATGTCACATCGCTATTATTTCTGAAGCATTCTTTGTTCTAAATATATGTGTTTCTCATAGCTCTCTGTGCTTTTAAATTGAGGCTTTGAATTAAGAAAACAAAGGATAAATTTCAGTTTCATGGTAAGCAAAGATTTTAGATTTTATTGTCATGTATACTCAAGTACAGAAGTACAAGTGTACGGTGAAAAGTGTATAACGTCACCACACATGGTGCCATCTTAAGTACCAAGGTACTTATCTTCGAAAAAGGCTTAGGCCCAAGGTTGTAAGAGAAAAGCGAGTTAAAAAGTTAAGCACTACTTCATAGAATAGAAGAAAAATAAAGAAATAGGTAATAGCTTACATTAAAGTCTTCCTTAGTTTAAACTAGGAAAATAAAGGAATAAGTTAAGAGTTCAACAGTTTTTGATGAGTCCTTCACTTATCTTGCTCTGTTGTCTGTTGTCGATGCTGCCACAGATACTGTCGCTGCTGTTGAAACTGTTGCCTCTCTGATCCTCCCCGGTACCTCAGGAAAACGCTTGGGTAAGATCCACTTACACGCCAAGCCGAGACATCATGAGACCAGCTGACATACTGCCGAGAGACCAGGCTGAGAGCCGCCACGAGCCGCTGAGAGACCAGGCCGGATCAACCATGAGCTGCCAAGAGTCCAAATGGGGCAAAAAAGAGAAAAAAAGTGGAAAGAAAGAAGGAAACAGGAGGAGCTCTGGTTGGAGCGTCCTACTCTGCCGCCATCTTCACTGGAATGTAAAGTCATCATAACCCCACTCTCATTAGAGAAAGATGAATGATGGTTGAGGGACAAGATTGAGAGGGTTGTATCTTCTCTATAACATTAGCTCAAGCAAAAATTGAACCTATGCTGTTGGCATTCCTCTACATTGTAAACCAACCATGGAGGGTGAGAGGAATACAAGGCTGATTGTTGAAGTCCTGGCTGAAGGCTCCTGTGGAAGATAATCACTGACAGAACACCATTAAACCAAATAACTTGGTCTTGTCCTGCAATTTTTAGTGAATTTTGTGCAAAACTTTGTGGGTGGATTTGCTGTGCAACCGCACATACTGACCAAGAATTTCTTCCACCTATTGCTCAACACATAATATATTTAGAACAATGTAAAATATTGTGAGGTTTCAGTGAATGAAATCTGACAAATTATATGCTCCATTGCAAGCTTACAACAACTGAGCCAGTAGAAATATCGGGCTTAGCACTCTGTTAGTACTGATTGCATCAAAAACTACTTTGTACATTACTAGTTATTTCTTAAATGGTGGAATTGTTTGGCAGCCTCCCAAGAGCTTATTTTTCACTTAACTGAGCACCAAGTGTTGTGATGTGTCATATTCTGTCCAAGGCATTACAAGTTAACCCGACTAATGAAATAGCACAGCACATGGTGTTATTTGTCAAGAACTGTTCAACAGTTGCCTTAAGCCTTCCTTATCTCTTATGACTGAAAACTGTTTGAAACAGATTGGCAGCCAAACTCCACAACCAAGAAATGCTCTTTTGCTCAAGTTCATGCCTAATACGTATCTAGAAATTGTTGTTCCAGATTTTCCCAATTCAAATACAACTAAAATCTGTACCTTTTTTTCATTAGGAATTTCAATGTGGTAATACATTCAGAAGCAAATCTGTAATCAGATGGAAATGGGATCAAGAGGTCCAAAGTTTTAATGCAACAAATCCATAATGGTGATGCTAGGTCTGTCATTCAGAAGCCTCTGCTGATGCTCTGGACCATAAGTTAAAATGTCTCCACAGTAGCTGATGGAATTTGAATTCAAACAATAAGTCTAAAATTGAAAGCCGACCTCAGTAATGGTGACTGTACAGTCATCATCGATTGTTATGAAAACCCATCCAGCTCTTCAGGGAAGGAAATCCGGTCTTATGAGATTGACTTGCATGTGACTCCAGATCCACACAATCTGGCTGAATCTTAAATACCCTCTAAAAACCACTACTTTTTAATAAAAAAATGTACATTATTCAATTTTTTTTAACAAAAACTGTTATTCTTGTTGCATCTGAAAAAAAAATCTCCAATTGTTGTGATAATAACAAGCTATGTTTATTTCTGGGTCCTCTAGAATCTTCAGTCAAATGGTTCAAGAGCTATTTTGAAGTAAAGTTGCTATAATTTGCTAACTTCCATTAAGGATGGATCAGTTCCCTACATGACATAGGCAGAGAGTGTATGTTGCAGTTCACTCAGTTGCTTTGGCAACTGGAATATTTTACTTGCATATTGTAGCCTAAGCATAGTGATAGCAGAGACTCCAATGTTCCTTGCCATTCTGAAGAAGAATCATACAGGACTTGAAACATTTAACCCTGTTTCTTTTTCTATGCATGATGCCAAATCTGCTGAGTTTCCCAGCATTCTCTGTATTTGTTTCAGATTTCAAACATCTACAGGAATTTGCTTTCATATTAAGGAGAGGACCATTGTGTCTTCCGTTAATAATATGCAAATACCACATATTGTAGAATGTGGAAGTAGGCCATTCAGCACATCAGGTCCACAATGACCCTTGAAGAGCATCCCAACCAAACACACCCCTCTACCTTATCCATGTGACCCTGTATTTCCCATGGCTAGTCCACCTAGTCTGCACATCCCTGGACACTATGGGCAATTTAGCAGGGCCAATCCACCTAACCTGAACATCTTTGGACTCTGGAAGAAACCCAAAGGATATGGGGAGAATGTGCAAACTCCACCCAGACAGTCGCCCAAGGGTGGAATTGAACCTGAGTCCCTGGGTCTGTGAGGCAGCAATGCTAACCACTGAGCCACCATGTAGTCCCATATGTTGAAGTCTTCTGGTACAATGAATAGTGTCCCTACTTCAAAGCCAGAAGCTCAAGCAGGTTTGAGATCCACCTCAGAATTTGATAACCATGCAAGGTATGCTCATAATGTGGCTAAACTGGTTGAGTGTCAATCTGTAAATCATTCCAGCACGTGTGAATGGCAAGCAGTGAGAATAGGAAAGGTTCGTGGTTAACCATGTGAAGGAAAGAACGTTGGTATCTATCCCATCACAATGCATAGAGTATAGATGCAAGTAAAAAGTACAAAGAAACCAAAGAACTGTGAATAGTGGAAATCAGAACCAGAAACAGAAATTGCTGGAAAAAACTCAGCAGGTCTGGAAGTATTCGTGGAGACAAAGCAGAGTTAATGTTTCAGGTCTGGTGACCCATCTTCAGTTCTGAAATGTTCATGTCCGAAATGTTAACTCTGCTTTCTCACCACAGATGTAAAAAATATATGTTGCCACAGAAATTGAGTGAACTGTAACATGCCTCCTCTGGTCTAACAGGCAGAGAACTAAAAGCTGGATGAAAGAAATATTGCAAAAGAGATGACCAAGGTAGAGAAGTTTCCACTTTGTACAGCACCCAGCTGGCTAAAGATACAAACACCAAAGGTGGCAACAAAGGAAAGGGATGTGCAAGAGGCTGGAAATAGAGGGGTGGAGAGTTAGATAGGAATTTGTACTGCTGGACGATACTTCTCAGAATGGAAGTGATGAAAACCTATTGGAGTTGTAGGTAAGAATGAGAATTTTAAAAGAAGTTTCAGGGAGCTGAGGGCCAATGTAAATTGATGAGAATTGGGGAGATAGCCTATAATGTTCCAAGTCTCATTTACCTAGAAAAAATAGAGTTAGAATAGGCTGATCCAGGAGGACATGGCTCTGGATACCAATCAAAAGAAGTTGGGAGCAACGAACTAAAGATATCAAATACACTGTTGAGGTATTTGGCAGAAGAATGAAGCATTGAGAAAAGGATCCCAAGGATTCACAGGCAAAAGTTGACTAACTTTGTGCTGGACAGCCATAGGATCAGAACATCAGCCGTGTGTTGAATTGGATGCAAGTCTTGCAAAATGTCTGTTTCAATTTGAGACAGTAGTCAGGAAGAGGAATAATCAGTGACAAAGGAATATAATTTGTGTCTAGGAAGCCCAGTGCCAATATCCTGCAAATCTTGTACTGTTTGAAGTATTATCCAGAGTGATCAAATACTATTCAGAGTTAATGTTAAGGATGCTAATATTTTGAATGCAAGTTTAAACAGGCATTTAGGAGCTGGGAAAAATAATCAAGGTTTGAAACTGAAATAACCTTTCAAATGAAATAGATTGGATCAGTTTAACTTGAAACAGACCAGAATCTTGAATGGTGAGACAATTAGCCCTTTGCTTGTTAAAATCTATCCCTTGAACAGAATAATGCATTTCCAAAGAAAAATAATGGCAGCCAAGTGGAATAATGCTGCTTCAGTTAATGAGACTTTAGTGTTGTAGACTATTACCTGTTCATTTTACATGTTCAGGACATAAATCACTGAAGGCTTTCAACATGCTAGCAGTTGTGATGTTCAGAGAACAACTGGGCAGCAAATAAAAAAAGAGCTCTATTCCCATTCTGTTTTTGCCCTTCTGCCTTTTTACTCATTCATCACATAATCAAACTTAAGGTAGTTTTGAATTGAAAATTATTTGAATGACAAAGGGTGACAATAATCAACTAATAACAACTAAAATAATTTTGACAGTTGTCTTATTTCAGTCAGCAGTCAATCCCAACGTCTTTCTGAAAGACTCCCTTACCATATTCAAACATTTCTCTGCTATTGCATGTGGTCCTACACTTTTATGCAGAAAGTCAGGTGATGAAGGACGGAACTGACGCCAATACTTACAGAGTTTAATAACCATTTATTTGCACAGATACACATTACAAACACATTTCCTAATTTAAAAACATTGTTTCAGGCTGTTCCTTTGCTTGGAGCACCAGTAAATTCCCAGTATTACCCCCACTTTTGTAAGATTAGATAAATTAGCATATTGTTAATAAAATGGGTACAATGTTCCCATTCCTTAAGGGGCATGGGAAATGGTAAGAAATGTGGGGAAAAAATGACAAGAATGAAACAAGTTGGATTCTTGATGTCAAGAAAAAAAATCCACTTTTCTCTTCAGGTTTTAGCAGCAAAGTCAGAATATTGCTGATAATCAGAGGCTATCTTATTTTCATGCATTTGCATCTTATGAAAACTCAGCTTACCTCATTTTTATGTGGCTTACAATTCTCCCCTCCTCTTCTGAGAAACTACACAGTGACCATTCCTGACTTGAAAGTCAGAGTGGTTACCTGACAGAAGAGCTCGCCGCTTCCTTCTCCAAGCCTCCATTTGAATGTTCCTTCACCAACATGTTCTTGACTACTCCATGGACAGCAGAGACTGAAGTCCAACAAAGTTGGCATCAGTAAACCACCAATCTCACCACATTAACATGGCTGAAATACACCAACTCAGAATCCACTTCAATCCTTCAGGGATTTACTTTGGTGCTCAGTGATACCTTCGACTTGCGTGTACTTGTCAAATTACTTTGCACACAAGGGCTCAAAGGCATCACACCCGGAAATGACCATCGCACAATACTCCTATCCCGAGCTGACTTGACTCACCCCTAACCAACAATTCCCCCTCACCTACACCAATGACACCTTAACAGTTTAATGCAGCTACCTTCATACACCGCCCCCCCCCACCTGATAACCCATCTGGTAGCCTGTGCCACCTCACCCATGTGCCACCCTAGCTCCTCACGTGCCACCCTAATACTGCACCCACCTTAGCACTTACTCCATAGCTCACCAACCATTCTACCCTCTCACACACCTGCCGTCCAAGATCATCACGCACTTATCCACTACTATGCCTCCCTCACTAAGCTGCCACCCTAAACGCTCACCCTTATATCTATGGCACTACCCTCTAACCCACGTCGACAAAATTCCAGGTTGAATCTAGTGATGAAATTATCATTTCACCTCATAGCCCATGTTTAAACCAAGGCCTGGCTTATAGGAGGTACACTCTCCTTCCCCTCTGCTGGCTTGAAGTACACTGTTTGGAAAGTCTGAGGAAGGGGCAATGCTCCAAAAGCTTGTGCTCAAATAAACCTGTTGGACTATAACCTGGTGTTATGTGATTTTTGACCTTGACTGTTTAGAAAAGTATTTGGGCAAGCTTAAAGCCTGTTCTCATTGGGTTTGCGGCCCAGAAGCCTTCAAACACAGTCTCCATTGGTCAACCTCACACTGGCAGGCCACACAAACAGCTGGTGTGCAAAATGAACAATTCACGTTGTGCCAAAGGGTAACCATCTTCACTTGACTCATTGAATTTACCCAATTAGTGTACACTCAATCTTGGTGCCGCTCTGTAAGACAAAAAGGTTCCATTCCCTCAACAGTGACACTGTTCACTCACCTTGAAAACAACAGTGGTGAAACATTAAAAATTTTCTTTGTTCAGATAAGAGTCAAGAAGCCAACCATAACTTTTGGGAGCCTTAGTTCCTTTATGTAGATGGGAGACAAGAATCACAGTCAGACAGGATGGTTTCATGAAGAGCTTTTAATCAAGGCATTTTAATCCATTAGTCAGCAGGGCCCAAGAGAGAAATCATTGACCCTGGCAGCTTGGCCTGTTTCTGGACCACTTACTTGTCAACTGCTCCCCTACACCATTCTCCCTGACCGGTTGTTCCTCACACTTTCACCGACCTCCTCAAAAATGCATTTCTTTTCAATTGATGTCAATCTCTGTTTAATATGTCAACTCGGAACTAATACATCAAAATCATATTTACTTTTCATTTTAAGCCAGTTTTGACAAAATCAGGATTGTGCAGTTTTTAACTACCACCAGCTTTGCATTTCAGTTATGACATTCTGATGTAGCATATGTTGTCTCTGTTTCCTCACAGACTTTATATGCTGAGGTGAGATATACTGGCACCTCCACCTCCTTGACAGCATCATCCTGCATTTATTATTTTTCAGGCTATACTGACTGAATTCCAATATCTTGCAGATACTTTACTTTTTTCCTGTTATGTTAACTCTGTCAAAGACATGATTTCCAACAGAGGGTAACAGAGAAATCTCAATTAATTTACAGCCATTTAATTTAGTTTTTAAAAATTTGCATTCAGCCTGAGACATGCATAGTCCCTCATTAGGACTTGTGTTAATTCAGATACAATAGTTTAAGCTAATTCTCCTCTTCAATTCTATTAAAGTCAAAATATTAACTCTATTTTGCTTTCGACAGATGCTGCCAGATCTGCTGGGTTTTTCCAGGAATTAGTTTTTATTTCAGACCCTCAGTGTCTACATGATATTGCTTTTATTTTAGACAAAACTCATTGGATTGAACTTTCCCAAAAATTGGCTGTATTTATTTTGAAGAGTGGCATGGAGGGCTTCTCTCCATGAGCTCCAATGAGTTCTCACATAATTCTCCACAGCTCACCTTGCCATGCCTTTACGGCAACCCACTTGTGCCATTGTACACTCCCCAGCAACAAAGTAATTGCCACTATGAGGATGTCCTGTGATTTCTGCCCCTCGCACCATATTTAAAGCTTTGCTGTGCATTTGGTCAAGTCTGGCTTGAAAATGTGCCCATAGTGGGATGGGAACAAAATCAAGAAAAAATAGATTTTGAGGGCAGCATAGATGACAATTAATTACAAACACAAGCCCATATTCGTGTATTGCTATTTTCCATCAGTCCTAAGGATCAAGTTACACAGACTGTGAACTCCCATGCATCAGACCATCGAATCTTTTTTAAGGGAGTGTTACTCTTTCCCAAATGCCCAGTGTAGAATAACATATCGTCAATGTCCAATATGAGAGAATGACAACCTGGAAAATCTTCCAAAGGATTGTACAAGTTAACTTATATTCAATGACAGCAAAAAGCAAAGGAGAAAAGAAAAGTTGCATTTGCTTCCGGGAGAAATGGAGACTTTGCTTTCCAGCAACAATGCTACAATGAATGATCTCTGCACCCAGCTCCCATCTATTGCAACAGGGTATGAATTTATTTCTGTTTGGCTTGATTCTACATTGTACTAGCATGCTGAAAGTGATGTTCCTCCTCTTTAATGTCCTTATCTTCCTTCTTGGAAGCCTTTTGCTGCTCTTCCAGATTTCAGAGTCCACAACATCACCTCAATGAGTCATACAGCACAGAAGCAGACCCTTCGTTCCAACCAGTCCATACCAAACATAATCCCAAATGAAACTAGTCCCACCTGCCTGCTCCTGGCCTATATTCCTCCAAACCTTTCTTATTCATGCGCTTATCCAAGTGTCTCTTAAATACTGTAATAATGCCCACTTCCTCAGGAAGTTCATTCCACACGTGAACCACCTTCTGTGTAAAACATTTACCCTTTATGTTTTTTTTTAAATCTCTCTTGTCTCATCTTAAAAATATGCTCCCTAGTCTTGAAATCCCGCACTCTAGGGAAAAGACACCGACCATTAACCCTATCTATTGCCTGGTCCAGTTTTGCAGAGCACAGCACACCAGGATTATGCAGCATACTCTGTTTGGAATGCATTGCAAGACCTCCAGATCTATCCGCAAGCCTACTGGAGCTTCATCTAGTTCCAATGACCATGGTTGAAAAGGTGGCTGAATTGTATCTCATTTCAGGCTCAATCAGAGGTTGTGCAAAAGAGTCACCAGCCATGGTGACAGAGGGTAATCCTTACTTCCCAAATAACCCATCTTTGTTTGCATCTCACCCATCTGGAGGGAATGGCAGTGAGGACAATACACACTGTGTCTCCTATACCATATCTTCATCCTCAGCGGACCTTCAGCGATGACCTCTTCACGTGGAGGTTTTTTGGCAGCTGCTCAAGATTGCTGATGGCATATGTTTCTCCTCAAATTCCCTGCACCTCTATTGCACTGCAGTCATACAGAGGATGACCCGGTGTGGCTGAATCCAGTGGTCATGATTCCAGTGAAAGTTAGTATGGAATATCAGAAACTTAGTAACGTGGGCAGCCAGAGTTCACATTATATACACATAAATGATGGTTTTGCATAGCACCTATACAAGAAGGGCATGGAATTCCTGAACATGGAAATGCAGCTTAGGTGACCTTCTTCTAATGTATGTAGTTGTAGCCATGCTGTGCAAATACAGTAGGAGATTGTAAGCGTGTATAATTCCTGAAACCTTGTTTCCTCACCTCAACCATCTCCCAAGAAAGCCAGCTCCATGCATTTGTGTACCCTCCGAGAATTTGGATCATCTTTGTGAATTGTGGTCCATATGTGAGACTTTTAAGTTGCTTGTGATTACTTCTGTTTCTAATGTTCTTAAAACTTCAATGACCAATAACATGTTCAAGATTGTTTGTAACCAGCATTTATTCCCGCAGTCAGACATTGTAATGCATTTTACACGCAGGGTGCTATGATCACAGATGTCTTCAGCTTGTGTAATTCCTCCTTGAAAGATCTCACGGTAGAGCCTTTGTGCTGATGCAGTTGAAAAGAAACACTTATTCTGTCCATTCCTGATGTGGTTGCAAGATTTTGCATTTTTATTGAGCATTTACAATTTGGATGAAGACGGAAGACAGTGCAGGTTGTGCTTGGCAGACTGAGTCACAAGCTTAGCCTGATTATCAAGGGTAACTCTCTGACATTCTATGTTCCTTTCATCCATGCACCTTGATTGACTTCTATGCATCTCATCAACTGACTTACCACAAACACCTAGCCTGACTGAATGAGAGATCTAAAGGACTGGCCATTGTCCACTCTCTGGATTGCTGTGATATAGAACGCTTGTAATGATTTGGAGGCTCATGCAGCATATTTGGCACAAGATGCAGCTGTGTTATTGACACAGCACAGTGCTGCACAGAAACGCGGCTCCCTCTACCCCTTGAATAATCATTGCTGACAACCCAGACAAGCTCCTGGCTTTGTGGTTGCACTGAAAAGCAGTGGAAGGTAGAATTATTGCAAGCTTGTAAGTCCTGAATGAGATGGCCCTGAATGAGATGGCAAAGTGCAAAAAGAAAGCAAGGCAAAGATGCTGTGACTATCTAAATAGGTGTAAAATGAGTGAGTGCTCAGAGCAACCCACAAATTCTGAGGCACATCTTGGTTTAATCCATGTGTGATTTCTTTATTTAAATACAGGTAGATGTCTAGCCCTGTGTGCAAAGTGGCCTGGTAGCAACATTACAAGTAAAGGTGTCAGTATGCTCCCGAGCATAGTAAAGTCACATAGTCTCACCAGACCATAGGGCTGTTCTCTCATGAGAGAGAGATGACTGGTGGTGGTTTGACTTACAGGTCATGTGCCTCTTGCAAAGGGTGAAGTTGAGCAGGTGAATCCTTCACAGTAACCTCAGCTGGTGAGAAGTGGAAAACTGCATTGTAAGTGAGTTGCAGATTCACCAGGGGGGTGTCATGAACCTGCTATATATCTGATACCATCTTCCATGAATGGAGGATGCATGCATTCATTGCCATTAAGTTGTGAGATATTTTATTATAGGTCTCTTTTCCAACCCACTCACAAGCGCTCTATATTTAATAATACCATGTTCTCATTCATTCAGAACTCCTACTAACCACTCACCAGTGCACTTTGTTTATTATCCCCCATTTCATTCATTCATTCATTCATTCATTCATAAAACCATGGTCTTATAGTACATTTTACTATTACAAGGTAGACTAAATTAAAACATCACTTGCAGTCTATTAATGATTCTTTACACCTTCAACCCTTATTGGTCCCATGCTGCAAGCAGTGTTTAGGCTTATTTCTATATCAAAGACTATCTCTGAATAAGTGTTAATATTGTAACATATTCACAACAATGCCATTCCCGCCATCGTGTCTCCATGACTCACCCAAAGATATGGAAAGAATATAATATTAATCAGGCCTGTAGCACCCGTCTCTCGGACTTGTTCAGGTTGCTGAACATCAAACAAGTTTCCTCTACTAGCATGTACCTGTTAAATATATCCTGAATAGGGCCTCTGTTCCCTTTAAGAAAGTTACTATCAAAAGAGCACTTCCATGAAACTGCATGAATGAATGTGTAAGAACTGTCAAAACCAGCAACAGTAAATAAAATCTCACGACCCAGGTGCAGTAATCAGTTTAATACCCTCTCTACACTAATTAAGTACATGCATAATTTCTAACTTATTTAGATCATTTAGGTCCAGTATTTTTATTAACATTTACTAACTTAAAAGATGAAAGGACTAACATCTCTTAATTATGCAAGCAGACTGGATAGATACCCTAATCCCATCAGGAGTAACAGCCAGAATTTAGCAAAGGTTTAAACCATCTCCTGTTTCTCCAGGACAGATGTCATGTAAACGTTTGTGTACAATAGATAGAATTATGAATACCATAGTGCTAGCAATTTAATGTATGTAAGAACTGTGTATAAAAAGGCTACTATAAGAACTATACTTCAGATTCCATTGCCATCTTGAATTGTGCTCCTGCAGATGCCCAATAAAGAGGCTATTTTCAGCACTCACCGATTTCGGCTGTTATTTGAATCATGATCCCACAAAGCATATCTTGAGATGTTGTAAATGACTGTGCAAGATCGAAGCATGTGAGAAGCTGGACTGTCTGGTATCATTTGACTTTTGTGTTGGAGTTGTTGCCATCTAGTTTGTCTCTGGTGTGAGAGAGTAAAAGAACTACAAATAAATTAAGTAAAATTTGGTACTGACAACATGTTAACCCATGTAAATTGGCCTCTTGCCACTCAGTTCTCAGCATTCAAAACTTGATTGTAGAATTGAACTTCACATTGAGAATCGAACTGCCATAATTTCCCAACTGAATCCCCTTTGCCCACATTGCTCAGGGATTGGGAAAATGTGGCCCTTTAAGTTGAATTGTCATGAATACGGAAACTGTGGTGGGCTTTATCATGAAAATCTTCAAGCGCAACCTTTCAGTACTCTTTTCACCATTGTCTGCATGTAATATTGTGTGTAAGGAAATTAATTGAAGCTTCCTACAAATCAGAATGTCAAGGTTACAATAATCCCAACATCCATTTTAAAATCCTTCACTATTACAATCCATTTCATAACACTGAAACAAAAGAAATTGGTGCAGGATTACAGCCTGCTCTGACATTCAAAATGATCATGGACGATCTTCGGCTTCAACTGCATTGTCCTGTCCAGTCTCTACTTGGATTCCCCAAGAAACCAAAAATCCGTTTATCGCAGCCTGGACTGTAAAAATTGACTATTAGAATCCATGCACTGTTAATCCATTTGGTTTAAAAGAGAATCAGTGTTTGGAGGAGGTAATTCTTACTCCAGTATTTCTCCATTTGAGGTATCATTATCGCTATAAAAAAAATCACTGACATATTTTTGATAATTTGAAACTTTATCACTGATATGGACCATATATGGTTGAAAAACTACATGCAAAGAATTGTTGTGACATTGTAAATTAGAAAGGACTGTACCTGAAATAGATCTATTAGGAGATTCGGGTTTTGAGACTGGGACTTCAAACTATCTTTATAACTTTCATTAAACCATTAGCCAGTAAAAATAATATTTCAGTTCTATGGCATGAATACTAAGACACCAGAACAATTGCAGCAGCTTTATCCAGTACAGGCTAGACTCTGCAAGTATTGACACCCTCACCCTCACAGGAACTCCAGTCCTCAATTCTGGTTGATAGTATTAGCTACTGAAGGAAAACTATGCTGTCAATGTAGAAATCTTGCTTTTTATCAGTGAGAAACAGAAATATGTGCTGGATTAATGATCAGCCCTGTGGAAATCAGTGATTTTATTTGACAATCTATATTACAATTTATGTCTGGATGAAAATTTACCAGCTTGGTTTTTCAATGCATAGTGATCTCAACCTCAGACAAATAGATTTATAGATTCATAGAGATATACAGCACAGAAACAGACCCTTCGGTCCAACTCATCCGTGCCAACCAGATATCCTCAATAAATCTAATCCATTTGCCAGCATTTGGCCTATATCCCTTTAAATGCTTCCTATTCATATACCCATCCAGATGCCTTTTAAATGTTGTAATCATACCAGCCTCCACCACTTCCTCTGGCAGCTCATTCCATACACACACCAACCTCTGCATGAAAAAGTTATCCCTTAGATCCTTCTTAAATCTTTCCCCTCTCATCTTAAACCTATGCCTTTTGGTTTTGGACTTCCCTATCCTATCCATGACCCTCATGATTTTATAAACCTCAATAAGGTCACCCCTCAGCCTCTGATACTCCAGGGAAAAAAGCCCCAGTCCATTCAGCTTCCCCCCACAGCTCAAAACCCCAACTCTGGCAACATCCCTGCAAATCTTTTCTGAACTCTTTCAAGTTTCCCAACATCCTTCCTATCGCAGGGAGACCAGAATTGCACACAGTATTCCAATAGTGGCCTCACCATTGTCCTGTACAGCTGCAACATGACCTCCAAACTCTTATACTCAATGCACTGACCAATAAAGGCAGGCATACCAAATGCCTTCTTCACTTTCCTATCTACCTGTGACTCCACTTTCAAGGAATCTAATGACTTCCTAGATTACCTACAACTCCTCACTATCCTCCTCATATCCATATACCCCAGCTTGAAACATCATGCTCTGAACTTCGTCTTTGCCATTATGAGCAAGTTGAAGGAAAATTCATAGCAGATCTATTATGTAAATGCTTTTTGCTTCAATTGTGCAACAGGTCAAATAGATAAATCTTATTCTTGCACCTCATTATAAATGTTTATCAACAAGTTGCCAAATGGGTTTGTTTTGTTTTCACTTCTATTAAACAGCATTATTATTTTCTTTTTTGGATATTTCACTATGACCCTGTAGACATAGGGATTGAGGGAGAAACTGTAGTTTGTAAGAACTGACCTTGAGGTTCTGGCTGGACCTCTGCATCTTACTGGACCATCCCCATCCATATTATCTGAGTGGAGCCCGGCAGCATTTTGGATATTGTCATCAATTCTGTCCCATCTTCATCTGATTGGATTAAAGCCCCCAAAAATTCATTTCATTGGCGAAGTATCAATTTTCCAAACAGGTCATACAAATCCAACATTCAGGAAATTATGGAGCTACCCGAGTCAAAATACAATCAATCAGGAATGTGGAAAATGTGCTAGAGCCCAACTTCCTGTAGGCCATGGGCCCTGATGTTTTCCATTTTGTGCACACCGCTCTCACATGCTCGTTACTCCCCTAACAAAAATATGGGATGATCCTTCTTCCAATATTTTGACAGTTACACCAATGTCTGATTTTTTGCAGGCTAATTGTGAGTTGAGACTGGATTTGCCTCTTGTCTCTGGGCATTAATGATCAGACTACAAAAATGAATGTTAACGATCATGGAACTGAACGATATAATATAGAAAACTTGTTAGCCAGAAGCCCTCTTAACAAAACATCTCTATCACATATCCCTTCACGTATAAGCTGCAATGTAGAAATTAGATGACAAATTGGTATCTATTGTGAACAGGTCAATTCATACATCTAATTGGTGGAAAGATTGAAATTATCATTAATTTTAATTTCACTGCTAATGTTATCATTTACGATTTAACTTCTAATCTAACTTCCATTTTTATCATTAATGGTACTGAAAGTTTTTTTAATGCTGTGCTTAACACCTCAAGTGTATTATTTAATAGCTTCCTTTGTGAGATGACGATCTCTGCTGTAGCAAATTTCTATACTTCGGGACTTGTTCCATCTCGCTCTTATCTGGCCTTTGTGACCTATACTTTTCTTCTATAACCTCTGCATTTTAATTGATATTTTGATTTGCTTTTCTGACAGCTTATTTCGTTTAGCTTTTGGGACATCTATTTATCCTCGATTGCTAATATAATAAAGCACTCTTTGAAGAAAGTTCAATTTTCTGTCAAACGAAGAAACATTACAGTAACATTTTCTCCTTTATTGCCTCCCTTCTGAAATTTGTCTTTCTAGAATGATTTTTTATCATCGTCCAACTTAGTAACACTGGTTGGCAACTAATCCGAGATTGAAACGTAATGGCCAAATAATTTCTATTGTGGAAATATAAAACACCAGAAACCCATTTAAAAGCAAAAACACAACTATCTCCCTGTCCCTAAGAATCTGCTCCAATAATTTCCCTATCATTGACGTAAGGCTTACCAGCTATGATTTCTTGGATTATCCCTGTTGCCCTTCTTAAGCAAAGAAACAATGTTTGCTATTTTCCAGGCTTCTGGGACTTCGCCTGTGGCTAAAGATGAGACAAAGTTCTCTGTCAAGGCTCCAGCAGTCTCCTCCCTTGCCTCCTTCAATTTCCTGGGATAGATCTTGTGAGGCCTTGGGAACTCAACGACCTTAATGTTTTCAAGACATCCGACGTCTCCTCCTTCTTAAATGACTACAAAATCCAGAATATCAACATAGCCCTCTCTAATCTTACCATGACCCATGTCCTTGTGCTTGGTAAATATTGATGTGAAGTATTCATTAATGACCTCACCTATTTCCTCTGGCTTCAGGCATAAATTTCCTCCTTTGTGGTTGAGTGGACCCACCTTTCTCTGGAGATAGCAAGAACTGCAGATGCTGGAGTCAAAGACAACACAGTGTGGAGCTGGAGGAACACAGCAGGCCAGGCATCATCAGAGGAGCAGGAAAGTTAACGCTTTGAGTCGGGACCCTTCTTCAGAAATGGGGAGGGGGAAGGGAGCTGGGCAATAACTAGAGAGAGGAGGAGTAGGGCTGGGGAAGGTAGGTGGTTGGTGATAGGTGAATGCAGGTGGGGATTGGTCAGTGGGATGGATGAGGCGGGAAGGTGGGAGAGAAGATGGACAGGTTGTGTCAGGTCAAGGAGGCAGGGATAAGCGAGAGTGTTAGACATGGGATGAGACCACAGTTGGGGAGATTTTAAAACTGGTGAATTCCATGTTTAGACCATTGGGCTGTAGGCTCCCAAGGTGGAATATGAGCTGTTGCTCCTCCAGTTTGTGGGTAGTGTCGAGAATATTCTATTTTTCTGTCTATTGCCTTCAGGGCCAACTGTTAAAATATAATCGCTTTAACATAACAGTCACTGTTTCCAGATATGCATCAACCTGAAGCAGCTCATTCTAATGCTTCTGGCATTTAGTTGCCGTCATACAATTGCCTCAAATATTGGTTCAAATCCCTCATCAGCCACTTATATAAACTATTTCTGTAAAACTGGCCAATTTCTGGGCTCCCACCTTAAGATGGTCGAAAAATATGTAGGATGGTCACAATAATCCAAATAGTTCACTAAGTTTAAAGGGTATCGACCCGAAACATCAGCTTTCCTGCTCCTCTGATGCTGCTTGGCCTGCTGTGTTCATCCAGCTCTACACCTTGTTAGCTCAGATTCTCCAGCATTGGCAGTTCCTACTATCTCTCTAGTTCACTAATATGTTTCTTTGCAGGGACCTAATAATATCCCCAACTGATCTGGCCAAATGTAACTCCAATCCAAAAGTAAATTATCAATGCTTAATGCCATCTGACCAACATTGTTCAATAAGTATTATCCTAACACACTGACCTACATTCTAAGAACAAATATTTAAAATGTTAGACTATAACATTCACTCTCATTTTCACATGAAGGATGACTACTTTGTTCATGTACTGCAGCCAGAACAGAATGTTTCAGTTTATAATCCAGCTAAAATCAGGTTAATGGGAAACAAACATCAGGAGGAAAATAACCTCAATTGTTAAAACCTGTGAAACCTGAATAACAACCAACAAAATGCATTTCTTCTTGCTGGCTATTTGTTTCTTTGCCTTCTCCAGAGAATGTCCTTCTATAAATTGTTCAAAAGAGTCAGTGAATTTTCCACTTGTAACAGCTAAGGTAAGAGGATCAATGTCTAGAACTTTATTACTGCAACCTAAAGACTGCTTGCTTGGAACTCATTGTTCTGGAAATTCAGCAAAAAATTATGTGATAGTGAGATGGTCTCTCTTCATTTAAACAAGAAAGGATGGCTATTCATTGTTTCTTTTATCTCCAAAAAGGTAGCCGCTGACAGCCATATCATAGCATTAGATCAGCTTAGTTTTTCTTTGCGTTTGCACTGGGTAAAACCACCAAAAACATCATATACGTTTCTCACAAAAGGAACCAAATGAAATAACACCATAATAAAAAAAGGGCAATTTATCTTCCTTTGATGCTGTGTCAAATGCTTCCAACTAGATTGGCTATGCATGACTCAACCAGTCCTGGCAATAATAGGCAATATAAAATAAACTTTACAGTCAGTTAAGAGAATAATTCCCTTATTTCCCTGTGATAATAAATGTTTGCTTTATAGCCATTCCTTATGCTGTAATATTGTATCTCTATGAACAGAAAGGATTAGAGAGATTAAAGATAGATAAACACACATGTTGTGCCCCACATTAGGACCTTCATTGTTAGAAGATCTGATTGAGATGTGTTTCTCAATCCATTCAGCAATAGGGCTTCCAAATGATGAATATGAGCTATAATGAAAGTGACAGAACCATTTTCCTTTCATATACCAGGAGCTAGACACCTCTTTAAACAAACTGATTTCCAAAGAACCTTATTATTTCAGCATATCATTTGCTAGAGAAATGGCATTAAACAATCAGATGAAAAAACTCTTAACAGTTTTTCAAGATTGAGTGTATAGCATTCATGCAGGCATTCAGACGCTAAGCACCAATAATCTTTTCACACTTTGAGTTTAGAATTAGAATTAGGGCTAGCTTTTATTGTGACATATACTCACTCGCATGAGTACAGTGAAAAGTTTACAAGCTGCCACTTACGGCGCCATCTTAGGTACAAATGTACCTAGGCAGAGAATCTTAGTACAAAGCAGAAAAGCAAAGAAAGCAAGGTAAGAAGTTAAATGTTACAGCCCTTCTTACGAAAGTGTAGAAAAAACAAAGATACACAGTTAATAGTTCAACATCACTGTCCTGGGCTCACATTCCTCACAAAGCTTGACTTTGCCCTCACCACCGGCTCAGGCTGCCAGCCCCCGGGACACGCTGCCTGCGCAATACTCCAGGGCTGCTTCCCCGTGCTGCTCTGGGGGCTCGCTGCTGGCGCCTGCCGCTGCAGTATTCGCCTGCAATGCTGAGGAGAGAAAATAAGAAAAAAAAGAGGAAAGAAAGGACGAAAAAGAAGAGGCAGAGCAGAGGAGTTTAAGTGTAGACCATCAATTAGCTCATAGTTGCATTGGAATGTTCATTGGGAATTGGCAGGTTATATGATTAACATTGGCTTACTTTGATCAAGTTAGGCTTCATTTAAAAAGAAATTGTACTAAAATTGATTCAACTTACAATGGCTTCTATTGTGGTTTCTAACACGCAATGTAAGGTTAATTGCCCTGTAGATTTATCAAGTTGCATCTATGCCAATGTGGCTTGTTAATTTTTGTGGCAAAATGGTACAACTGATGTAGTGGAGGTGATCGTAACAACTGTGCAGGTTATAGCATCCCTCAATGATTCACTCATTCAATTCATTATTTTTTGTTATTGTCAGTTCTTCTGATAGCTTAGTGAGTTTATTAAATACGTGATTGAACAAGCTAAAAAGTTCCACCTCTGTCTCCCTGCAGACTGATCTGTTCTCAGTCAGATCTGTCACATCTTGGAAGAAAACCTAAGTGTTGAAGGAACTCAGGTCTGGCAGAATCTGTGGAGAAAGGAAAAAGTTAGTGTTTCAAATCCATTATGATTCTTCTGCAGAACTGAAGCAGTAAAGGAAGTCTCATACTGGACTCAAAACATTAACTCTGTTTCTCTCTTCACAGATGCTGCCAGACCTGAGTTTCTCAAGCACTTGCTGTTTTTATTTCAGATTTGCAGCATTCACAGTATTTTGCTTTTATGTCAGCAACATATTGGACTAGATTTTCACAACAGCCGGGTGAATCCTGGATCCTATCACTCTCACAGTGCTTTGGTAAGTGTAAATGAGCTGATTGGACGGAAGGCATACTGAACTTTAATTTACTCTGAAACCGGTTGGTGGAGTAGGAAAGAAGATGCTATAGTATACTTAATATTAGATATACTTACAGAGTGCAACTTGTGACACCTGTAATGTTGTGCAAAAATTCCCAGTATTAAAACATATGGGCAGAACCTTGGATTTTGGACAGAGCCCTGGACTTTAAAAAAATACTTTTTCAAAACAGCTAAACCTGCAAGGAATAAGGAAAACCACCAGCAGATGTGGGAACGTTGTTCAGCTTGTATTTTCAATTTACACCTCCTCTCTGAAACAATCAACCCAAAACCAAAGGAATCTATACCCAAAATAGAATTGACACCTCTGGCTACAAAACTCAGACAGTGTGGAGCCTTGAGAGGTAATGTGAAAGTCCTCAGCATCCAACACCAATTAAAGGCTGTTTACACCTTGCCTAACCATCAGAAAGACAATTAATCTCAAAGAAAACACCAAACAAACAATAAGACTACAGGTGTGGCAGGGAGGTAACAGGGTCCACCGTCGGTATAGCTGTCAGGTCCGATCTCACATTAGCAGCCTGCGAACCAGGACCCAAGAGAAGCTGAATCGGGAAGCCAAACCAAGAGCATCATTTGAACAAAGGACACCCAAGACGGGGAAGCCAACCAAGAGATCTGCAACAGAACAGGCAGAACCAGCTTTCAAGAAAAGAGTTTCTGAACACCAGCCTTTCCAAACCGAGAGCACCGACGGTAAGCACCGACCACGACCATCAGAACCAAAGACCAACAACTCGAAGCAACAACCCACTCAACCGATACCACCAGTCCTCAGACACAGCCTGAAGTGAAAATCGAGTTTGCCAAAGCAGCAAAAGGTAAAGAAAACCAGGCACTCACCCAATAGATCCAACGCGCACCTAGCTGCATCAGCAGACACAACCCAAACTGAAAGGGTTGCACAGCTCGAAGGCCTCAACCATGCTCTGGGTACAGCAAGCCAGAACAGGCAGGTCACTTCAAAATCGCGATCTCAGTGGTGAGCACAAATCACGAGACCCCCAAGTTCCAAAATAGTTAGCAGTGGGAGGCGAGAGATATCAGTGCATTGGGATTCTACTGGTAGGCATTCCGATTATAGTGTATTTAAATACTGGTGTCTTTTCTGTGTAATAATAAATAGTCATGACTCTAATCATGGAGATCAAAATGACGGTGTGTTTTAAAGTACTACTGTTTCCTATATATTTATTGTGATAATTTCCTTGAATTATTGATTTACCTATTTCTTGTATTGTTGTTACCTTTTTATATACAAATAAATGTACAGATTGTTTTGCCCTTAAATACCTGTCTGCTGACTTCATTCCAGCCTAGGTATTATGTCCAGTGCTCAGAACCTGAGGCTAGGAGCGATTCAGACCACTTCAAGTTTGGAAATATAACTGACTACAAACCGAATCTCCACAAACCATCAAGAAAATTGCTGTGTGCTCTCATTATCCACCATGGCTTGCAATTGTTCAAGAAGTCAGCACACCACCATCATCTCAAGGGCAAATAAGGACAGGCACTAAATGCTGGCCAGCCAGCAACGCCCACATCCAACAACTGAATATTAAAAATGTTTTTTTTTCTCTTTTATACGTATGTAAATTTATTCATTCAACATTCTGGGATAGCTTTTTCAATTTTTCAATTAGAACCACTCACCTCTGTGGAGACAAATCGTTTTGTCAATTTCATTGACTTTAATGGAGGATGATGCTCAGTGAGGCCGAGTGAGATTTCTTGCTGTTTCGTTTCATGCTTGCCTCATCACTTACCTACCACAGCCACAAGATGCTACTCTCAGAACAAAGGAACAAAACAGAAGTATGGCACAAGAACAGGACTTCCGGCCCTCCCAAGCCTGTGCTGATCATCATGCATTGACTAAACTATAAAACAAACCTTCTGCCCTTATTCAGTCCGTATCCCTCTATTCCCCTCGCTATTCATGTAACCATCCAGATGGCTCTTAAATGTTGCCAACATGCCTGTTTCCAACATCTCTTCTGGCATTTCATTCCAGGCTCCGACCACTCTCTGTGTGAAAAACTTTCCTCGCACATCTCCCTTAAACTTTTGCCCTCTCACCTTGAACCTGTGTTCCCTTGTAATTGAAACTTCAACACTGGGAAAAAGCTTCTGACTATCCACCCTATCTATGCCCCTCATAATTTTGTACACCTCTATCAGGTCTCCTCTTTGCTGCTGTCTTTTCAGTGAAAACAATCCTAGTTTTTTTTTAACATTTCCTCATAACCAATGCCCTTCAGACCAAGCAACATTCTGGTGAACCTTCTCTGTACTCTCTCCAAAACTTCCATGTCCTTCTGGTAGTGTGGCAACCAAAATTGCACACAATACTCCAGTTGCAGCCTAACAAGTGTTTTATATAGCTGCACCATGGTTTGCCAACTGTTGTACTCCATGCCCCGGCTGATGAAGGCAAGCATGCCATATGCCTTCTTAATCATCTTTGCCACCTGTATTGCCACTTTTAGAAAACTGTGGACCTGCACACCCAGATCCATCTGTATGTTAAAGTTCCTAAGGGTTCTGCCATTAACAGTATAATTCACACCTAAATTTGATCCTCCAAAATGCATCACCTCGCATTTTTCTGGTTTAAACTTCATCTGCCATTTCTGTGCCCAAGTCGCCAATCTATCAATATCCTGTTGTATCCTTTCACAGTCATCGGCACTATCAGCAACTCCATCAATCTTCACGTCATCTGCAAACTTACTAATCAGGCCACCCACAGTTTCCTCCAGATCATTTATATATACTACAAACAGCAGAGGACCTAAGACTGATACCTGTGGAACACTACTAGTTACCGGTCTCCATTCTGAAAAACACCCTTCCACCACTACCCTCCATCTTCAATGACCAAGCCAGTTTTATATCCATCTAGCCAGCCCACCCCGAATCCCATGTGATTTTAGTTTTTGTACCGATATGCCATGTGGGACTTTATCAAATGCCTTACTAAAGTCCATATAAACTACATTCATAGCTCTTCCCTCAATTATCTTTGTGATCTCTTCAAAAAATTCGACCAGGTTGGTGAGGCATGACTTTCCCAGTCTGAAACCATGCTGCCTGTCGCTAGCTAGTCCATTTTCTTCCAAATGTGCATATATCCTGATCCTCAGTTTCTTCCCCACCACAGATTTTAGACTCACCGGCCTACATTTTCCTGGATTATCCATACTTCCTTCTTAAACAAGGGAACAACACTAGCTAATCCCCAGTCCTCTGGAACCTCACCTGTGGTCAAGGAGGATGTGAAGATATCTGCTAATGTCCCAGCTATTTCTTTCCTTGCCTCTCGCAGTAACCTGGGATAGATCCCATCTGGCCCCGGGGATTTGTCTACATTGATGCAATTTAGGATACCCAAAACTTCCTCCTTTAATATACTGACATTCTCTAGAGTATTCATATATTCATCTCTGACCTCAACATCAGTCATGACCTTCTCCTCGGTGAATAACCATACAAAGTACTTATTAAGAATCTCTCCCACTTTCTGTGGCTCCACGTACAACTTCCCTCTTTTGTCCTTGAGGGGGCTTACCCTTTCCTTTGCCACCCTCTCTCTTCTAATATGTGCTTAAAAAGCCTTGGGATTTTCCTTGGCCCTGTTGGCTTAAGACATTTCATGGCCCCTTTTAGCTTTCCTAATTCGCGTTTAAGTTCCTTTCTCATTTCTCTATATTCCTCAAGGGCTTTGTCAGTACGTAGCTGCCTAGAACTGTCATATGCTTCCCTTTTCCTTTTGACTAAGTTTACAATTTCCATTGTCATCCATGGTTCCTGAATCCTATCATTCCTATCCTTCAGTTTTGCAGGTATATGAATGTCCTACACTTCAATCAACTGGTCTTTAAAAGCATCCCACATGCCAGATGTAGATTTGCCCTCAAATAACTGCTCCCACCCACATTCCCCAATTCTTGTCTAATATGGATGCAATTGGGCCTTGCCAAATTAAACACCCTCACTTGAGGGCCACTCTTGCCCTTGTCCAAGACTACTTGAAATCTTATGGAGTTATGGTCACTAAGCCCAAAATACTGTCCGACTGAAACGTCGATCACCTGCCTTTATATCAAGTCTAATATAGTCTCCTCAAAGATAATAGGAACTGCTGATACTGGAGTCTGAGATAACAAGGTGTGGTGCTGGATGGACACAGCAGGCCAAGCAGCATCAGAGGAGCAGGAAAGCTCACATTTTGGGTTTGGACCCTTTTTCATTTTCTGAAGAAGGGTCCAGACCCGAAACGTCAGCTTTCCTGCTCCTCTGATGCTGCCTGGCCTGCTGTTTTCATTCGGCTCCACACCTTGTTATCTTAGTATAGCCTCCTGGCTTTAAGGGAGTCCCAGTGATTAAGAGGAAAGTTGAAGTCACCTACAATAACTACCCTGTGTTTTTTGCTCCTTTCTAGCATCTGACTACATATCTGCTTCTTTGTTTCACGTGGGCTGTTTGGAGGTCTATGGAAAACTCCCAACATTGTGATTTCACCCTTCCTAGTCCTGAGCTCCACCCATAATGCCTCACTGCAAGAGTCCCTGCACTTACTGGCCTGTTGTTCTGGCTCCCACTCTCCTGCCACACTAGTTTAAACCCTCTCGAAGAAGTCTAGCAAACCTCCTGCCCAGGATAGTAGTGGCCCTCCAGTTCAGGTGCAACCCGTCCTTCTTGTATAGGTCTCACCTTCCCCAGAAGGCATCCGTTAAAGAAATACCATAGTGTCCCAATTGTGTTGATTTCAAATTCAGAGATTTCCCTAATATGATGGCTTTGTTGTTTCCTATATCCAGTTTCATTTGTGTTTCTTCATTGATGGCTTACTTAGTAACAATAATATTTCACTAGACATTACATCTATGCTAAGACAAAGATTGATTCTGGCTATTTTACAAAAGGAATGACAACTCTTTAAACATTTTAGTGTGTTATCATAGATATATCTGAAACTGACTTCAGACACTTGTTAGACATCAGTAGGAATATTGTGTACAGTTGTTGGTCCCACATTATTGGAAGCATGTGAATACATTAGACAGAGTGCAGAAACAATTTACAAGAATGATTCTAGGCTTGAGAAATTTCAGTTATGAGAATGGATTGAAGAATATTGAACTGTTCCCTGGAGATAAGAAGCTAAGAGGAGATCTGATAGAGTTTTCCAAATTCTGAGCATCTGGACAGGGTAGATAGGGAGAAACTGTTCCCACTCATAAGAAGATCAAGAACAAGAGGGCACAGATTGAAAATGACCTACAGAAGAAACAAATGTGATACAAGAAAAATCTTTTACACACAGTGACTAATTAGATTATGGAATGCACTGCCTGTAAGTGTGACAGAGACAGATTCAATTCAAGCATTCACTAGGGTCTTGGATGATTATTTGGATAGAAATAATGTGCAAAATTATGGGGAAAGAGCACTAGGTAATGATTGTTGTTTGAAGAGAAAATGCAATCTCAATGAACTGGAGGGCCACCTCTTGTGCCTTAACACTTCTATACTTCTTCTGTAGTGGGACTGTCAAACTGTTTGACCCCATCTCAACCTTAATTACTCAGAGTCTAGGTAGCATTTTAGCCAGTTTATTCTATATACTGGAAATATACTTTCACCATCTAATGCTGTAGAATTGAAAGATACTGCCACAAACATATTCATCACTGGGCTGAAGCTTGTCATGTCCAACACAATACTTTCTCTTTGATCTATATCTACATCTTCTCTGAATATTCCATTTCATGTTCAGTTATGAATGCTCTATGATACCATTTGGGACTGTTTATAGTGTAATGTACTATGAATCACAGTTGAAACCTCAATTGACTACAGCCTGAGCACTTCTGGTGTTCATTTTTTTTTGTTGCACATCCCAAATTCTTTTTGTTTCTAAATAACATGTCAGTCCTCAATTTTCGTAGTTACAGATCTCCTTTCACATTGCCACCTGCATATTAAATCTAGACTTTCTTTTCAAGTTATTAACACTATGTTAGCCAGTTTCTGATTTAATCATCAATTGGTCCCTTTTTGCTATGAATACTGCTGGAAAGGACTGCTTTCATAGAAATGATTTTTCAGTGGCTCAGAATTAGCTCAGCCAAAACTAGAAATCTGACCATACTGGATACTTTGGCACAGCCCCGTAACATAAATATTGGCACAAATTGGAGAATTTCCAAATGAAATTTCTGTAGCCTTGCAGAAAATCTACTGAATTTCACAATATATTCTTTAATACACTATCTACTCAGTCTTCCTAAAATTTGTCAAAAGCTGATTGCAGTCAATAAATAATCTTTTTGGTAAATGTTGTCCATGAAATTTAGTCTGTCCAAACCTTCTTCCTTGTTTAAAGTATCAGACTCCAACTCAAAATAAATTTTCCTTCTTATCCTTCTTCTGGACAGTAACAAAAATGCTAAGTCCATGCCATGTGTCCTTTTTGGTAAAGAAGTAACCCATATGGTCAGAGATAGTAGGAACTGCAGATGCTGGAGAATCTGAGATAACAAGGTGTAGAGCTGGATGAACACAGCAGGCCAAGCAGCATCAGAGGAGCAGGGAAGCTGACGTTTTGGGCCTAGACCCTTCTTCAGAAATCTGAAGAAGTGTCTAGGCCTGAAACGTCAGCTTTCCTGCTCCTCTGATGCTGCTTGGCCTGCTGTGTTCATCCAGCTCTACACCTTGTTAACCCATATGGTTACTTCATTCTTCCATCGGTCATAAGGCTCACTTATAGAAAACAGAAGTGGGTAATCATACCCCAGAATTTTACAATTTGACTCAACCATCCTCTGCCACCAATGTTTTACACTTGAAGACGTTTGGTTTTGAGTAGAGTCCAAGAGCACATATTTAGTGAAAACTTTATCTCAGTTAATCACAAGCCATAAAACTCTCAGCCCACTGACTAGTTGCTCACCATATTCTATACAAACATTTCACATCCTTAATTAATATATCCATTGCTTGTTCCCTCATTCCATTATCATACCTTAGGCATCCCTTCAGACCGTATCAGATGATAACGCTGTACATTTTCACACCACCACTGCCAATTGAAAGTTCAACCTATTGCCTCAGTTGGGTTAGGGAAGATGAAATTTGTTAGGGTTTGAACACTTGACTGCTATCACAATGTCTTTTGATGTAAATCTGCCTGTTCAGACATGATAGCAATGATATAATTGGTTATGGCTTTGATGAACTTTGTGGTCAAAGATCATTCTGACATTCCTAGTCAAAGTTATTTTGGCATTGGAAGAAGATTAGAGGCCATACACCTGTATGAAGTTAATAATCTCACAAGTTGAAGGAAAGGAAGAAAATTAATAAGGAACATGAAGCGCAAGAAAGCAGACAATTACATTACAATATTAATGTTGGAATCAGCCTCATGCTCTTTGTGCAAATGGCATCCAAATATCATACTTTTACTATTTTAACATTGCTGAAGTACTTCTCACTTTAACAAAGGAAGTTGTCTTTTTTTAATTATGGGTAGAAGTTAGCATTTTCAAATTAACTTTATTTTTAGGTATACATCAATTTTTCTTGTCATCACATTTTATTTAAATTTTCACCTACAGAACAAACGTAAGCTACCTGTGTTTGACAAAACATGTTTTGCTTGAATTAAAGGACATGTATTTTTTTCTAATTAAGCAGGAGCTAATTACCATTATATCAAAACAGGAGCAGACTTTCTGAGAAGTGGTGGGTGTAGGGTCCAGAGTGTCTGTGGTGGCAGCAGGGGTCGGGTTGGGGGGGTGGGGGGGTAGGTGTGGTGATGGGATAGGGAGGGTCATGTCCGGCAGAAGCAACATGGGGGCTTTGGCGTGAGGGTGGTATCAGGCATGGGTTTAGTGGTAGCGAGTGGTAAACAGTCAAATGTGAAGTGAAGTGGGGTATCATTCCCCAGGAAGTGTTGGAACCTAGGGATTAACAAGTCATGGTTGAGGGTCTCATGAGTCTGGGAGAAGTGGAGTTGGGGGATATATGAGGTAAGTATGGAATCTTTTGAATAGCTACTTAGCAATTGGAATATGTATTGAAGAGTCTAACTTTTCTTGAGTAGCTATTTACTTAATTTAATCAAAAACTTCCAAAGTCTCCAATTTAAATGGAGACTTCTGGAGAATTCCAGGTGTAGATGAATTGGCCAATGGGGTCTTCAATTTCCTGGGCAACTCCTTTAGTGTATGTTACATTGGGGAATTTGCAAGGTCCCAGTGAGCCTCTCCCATCTACACTGGGATAATGACTGTCAGGCCATTGGAAAATCTGGGTCAATGTTGAGTCAATATATAGAGTGCTTGTGAAGATACACATTTATGAGCTACCCTTAGGCACATCAGTATCAATTTTAGTAAAAAGCATTAGTGGGAATCATAGAGTCAGGTAGAATTCTGATTTTAAACATAGCCAAAATTACTTATACATTTCAATGGAGAGTAAAATTGAGTGGGATATAATACAAATAATTCACCCAATCCTGACATTTTTCCAAGCTTTCAGTTACATTAAAATTTGGAACAGTAACAGGAAGATCGCCTCTTCTTTCCTTTGATCTAACATTCAATCCTGTTACAGAAGAGAAGTACAATGTGGAAAAATACATTATCAGGTCATGAAATAAAGGCAAAATCAGCAAACCAATTGCTATGATCATCAATATATCACACAAAATGCCCAATAAGTGCCCTCACATGTTACCCTGCTTGAGAATTTCACATGCTGTTATATGAAAGAAGTTCACTTGCCTGCTGATGCAAAGTCAATACATTTGGATAATTAACTGGAAGAAGTAAAATCAGAATTTGCTGGAAAATCTGAGGAGGTCTGGCAGCATCTGAGGTGAGAAATCAGAGTTAAAGTTTCAGGTCCAGTGACCCTTCTTCAGAGCTGATGGTAGCTAGGAAAAGACAGTTTTTTTATACAGTAGCTGGGGTGAGAGGAGGGAGGAGAGTAATAGTAGCTGGACAGAGAACCAAAAGGCAGAGAAAAACAGTTGAACAGATAAAGGTTAAAGATCAGTCTATGGGTATGAATAGCTGCTAAAGGAATCTGTTAGTCGCTGACAACATGTGGTGTGTGGTAGCAGCCCATGCAATGACAAGGCCTTGTGTGTGGGGTTGGGGGAAAGCATGGGGAAAGGTGCTCAAGTCCAGAAAGCTGCAGGGTTCCCAAATGAAAAATGAGGTGCTGTTATTCCAACTTGCGCGGTTCTTCACTGGAGCACTGCAGCATGCCTGAGACAGAGATGTTGGCCAGAGAACACAGTGGCATGTTGAAGTGGCAGGCAACTGGAAGCTCAGGGTCTTTTTTGCAGACAGAACGTTGGTGTTCTGCAAAGTGGTCACCTTGTCTGCACTTAGTTTCCCCAATGTAGAGGAGACCACATTTGAGCAGGGAATACATTGGACTAGATTGAGTGAAGTGTAGGGAAAGCACTGCTTCACCTGGAAGGTGTGTTTGGGACATTGGGTAGTGAGGAGGGAGTAAGTAAATGGGCAGGTGTTACACATTCTGTGTTTTCAGAGGTAGATGTTATGGGAGTGTGGGAATGTGTTGGGAGTGAAGGAGGAGTGGACCAGGGTGTCCCAGAGGGAATGGTCCTTGTGAAAGGCTGACAAGAGAGAGGAGGGCAATATGTGTCTGATGGGCGCATCCTGCTGGAGATGGTTGGAATGGTGGCCAATGATCCTCTGGATGTGGATGCTGGTGGATTGGTAGGTGAGGACAAGGGGTTACTATTGCTTTTGTGAGAGGAAAGAGAGAGGGAGAGCACCAAGATATGGGAGATGGGTCAGACCCAGCTGAGGGCCCTGTCCACCACGGTGCTGGGGAATCCTTGGCTGAGGATGATGGTGGACATTTCAGAGGTCCCTTATCAAAGTTGGCATCAACAGAGCAGATGCACCAGAGACAGAGGATATTCCAGGATATTCAATTGCAGCTACTGTTTTGTGAATACCAAGTGATGGCAGAGAACTCAGTTTGCAATGTATACCATAAGTACCAAGCTCCACCTGTTCAAAAGGTATCCCCCAGAAACTCCATGTTCCCTTCTATCTGTAATACTCTGACAACTCATTTCAACCTGTCCCCCCACTATGGAGACCGATCACAATAAATTTTACCTCCAACTCTTCTCCTTGGTCCTGAGTCCTGACATTCTCACCTTAGTGTTGTCCATCCTGGTCCTCCATACTTCACCTGTGGAGACCATGGTCATCATCACTGTAAATGACCCCTCCTCCTACCATTTACCAAGTCCTCTGATGCAGTACAGCACAACCCCCTCCATTAAACCTTGAGTTTAACCCCATCACCATCCTTGATTCCCTCTTCAACACATGCTTTCTCTTTCCCTCCTCCCACATTGGACTGCCCAATCCCTTTTAACCATAAGCTGCCTTATGTCCTAACAGCTCCCACTTGAACCCAATGCATGGACCCCAAACTATTCACCCTAGACCAACTTTGACAAGCTACCCCTTGGCATGACAGATTAAACCCTTAACCACTGTCTTCGCAGCTCCCCCACTGACAATACTCAATTTCTCTCAAAACTTTGGATGGCCCTACAGGACTGATTGTTACCCACTCCTTGGAATGCTGTTGGATATGTCTGCAGATGGTTACAGGCCTGAGCAGATGACTGAATGTAGCCAAACATTCACTGTATTTGGACTGTGTCTGCAATTGATGGTACGAGGACACCCTGATTATCAGCTCATCTCCTTTGGCTGTACTGAGGGCTGGCCCCCATCCACTTTCACACATGACCATTTGGTTGAATGCAGACTGTTTGCCAATCTACATATAGTAAGATGTTCCCCCAGCTGCCCTGGATAGACTCCTATAGAGAAGTTTCTATCTGTGTTTCAACACTGAAGAGCACATCAGTATGGCAGCACTGATAGCTTTCAGGCACTGGCTGAAGTGCCATTGTGCTATCAGCACATTCAGCAGTGCAGGCAGTTAAAGGGATAGGTTGTATGAAATGATATGTCAGTCATTGGGCGGTACAACTTACAAATTTGGCGTCACACTAGCAAGTAAACTCTTATACCACATTGCTCATTTGTGTGGTAGGCAGAACATCATTTTGGTTTCCAGCGTCATTCTATTAGTGGAGAATACCACTCATATTTACTGAAAAATATCAGCATAAGACAGTTAGCTTCACCTGTTGCTCAATATTTTTTCCTTCTAGGAAACCTGAGGTAGACTGAGGGTCAGTGTGGACTTGTTGAGCCGAAGGGCCTTTTTCCACACTGTAGGGACTCAATGACTTGACATTTTAAGAAACCAGCTATCAACCCTTCCATGAGTTTGCACAGAAGAGCGGGTGCTGCTTTGATGATTTGATCAGGCGAGCTTTATTCTCATGTTAAAGATGGTGCAGACAAAAGTCTGAGAATTGTACCGAAGATGAAGAGGTTCAGTTATGTTCAGTTACGAAATTGGGATTCTTTTGAGAAGTGACAGTTGAGAGCAAACTTGGTTGAGACATTCAAAAATGAGCGGTCTGAACAAAGTTGAGAGGGAGTAACTTTTCCCGTTGCAGAATGGGTCAGAATTGAAGGATTATCACGTCCCACAACACCACGGTACCTTTCCATGTACTTGCAGAAAATGTAACACCTTCCCATTTACTTCCTACGTCCTCACCATCCAAAGCCCCTGACACACCTTCCAGGTGAAGCACCGACTTAACCGCAGATCACTCATTGTCTACTGTATCCACTGCTCACAACATGTCTCTACTATATTGGAGAGACAAAGAGCAGACTGAGTGACCACTTTGCAGAACATCTATGTTCTGTCCACAAAAGAAGACCCTGAGTTCCAGTTGCCTGCCATTTCAACACACCTGGCCAATATCTCTGTCTCAAGCTTGCTTCAGTGCTCCAGCGAAGCAAAGCTCAAGTTAAAAGAACAATACATCATTTTCTGCTTCAGATCTCTTCATCCTTCATGACTCAGTACTAATTTCAATAACTTAGGGTCACAGCACCTTCCCCCATATCCTTAATTCAACCCCCACACACCAAGCCTTATCATCACATGGGCTGCTACCACAAACAACCCTTTGTCAGCCACTAACAGTCCCCATTAATGCTATTAGTAGCTCCCAGACTGACATTTACCCATTCCTTTGTCTACCCAACTGTTTCTCTCTGTCTCTGTGATCCATCTCCACCTATCATTTACTCTTTAGCATACATAGCAACCTTTTCCTAGCTGCCATCAATTCTAAAGAAGGGTTACTGGACCTGAATCGTTATCTCTATTTTCACTTCACAGATGTTGCCAGACCTACTGTGTTTATCCAACAATTCCGGTTTTTCTTTCTGATTTCCAGCATCTGCAATTCCTTGGATTTTTGAAAACTGAAGGATATTGATTTAAGGTGTATAGCAAAAGAATCAAAGGTGACAAGAGGACGAATCTCTTGTTGCAGCAGAAACAGGTTGATATCTAGAATGCACTGCCAGAGTGTCTGTTAGAGACAGATCTAACCATGGCTTTCAGAAGGGAACTGAATAATTAACTGGATAGTAAACTTGGCAGGGCTATGAAGAAAAGGGAGGTGATTGGGTCTAACTGAGTTGCTTTTGCAAAGACCCAGAATGGACATAAGGGGCTGAAAGCTATCCCTCTCTGCTATAACCAGTTTTCCTTCGGAGCATCACACTTAGCTCACTGTGCTCACTTTTTCATCCGGGTCAGAATTACATCCATTCAAAATGCTACTTCATCTTGCCTGAAGCTTTGAATATAAAAGATAGTACTGATACATCAGTTGTACTGAAGGAGAGCTGCTTTGACAGAAGCAATGTTTTTGAATGGAATTTTAAACCATGCCCATGTCTGCTCTCACAGGTGAATGGAAAATTTCGCATGGCTTTATTTTGAACATTGGGGCTCTCTCTGGCATCCTGGCCTTTATCAACATCATCAGGACAGACTATTTTGTAATAATCTCATAGCTGTTTGTGGGATCTTGCTGTGTGCCAATTAATTGCCAAGTTTGCAAATGTGACTACTCTTCAAATAAAGTTTTTATTTGGTTTGAAAGGGCATTTGGACATAGAGAGATTGTGTAAGGCACCACATAAATGTTTTTCTTAACTGCTGCACTTACACCATTTTTTTCTTTCAGATAGTTTAAGAGACTTTCAAAATTGTTCTTTGACATAACAAAATATTATGATGGTAATTCTCAGCAGAGTAGACTCATTCAGTAATGGGAATGGAAGAATTTCTGACTCAACCAGTCTTTCAGGCAACTGAGTTTCAGACTTTCACTACCTTCTGGTTGAAAAAGAATTCTCCTCAACTCCCAAATTTGCCTTCAAACTCTTACCTTAAATCTATGCCCCTGCCTTTTGGCCTCTCTCCTAATGGAAAATGGCCTTCCTATCCACTTTATTTGCACTGTTATACATCACTATCAACTCATCTCTCAACATTCTCCACTCTAAGGTAACAATACAGCCTATTTGATCATTTTTTATAGCTCAGATTCTCTAGCCCAGGCATTTATCTGGTAAATCTCCCTTGCACTGTGTCTAGAGCAATCATGTCTTTCTGATAATGTGGTGGCCAGAACTGCACGCAGCACTCAAAGCATGACCTAATCAACATTTTATACAGTTCCAACATAATCTCCTTACTCCTGTACTTTATATATTTTGTATTAATTCATAAGATGCGGAAATTGCTGACTGGTCTAGTATTTAAAGCCCATCTATCATTAACCTTGACAAGGTGGTTGTGAGCTGCTTTCTTGAGATACTGTAGTCCATTTACTGTTGGCAAACATTGGGGCAAGTGTTTGAGGATTTTGACCCAGCAACACTGAAGGAACAGAGAGATATTTCCAAGTCAAGAGGGTGAGTGGGTTGGAGGGGTACTTGCAGGTGGTGTTCCCATGTATCTGCTGGCCTAGTCCTCCTACTTGGTAGTGTTTGTTGGTTTGAAAGATGCTGTCTAAGGACATTTAGTGAATTTTTGCAGTGCATCTTGTAGATGGTACACACTGCTGCTCTAGAGCATTGGTGAAAAAGGCAGTGGATGTAATGTCAATCAAGAAAGCTACCATGTCTCATTTGGTGTCAAGCCTCTTGAAGTGTTGCTGGAGCCTCACTCATCCAGGCAAGTGGAGAGTTTTTTTATCAAATTCCTGACTTGTGTCTTGTAAATGGTGGACAGGCTTTGGGGAGTTGGGGGTGAATTACTTAATGCAGGACTCCTAGTCTCTGACCTGTTCTTGTAACCACATGGCTACATATATTCTGAAGAAGGGTCTAGGCCCGAAACGTCAGCCTTCCTGCTCCTCTGATGCTGCTTGGCCTGCTGTGTTCATCCAGCTCTACGCCTTGTTACATATATAGCTAGGTCAGTTCAATTTTGGTCAGTGTTAATCCCAAGGATGTTGACAGTGAGGGATTCAGTGATGGTAAGTCAGGGGCAATGATTAGATTCTCTCTTCTTGGAGATGTTCATTGTCTGGCATTTGTGTGATGTGAATGTTTTTTTTGCCACTTGTCAGCCCAAATCTGGATATTCTCCAGGTTCTGCTGCATTTGGACTTGGACTGCTTCAGTATCTAAGGAATCACGAATTGTGCTGAACATTGTGCAATCATCAGCAAACATCCCCACTTCTGAATTTATATGGAGGGAAGATCATTGAAGAAGCAATTGAATATGTTGGGCTAAGGACAGTTACCTGAGGAACCTCTGCAGAGATGTCTTAGAGCTGAGTTGGCTCTTCCTATGTGGCAGGTATGACTCCAACCAGTGTAGGGTTTCCCCCCTGAATCCCATTGATTCCAATTATGCTAGGGATACTTGATGACACTCAAGTGTCATGGTGAACACTTTTACGGTCAAATGCAGCCTTGATATCAAGGGCAGTCACTCTCACTCTCACCTTATCTATGTTAGAACTAAGGCTGAATAGAGGTCGGGAGATGAGTGGCCCTAGAGAACCCAAACTGAGAGTCAATGGGGACCTAGTAAAGGTGTATATGATTATGAGAGGCAGAAATAGGATAGATCAGATGGCACTTTTTCCATTAGTATACCGCAGCTAACAAAGGCAAGAATCCTATATGCGTTCTTAAGCACCTTATCTACCTGCTTTATTACCTTCAGGGATCTGTGGATATACACACCAAGATCCCTCTGATCTTCAGTATTTTTCAGGGTTTAACCTAATCAAAACATCAATTTCTGTTTATCGCTTTCTCCACACGTATACTTACTATGATACTGAAAATCTCCAGGATTTTCTGGGATTTTTTTGGTTTAGACCTGCAAGTCTTTTTTTTTGTTATTTCTTCACTTCAAGGTTTTCCTTTGTTGTGTACTGCTAATTATTAAGATTCTGGTCAAGGATTAAATAACACCTTTGTGTGATGAATCATCCACCTGAACAGTTCCTGCCAGTGTGAGGTTGGAGAATTCAGATGGAAATTCATCTTAGCAGAGCCCTTATCTAAATGGTAGAGGATCCAAAACTCTTTTTACTCTCTCTTAAATTACCCTGGTACGTTGTGTGTGTGTGATCTTCACTATCATGTATTTAAAGACCATTAAAACTGGCAGTGTGTGATTACCTAATGTTCTGACAAGGTTTCTGTGGGCACTCAACTTAGCCACATTAAACATTTGCCGGTGACATTTGCAGCTTTTGAGGTGTTAAGCAAAGAAAGCTTAGAATGCTACCATTTCGATAGCTGCATTCTCTTGATGAATCGTTCAATGTTACTATACAAATTCTATATGAAAATTCCTGTCAGTGATCCACTCTATTTCACCTCCTGAAGAAAAAAATGGAGGGCGAGAGGAGGAATATTGAAATACCAGAAGCAACTTGGCCATTTTGACACTTGTCCATGGTGCCAGACATATGAATATTGTCAGGCGATTATTTGGGCTTGCAGTAATATATCCTTTATAGTGTAGAAATACATTACAGCTACATCATAGCAGCACAGTCAAACAAAATTGGCACTAGGCCTTTCCAAAATTTGGAGGAGGGCAAAGAGTAGACATAGAGGGGTTGGCAGATGCTCTGGCTGTCATGACTGTGGGAAAACAGTTTTTTCCATGTTTGTAGACAGCTTGAAGTTACTATAGGTCAGCGGGGATAGGAGAAATAGGTGAGCAGGACTTCTTGCAGAATAGATAAGAGTTCAGGAAGAGCTGATAAGTTACAGAAGCTGGACAATGAGAGATTGCCCAGGAGAATACCAGAATGATTATATCAGAAAGTGAAGATCAAATTGGTTCTGATAAGATTATGGGAACTTATCATGTCGTGGAAATGCTACTGTGACTGTTGCTGTTTGATTAGTAATCCAGAGGCCTGAGGTTAATATTCTGTGAGCAAGAGTTCAAATCTCACCATGACAACTGTTGGAACTTAAATTCAATGAATAAATCTAAAATGTATAGTTATTCTCTGTAATGTGGATAAAACGATTATTGTTCATTGCTGTAAGTCTCTAAGGTTCATGACTGCCATCTGGGGAGGTAAATCTATCTTCCTTACATGGTCTGAAATGAGACCTACAGCAACAAGGATGATTCTGAACTGACCCCTGAAATGTCCTGGCAAGGATGTCTAATTATAGAAAATTGGGGCAGGAGTTCAGCCTCTTGAGCCCTCTCAGCAAGTAAATATAATTATAGTTGATCATCCAGTTCAGTAGTCTCTTCCCATTTGCTCCATGAACCCTTTGATCACTTTTGTTTTAAGAGCCATATCCAACTCCTTCTTGAAAATACTCAATATTTTGGACTCAATCACTTCCTGGGCAGAAAATTCTACAGGCTCATCACTCTCTGTTTGAAAAGATCTCTCCCTTTCTCAGTCACAAATGGTCTACTCCCTATCTTTAGACTATGGTCCCTGGTTCTGGACTCTGCCATCATCAGGAACATCCTCCCTGCATTTACCTTGTCTAGACTTGTTCGAATTTTCTAGGCTTTTATGAAATACTCCCTCATTCTTCTAAATTCTAGTAAATATAGACCTAACCGATCCAATCGTTCTTCTCATGTCAGTCCTGCCATTCCAGAAATTATTCTGGTAAACTTTTGTTGAACTCACTCCAGAGCCAGAACATCCTTCCTCGGATAAGCAGACCAAAGCTGCACACAGTACTCCAAGCCCTGTAAAATTGCAGCAAAACACCCCTGCTCTTGTACTCAAATACTCTTGTTCTAAAAGCTAATATATTTAAGGCTAAAAACAAATGGCCAAGTGGGCATTTTAAGAAATGAGGGATTTTCTTGGGATGTTAAAAGTTTGGAAAGAGACCAGAAGTTTGCCTGAAAAAACAGAATCGCTAAAAATGTCAGTTAGCATGAGTGAGAATTGAGGTTGAAAAGCAAGGGATCAAAGAAGCTGAAAGTGGGTCTAATGGATGAATTACCACAGAATCCCCACAGTGTGGAAGCAGGCCATTTGGCCCATTGAGTCCACACTGACTGTCTCAAAGCGCATCCCACCCAGACTCACCCCATCCCTGTAACCCTGCATTTCCCATGGCTAATCCACCTTTCAAGCACATCCCTGTACACTATGGGCTATTTAGCATGGCCATTCCACCTAACCTGCACACCTTTGGAATTAGGGAGGAAACCGGAGCACCTTGAAGGAAATCTATGCAGATACAGGGAGAATATGCAAACTCCACACAGTCACCCGAGGTTGGAATCAAACATGTGTCCCTGATGCTGTAAGGTAACAGTGCTAACTACTGAGCCACTGTGCGGCCCCCTGAACTTAGAAAGGGCACGCAGCAAGATGGAAGAGGGTAGAAAACGATGTGGAGGGGACTCTTGTTCCTATTAAGAATAATCGATGGTGAGACAATTTCCATGTAATATCCTGCAATTGATGGAACAATTTTGATCTGTGCAATTTTCCTGAAGTGATCAATTTAAGTGACTGCAGCCTTGGAAGGATGGTGACTCCCTATGGAGGTGGGCCCTGCCACAGCATGAATGTATATGAGGGCAGTTCCATCTTAAGGCACCATCAGAAGAAGTGGACACAGCTGCCAGACTATTCCTTACTTTAGAAAATAGAACATAGAACAGTACAGCACAGTACAGGCCTTTCGGCCCATGATGTTGTGCCGACCTATTATCCTAATAAGATCAATCTACCCTGCATACACTACATTTTACTATCCCCCATGTGCCTATCCAAGAGTCACTTAAAAGTCCCTAAAGTATCTGACTCCACTACCACTGCCGGCAGCACATTCCACACGCCCACCACTCTCTGTGTGAAGAACCTACCTCTGATATCTCCCCTATACCTTCCTCCAATCACCTTAAAGTTATCCCCCCTCGTAATAGTCATTTAAACTTTAAACTGTAAAACATCTTAGTCTCCTATTATGTATTGCAAAATATTAGATAGGGCATACATTTCAAATGAAAGAAGCCTTTGTTTCCTGAAGGAAGTTCAATCTGTCTCAATATCTGTGCTATATGTAGGAAATGGAATAAAATCTATCTAGCAAATAGCTGTTCGTATTGGGTATAGAGGGAATATCCAGCACGGAGCATCCCAAGTATTGTTAACCTATGTTAGCTATCAGTTGCATTAAGTCTTTGAATTACTAAATGAGGCTGAGTTCTTGTTGTCTCTTAACAGTGCAAAGCTGTCAGCTCCAAGTCTAAACCATTTGCTGCACAAGTCACATTGTCTTTGATTTGATCTGGTAATTATGCACATAAGTGAAGCTATGGTTCACACATTATCTACTGCAAAGGTAAAATTCTCCGAGGATCACTGCAGTGCAGGATGAGATTTCTTTTAGCAGCAGCCAAGATAATTTACTTGGTCTGCTTGACTCTTTCCTGTTATCATTTTCATCTATGTAGCACCCTTTCATTTATTACTGTTGCAGTGCACTGAACCATTTCTCAATCCACTAATACATCGGCCCTTACCTCTCTGACTCACCGGTCAGAGCCAGTCAGACTGGTCCAACATACCTCTCCTTTCTCGCTTTCTGTCTCATTATTTGAAGCAAAAGGATTTTGTCCAGTTTTTGCTCCCTTCCTCATGTTGTCTGTTCTCCTTATGCACATACAATGCTGAATCCCTCGCTAGCTACATCCTTGAGATTACTGTTGAGTAGAAACTGAACTAGACCAGCCATATACATAGTGTAGGTACAAAAGAAGATCAGAGGATGGAATTCTATGCTGGGTAACTCACCTCCTGTCTCCCCAAAGCCTGTTTACCATCTGCACGATATGTCAGGAGTGTGATTTAACCTGGATGAGTTTGGCTCTAACAACACCCAAGAGGTTTGACACCATCCAGGACAAAGCAACCCATTTGATTGGCACCTCAACCAGCACCTTCAACACACTCCCATCACTGCTGACATACTGTAGCAGCCATGTATAGCTGCTACAAGAGGCACTACAGAAATTCACCAAGGCTACTTTGTCAGAACTGTCTAAACTCATGACCACCAGCATCTGTGAGGATAAGGACAACAGATAGAGGGGAATACCCACCACCTGGAAGTTCCCCTCCTGACCACACATCATCCTGACTTTGGAACTATATTCACAATCACTGGATCAAACTCTCTTCCTAACAGCACTTTGGATGTACTTACAGCACAGGGACTGCAGCTGTTTGAGAAGATTGTTCACCACCACCTCCCCAAAGGCGATTAGGAATGGCCGCCAAATACTGGCCTAGCCAACAGCACTCACATCCCACAGAAGGAAACTTCAAAATAAGCTAATCCAGAGCTATTGAGAAGCTCAAGGAGCATGGAACTCTTGGAGAACAACATAATTGAACATAATGAAGATGGAGACAAATATGGGCAAGACTTTGAATAATTAAGGTCTAAAATAATCCAATGGAGAGAAACTGTTTGTTTTGGTGGAGATTCTCTGTTGAGCATAATAGTTCTGCAATAAACCTTCTTCAAACAAAGGGGACATTGTAATCTCTTACAACCCTGCAAATGTCTGAGATATGTGAAATCTAACTCTAACCTGCCATATCTTCTGTAATGGTTATAAGATCACACTCATTAACCTCTATTCGTGTTGTTAATTTATTTATTTTGTTCCAAACACCAAGCACATTTAAGTAAGTAGCATTAATTTTGCCTTTTTACATTATTTTTCTCCTTTTGACCCTATTTGCCACTTTAGTTTTTACACTTGTACACTCTGTCTCTTCCTTTCCCAATCTGGGTATCAGTATGAAAATATTTGCCATACAACGCCACCATACATTTTGTTTTGGAAGTTTACACATTGTCACTCCTGAACTCTCACTTCCTCTAATTATTTTACAGCCCTAGTTGTTTGATTCACTAAGACACTAATCCCAGCTTGGTTCAATTCAAGTCCACCTCACTGGAACAGCTCCCGTCTACCCCTGTGCTGGTGCCAGTGCCCACAAACTGAAATCCATTCCTCCCATGACAATTTTTAAGCCACATAGTTAAATCTTTGACTTTATGTATCCTGTGCTAGTTCTCCCATGGTTTCGGCAGTAATACTGAGATTATTCGCTTGGATATTCTGCTTTTTAGTTTAGTTCCTAATTGTTCAAAATGTTTCAGCAGTACCTCCTTTCCAGTCCTATTAATGTTGTCAGTATAAATGTGGATGATGACAACTGAATCCTTTCCCTCCTACTTCAAGTTGCTGTCCAGCACTGAGAAGGTGTCCTTAACCTTGGCACTTGCAGGCAATACAGCCTTAGGCAGTCACATTCAAGGCTGCAAAGAATAATATTTATCCTACCACTACGGCATTCCTAATTCATCCCCCCACTTGAATGGCTCCCTGTACCAAGCTGCCACAGTCAGTTTGCTCAATCTCCTTGCAGCTTCCACTCAGATCCACAGGTTGCAAGAACTTCATAACTGTTGGTCATTTGCAGGGACTGAGGCTCTTTAAGAGCTATCTCTTGTGTCCCCCATATCTGTCTCAGCTTGAGCCACACTCTCCTGTCCTTTGTCTCAAACTAAATTTCAATTATCTAATCTAAAGGGTGTAAATCCCTTCATGGAATGACATTTCCAAAGTCGAATTTTCCCCTCTCTGAAGTGGTGCAACATCAACAGCTTGAACTCCAGTTCCTCAACTCAGGTCTAAAGTTGGCAAAGCTGCAAACATCTGCTACAAATGAATTTGTTTGGGACCAACTAGTGTCCAGCAGCTCCTATATGGAGCTAACATATCATTGCTAACATGTTTTATTTCAGTTATTAATTAAATAAATCTTGTATCCTTGTTTTTTACACTTGAAGATTCCCACTCTGAACATTTTATTGCATTTTTTACTTCCTCTTTTATGTACTAATATCAACCTTATATCTAACAGCCTTTTTTTAATGAAGAGTGAAAAAAAGCTGGAGAACTAAATGCAATCTAAAGACTTTCATTTTAGTTTCAAATGTAGAAGTATTCGCTGATCCTACTTGCTTTGGCAAAAGCAACCAAACACCTTCTTTTCCTCTGTTGAACTCCTAGCACTTTATTGTACATTGCGCTGAAATGCTAAGGCACATAAAGTTGTCTTCTTAGTTTGTTGACTTAACACAAATAGCCCTGATGACTCAATTAATGAGAATCCAGTTTCTGATTGCTCTTAGTTATGGTGGTCTCCCAATGCACCCTTAGAAAAGAAACCTCCCCAAAGCTCACAGCCATAGAATACTAAACTGCAAATTTTACATTAATACCAACTACAAGTTACAGTCAAAATCAGGTTAAATTAGGGTTTTCACAAATTAAAGAATTAAACACATTTCTACTCTACACATGCACACACTTCTTCCAAGGCTGAACTGAAATTGAACAGTTTTGTTCAGCCTTCAAATTCAGTTGTGATGTGATGTGCATGCATCTTTCAGGGTATATTTCTTTAAATTCAGTTATTTAGTATTCACTGTGAGATAGAATGTGAGGTATAATCGCACGACTCTGTGAACAGAAATTTTCAGCAGTTGTCCTACAGGATAGACATGTCTGTATGGCACCCCAATTACAAATGAATGCATACATTCTTAGCTTCAAATAAATTACCTGTTTTATTGTTTTACTAATCCATGTTCTATGTCTAAGTTTGGAGCAACACAAATTTTAGGATGAACATAATAATGACAATATGCAAAGCTGTTGGAAAGACTTGTATAACAAAAATGCATATATCCAGAATATCTAAATCTTCTTTCTGATGCAACAATAAGAAGTTCAAGGCTGCCTGAGAAGAATTACAAATGTCTCTGATACTTTACAGTTGTGGACTAGCAAGGACAACCTGTAAAGTGTGTTGGTACATTGCAGAACAGTTCTTTCTGCCTATGTCCTAATAACTGAGATTAACAAAAGAAAAGCCTATTCCCTTTCAGTTCTGGAATTACTTCTTAAATTTGACAAATTGTATAATACTGGATAATATAGTTGAAGTATCAAAGATGTCTGATCATTCTTTTAGTGGTCTTTGTGTCAACTTGGAAGAACACATTGCCTTGCCATTAAGAGCTGTCTCTCTGGACCATTTCAGTGAATTTAATTATCTGATTTATTTGATGCCCTGCAGAACCAACAGCAAATTAATTATTTTGAGATATCTTTGAATTTTCGGCTATTCTCAAACATTTTTTTGTTATTTTATCTGTGACCTTTTAAAGTTTGAAATGGTTCACATTTTAAAATCTGTCGGGCCGATAATTTTTCAATTATAGAGTTTCAATAGTACTGCAGCAGAATAGTTTTTTTTTATTGGGAAATGTAATGATTCTGAAACTAGAAAACTTGATGAAAGTGACCTTGGATTTTCTTTCTGCAGCTTCTAGAAAAAGCATAATTGAGCACGATGTCTACTGTCCAAACAGTTTGGATATATACCTTCAGTGGGCAAACAAAATGGGCTGAGTTTTCGTAGAATTGGGCTGACTCAACAAACCTTTGAGAATATTATGCAGTGGGGGTACCAATTCCATTTCTAGGAAATCCTATTTATGACAGCAAAAGAAAGGGACTAGTAAAGTGTAAAATGGAAGGATGTGAGTCATTAGGGAACCCAAACTCTGCAGTATCCCATTTCTGCTGCTCCCAGAACTTTATCCAGACTGTAGCAGTTATGAGGTTAAGAGTAGATGAAAACAGGCTTGGAAGGTGATGCCATGGTAAGGTTAACATCTGTTCCTGTAGTATCAACAGAGTTCTTTGTTGATATTTCCTAAGGGCTATTAATACAGTTGAGAATATTATGAACACTTGGCTGAGTTTCAGAAGCTTAGTACTCCAATAAAATGTCCATCCAGAGATCATAATATTTTCAGCATTTATTAAACAAGAACTGTTAAGTAACAGTTACATATAACCATGCACTATGATGTAAGGATTTTACAATAGATTCAGCTAAGTTTAGATCATGAGATACAATTGTTTTCAACTCACAAGTTAAATTGTAAAATTGATTTTGTAGGGACATGGCTGATTTCATTGCAGAGGAAAATCAGAAAATTATTATAAGAAGCAGTTGCCCTGCAAAACATAATTTTACGCTCCAATAGTAAGTTGAGCTATCGCACTATATCATTTTATCCTTAAATTCCCATCAGATATAATAGAACAATGTTTTAAATCTATATCCTATCTGCCAGCAGTTGTGGCTCACTGGTGCCTCCTGAGCACTTTTAAATCTTGCATAAAGACAGAGCACAGGTCCCAGCCAGAATAGAGATGACTGGGTAATTTTCCATCAAAAAAGCCTGTGGATTGCACTAATGACAATTACTGAGAATGGTTTTATTCATTTCATTTCTGTTATGTAGCTATTCTCCAGTCACTACATTTTGTTGCAGAGAAATAGCCCTGTTTTTTCTAATATATGGAATCTCTGATTGTTTCAGAAATGACTTTGTTTTGCTAGATCTTGTGGAAAACCTATCTAAATAGACTCTGTTGCCTGTTTGATGGCTAACTAAACTGTGCTATGTAAAGTGGAGACACCCTTTTTAAATAGACTTTAAATAGACTAAATAGTTTGCATTGTAATTGGTTGACACAATGGTGTCAATTTGAACTTCATGTTTTTTTGAATTTCAGAAAGTGGGCTCAACAACAGGGCAGTATATTTCTTAACCATCCCTAAGTTGCCATTGGATAGGAGTTTATAAGCCTTCTGCTTGAACGTTGCCAAACTATAGTGAACTGTAGTGAAGATGGTCTCATAATAGGGAGTGCTAACATTATGACCTATTTACATGTGTTCAGCCAATATCTGAAAGAGTCGTAGTTTGAAAAGACCAGGATGTCTTCTAATGTCACTGAATCCGATAAGTCACTTCCTTGCAGTTTACATCTTTAAATGCCTTTTTGGTCTATCAGTTTTCAACGGCAGAGAGTAGGTACTCTTCAAGATTGGGGCAAGCTGTCTTCTGTTGCATCACACACCAAAGACAATGGGAGGAGGAAAGTTCCCTATTATTCCCTATGTACACAGTACCCACTTGTAAATGCAAGAAAATCTCTCTAAGATCACTGCTTTTGGGAATTATATAGGCTCAGTGTACTTGGATATAATTTTTAAAGTGCAATATTATATGCACAAAATAGCTGGGCTAATATCCAAAACCTCTGAAATTTTGACCTAGATTGCACCAATATCTGTCATGCCTTTGCTCCCAATACAGTAAGACCTCAGGTTTAAAATTCTCATTATTATGTTTCAATGCCCCTATGACCCTTCCATACCCTATCTCTACAACGTCCTCCAGTCCTACAACCCTCCAAGATCTCAGTGTCACTCCAATTCTAACCTCTTGTGCCTCCCTAGTAAGAAGCTTGCAGGGTCAAGTCCTAATGCAGCTCTTGAGTGTGTAACCTGAACTCTGCAGTCCAGAAGCTGTAACTTATTTTTCAACTCATATGTGATTCCCAACCTTGATCGATCAAGCAAAATTTGTAACAAATTTGTAAGAATCATTAAAATGCAACTGAAAATCAAATACTCTCTTTCTTTGATATTAATACATGTACATTCATAAACCAGTAAAAATGTGTTGCAGTAAAATTCATAAATGGGTTTGGGTCCTGTTTTTAATTGTCATTTGTATTTGGTTGACAACATTGAGGCTGTGAAGGTATTATACTTTTGATTAAATTTATTGAGGGAGTGCTGTGTTGTTTGAAGTTTTATCCTGTAGACGGGTGGTAAGAGTTTATGTACAAAACAGCAGCTGAGAGCTCCATATTCAAGAAACACTGGACAGAAAAATGTGGTTCCTCTCACCTGCAATTTTCCAATTGGCTCCTATCATTTGCTGGTCTGCCTCCGATAAGGGTCCAGTTGACGTCAAAAGAAAGATTTATGTTTCTCAAGCAGTTTACAACCCAAGAACATTTCAAATCTCTTTACAAGCAAAATAATACTCTAATACTGGCAGCAATGTCTTAATGGAGGCAATGCAGCAAACCTATGTACTTCATGAGTGGACTTTAAGGCCCTCTGCCTAAGATGCATGTTACAGTGTCAGGGAGAATGGAATCACTTATGAGCTCTTGAGAGAGCCAACATGGTCCCATCTTACAGATAGCACAGTCAACATCAAGAGGGTTCAACTTTCTCACATATGCAGCCGTATCTTTTCTTTTCCTTTCAAGTTGATGTGATGTAATTTCAGATGGAAAAGATTTTGCACACATTAAACATGAATTTGAAAATAAACATTGAAGCATGAAGAAAACAAATTGCAAATGAGGTGCAGGAGGCCCAGACATCATTTCCTCTGGGTGAGTGAGGGATATTTTTTCCCCACACACTGTGGGTGATCTAGGACCCTGTCACAGAAATGTGTTATCATAGATCCCCTACAGTGTGGAAACAGGCCATTTGGCCCATCTAGTCCACACAGACTGCCCAAACAGCATCTCACACCCCCCACTCTATCCCTCTAACCTTCATTTCCCATGGCTAATCCATTTAGCCTGTACATCCCTGGATACTACCACACAGTTTAGCATGGCAAATCCACATAACCTGCACGTATTTGGAGTGTGGGAAGAAATCACAGCGCCTAGAGGAAACCCACACAGACACAGGGAGAACATGCAACCTCCACACAGATAGTTGCCTGAGAGTGGAATCGAATCCAGGTCCCTAGCACTTTGAGGCAGCGGTGCTAACCACTGAGCCACCATACTGCCATGCTGGAGCAGGCTATATGAACCGAAGGGGTGTGTTGGAGTCCTAGCCCAGTGTCTGTAAAGGTATGCTCAATTGGTTTTCATCTCATAACACAGCAGACTTAATCAACAGAAAAATGTTTTCTAACGTTAATGTATAAGTCATCTGCAATCATTGGTAATATATTTTAGAATTCGGCACCAAATACCCTGGGAGCTCCCATGATATCTATTGCCTTAATAACTCATAGGTTCATGTTTTATTTCAATGGGCCAATGCCTTACAAGGAAGGCTGCTGGGCTACAAGACCTATGTTTTGCAATGTTGTTTGATGATTCTGTTGCACAGCTCCCTGACTGAGGAGGAGCATCAATATAATGCGGCCCATTCTTCCACCGGGGCATCATGAAGCAAGAGATTGACCTCCTAAGATGAGGTTCTGATGATTGGATTGATTTGGGAGGGGCAGTGGGGGCTTGCAGTACAGAATGCTGAACATAAAACTTGTACGCACTGTTCTGGACAACTGGAGCGGGTAAAGATGGGAGGTGGCAGACGCTGACAAGTTGGAAGAGTAGCAATGGCTTTCTGAGGAGGATGCTGAGGACATTTAACAGGTAGCTCATTATCATCAACACAAAAGAATGGTGCAACATCAGGCAATACAAGACAGACACGTCTTAATTGACATCTACATCATTGTTAGGTGAAGTGGTCATGCATTGATAGTAACGTATTGTTATTTGAAGGGCAAGTAACCACTATTTATTCTCAGAAACAGGTGCAGCTTCTTTGTTTGGTTTTCTTCACTTCTCATGTATTCAATAAAAGTTAATGATTTCAACTCTTTGTGTTGTCATTATTGGTAATGAGGTTGATCTTATTGAAACTACAAGTTTCTGAGGTGCCTTGACACAATAGGTGTTGACAAGACATTTCCACTAAGTGGGAGATTCTCAAACTAGGGGACATAGTTACAGAATAAGGAGACATTCATTTAAAATCGGGATGTGAAGGAATTTCTTCTCCAAGGATAGAGTTGTGGAGGCTAGAACATTGAAAGTATTTATAGAGGCAGTAGATAGCTTTTTAAAATTCGAGGAGTTGAGGACTATGAGGAGCTGTCACAAAAGATGAGTTGACGCCTGGGACAAATCAGCCATGATCTTATAGAATGCTGGGGCAAGCTTGAGGGACGAAATTGCTGACTCCTACTCCTAGTTCTGATGTTAGGGAAGGAGTGATGTTCGGGAACAAAAGCAGAAATTGCTGAAAAAGCTCAGCAGGTCAGCAGCACCTATGAAGAAAAGTCAGAGTTAACGTTTCGGGTCCCTTCCTCAGAATTCGAAATGTTAACTCTGATTTTTCTTCATAGGTGCTGCTGACCTGCTGAGCTTTTCCAGCAACTTCTGTTTTTGTTCCTGATTGACAGCATCTGCAGTTGTTTCGGTTTTTATTAAGGAGTAATGCTCCTTTAGGCATAGTAGTAACATGGTATGGTGCTAAGGATGGGTAGCCCCTGTATTTTCAGTCTGCCAGCTGCAGTTACTCTAATAGTCAATCAGACAGGTGATGATGCAAAGAGGCAATACACTTATTATTGTAATCTGTGTTCATCAGGAGTTTGGTGTAGGCTTTACACAGTTATGCTGACTATCTGATGGAACTATGAACATACAAAGTTGGAACAGGAGGCTGCTCCACTGTTTGATAGATGGTGGCTGATTTGTTTGTGTTTCAAATTTCATATTTCCATCTACCCGCAATGACATTTGATTCCCTAACTTAAGAATCTGTGCACTTTTACCTTTAAACTGTTCAATTACTCCATTTTCACTGCCTTCTGAGACAGAGTCATACAACTCTCTGAGAGGGTTGTCCCTTTCTTTATCATAAAAGCAGATCCTTCATTTTTATCAGTTCTGGACTAACCCAAAAAATGAAACATTATTTCCAGGTCTATCTTTCAAAGACCATTCAAGATCCCATATACTTTAAACAAATCACCCCTTATTGTTCTAAATTCTGGAAAACAAGCCCAGCCTGTCAAATCTTTCCTCATAAAATAACCCACTTATTCCAGATAAAGTTGCCAAAGTCCTATAGGATTGCTCTCTCATTAGAGATAGACAACTGGTGGTCAGCTTAACCATCAGGCAAGCAGCAAGACTGAAAAGATGGGATCATCATGGCTGCCTTTGCCAGTGCAGGAATCAAGATCACACTGTTGGCATCTCTCTGCATTGTAACCCAGCCATCCAGCCAACTAAGCTAGGTACTGATCTTGCAAACTGTCTCTGAACATTGTCCAATGTATTTACATTCACTTAAATGGAGGCCAAAACTGCACACAGGTGTCTCACCAATGCACTTTATACCTGAAGTATCAGTACTTCATTGTTTCCTACTGTGACTAGCTTCCAGTCTCTCCCTCTTCAGTAACAGAGCAATGCAAGCCACAGAGGCTGGAAACCTGTAACTGAGCACTAAAAATCCTGTTCGCTAAAAGAATCTGTAATCCACCGAGAGGCTGACAGCCTAAAGACCTTCACTGAAGTTAGTGAGTATGCGCTAAGAAACAACATGAAGCAGACATGGCTACCAGTATCCAAATAAGCACAAAATACAAGCAATCAAATAAAGAGCAAAAGATGTCTGTATCCATGTTAACTCAAAACCAGCATGTTGCAGTTACATGAGATGTTTCTGCCCCTGATGAAAATTGACCTGGCAGAAGCACGCAAGTCACAGGAGTCTCTGAGCTCCAAAGAAAGTATTCAAAGGGCTGAAGTGATGTCTGAGTTGGTCCAAGAGCAGCCATGAAGATGTGGTGAAATTGAAAATTTGCTGATGCCAGCTTATGTGGATGAAGGGATGAGGAAGATAATAGCCATGGACAATGCAAGGACTGTGATCAGGAAAAGGAGTGGTATAGTGGCTGGAATGGGCGTTTGAGAGCTGCAGCCACCAGGTACCCTCTGTTACACTTGTCAGGAATTTGCATCATCTCATTTCTCGGTGGATGAGAGGGGGATAGGAAGTGTGATATAAAAGACTTTGACACACTTTCATTTTACCTCACTCCCACTCTGCACTCAGTCTCTCGCTTTCTCTCAATTTTACTCCTTCTCTTACTTTTGTCCACCCTACCATCAGTTCCCATTCCCTCACGCTTCTCACTCCCAGGTTCAGGATCCTGTTCTACCTTCTGCAGTCCTATAGCGACCTAATACCTGAGAAGGACAACAAAAGCCTGGTCTTCCTCCCTCAGCACCCAGCAATATGGACCTTCTTTCTCCCCAGCTGTCCAGGAATGCAAAGCCTTTTCACCCATTTGTAACATGTAGCCTTCTTGACTAGTGCCTCCCCTCCACCTCAAGCAGATTCATCGCTGTGACTCAGAAATCCAGCTCTCAGGCTGAATGAAGCTACTTACTTTTACACTGTTCACTGCTTCCCCAGTTGCAGAATATATTTCTCCTGCTTTCAGCAGCAAATGAGAGTGAGAAAAGGCCTATGATTGGAATATATCTGTCACTACCGCTGAGTTGCATTTTGAACACTGGATCCTCTGGCTGAATAGAAACACAAGGAGGAATGTATGTTGGACAAGCCAGATTTAGCTGCATTGGATTGTCAAACTAAATTTTGTGGTCAAGTCCCTGGGGTGGTCTAAAAAATAGCAAAACATAAAGCTGTTGCACATAATTCTTATATCATGTTTTATGTAACTTGCAAGAAAGTATTGAAAAATGATGCCAAAGAGTAAGGGTATCTCTGGAACTGTGTGCTAAAACCAGATAAAAGACATACTGCAAGTAAATATGAGTTAGTTGAAACAATGGGTTGTAAAGATCAGCCAAAGGCATTGAGCAACTTGCAGCAAACTTCGGCAAGAAGAAATTCTAAACTAAAATCTTTGAGGCATTTTGTTTTAGCTTGATTTTATTGAACATCAAGAAAAGCTTTAGAATGCTGCTTTCAAATAAACCTTAACTCTATTTTAAACCAGGTAGTCACGATCATTTGTTAGGTCACACTAATGTCATTGTATACAATCAACATGTTAATTGAAAGCATCGTTTATATTATTCTTTCACCCCAAACTTCTTACACCTCTGATTGGCATCATTAATCTCTTCATTCAACCGTATCCGAAGAAAAGTCCTTGAAATCGCTTTTAACTTTCAGAATGGTTCCTTGGAGGCACTATTTGAAAAAAAACTCATGGATTGATTTTCCTATCATGACTTGGAGTAGCATTAATATTGACTGCCTCAGGAAGAGGGAATGAAAAAACGTAGCTCAAGACCAACTACAGTTAAAATCCCTTGTGACATTAACTCAAAATCTCTCTTGCATGTTGTTGTGATTATCTGGAATCACAGTACAAAGGAAATCTATTCGTTTTACACAAGTTGAGAATTTATAAATCCCACAGGTCAAATATATCGGGAGGTTTCATTCAATGTCTTCATCGGTTAAAGATCTAAATATTTGCTGCATATTGATGCTGATTCAACTTGTCACTATTGCGTTATGTCTAATACTTTCAACAGCTTCCCTTTTGATTGATGTTTAAAATCAATAGAATACACAGAGAATGATTTGCATTCTTTTGCACCAGGTACATTGTTTTATTAAGAATAATATTCATGGAAAGTCATTGTGGTCCATTGTGTCAGTGTCAGCTCTTTGAAAAACAAATCTAGCCATCCCAATTCACTGGCCCTTGCAAACTTTTGCTCTTCAAGTATTTCTAAAATTCACTTTTGAAAGTTGTTATTGAATCTATTTTTACAACTTTTCCAGGCTGTACTTAATAAAATCAAAGCATGAACTTTGAATGACTTACAAACAATACTGACAAATATTTACTGGAGCCCGGTAAATGAATGGACAATGATAATGATTCTGCAATATTATTCATTTATGGGATGTGAGTCAGCATTTATTGTCCAACCCTAATGATTGCTTGAACTGTCTGACTTGCTATGGCCAGTTCAGAGTCAATCACTTTGCTGTCGGCTTGAACTCACTCATATTCCAAACCAGATAAGGATGGTAGATTTCCTTCCCTAAAGGACATCAATGACCCAGATGGGTTTTTTGAGCAAACAAATGACATTAGACTAGCTTTTCCTTCCAGATTTTCATTGATTCAAATTTCTGCCATCGTGGGATTTGACCATATAATTCGCAGAGTATTAGACTGGACCTGTGGATTACCAACAGTGACATAGAGATTATAAATCCAGTATCAAAACCACTACATCAACATCTCCTATGAGTATTGTCTAATCAACTCATGGCAAAGATGATGTAATAGCATTTAATCTGAAAACACTGTTTTAGTCAATAACTAAACCTTGAACTTTCATTAGAACACTTAAAAGAAACATTTTTCACTTGTGAACAAAGAAGAAGAACATGTTTGTCAGTAGACTCGTTCCTTGATGTATATTATTTCAATAATGTTCGTAGTTAGACGCTATGTGTTTTATGTCAGCCATACACTTTCATAATGCTTGATCTTAACTTGCAAAGCAGAACCAGTCAAAGTGACAATTGTAAAATATTCCAGCTACTAACACAAACAGCAGCAGAAATCAATTTGAAAGCCTAATGCACATTAAACTTTCTAAAATCAAAAACATGGAACATTCCTCAAAGGTCAATTTATCAAGCACTATGTTCCAATTATGCATTAATTGAAAAGCTCATTATGACTGGAACCTTGTCACGTAACTTCTGAAACTGTTATAAATGTGAGATTCTATAAGATTGTTATGTTTGACACTGTTGTTTTTAATTTAGGAAAGAATGGAGGAGTGAAGGGACAATATGACCTCTGCTGAAAGCTGTTTGATTGTTAATGATTGAAGGGTAATACGTGTGGGAGGGGGTGGAGGCAGGTTGTTTCACTGGGACGAAGTAATAGATATCAACACTGTAAACAGTTACCAGAGAGGCTGCATTGACAGCAGATAGTGTTTTAGTTTCTAAATCCCAGGGAAGCGATTGTCAGGATGAAATAGATGTGAGAATCTAGAGGATAACTAATTAGCAAAAACTAATTTCTACCCAGATACAATGTCCATGTGATTTACATTTTGGAAGGGAAGGATTCACAGAAAGCAATTGGAAGATTTGCTTGCAAACTTTAGATTTTTTCTAAAACATGTCAATAAACTTCAAAGACTGTCAATCTACAAGTATCTGAGGAAGAAAAAGAGAGGACATTGAGATAGAGATGGCAAGTTTCAGCAAGTCACTAAGCAGGATGAGGGTGGGAGCTTGCACTGAGATTAAAGAAACAAGGCCCATGAGAGCTTACAGAAAGCAAGAAAATTCACCCAGCTTTGGCTAGAGAGAAGAATTTCTAATTTCAGTTCTAAAGTCAGTTCAAAGAGTAGACATCAGCCAAGTAGAAAAGGAAAAGTAGCTTTGGAATGTTTCCTGCAGAATAAAGTGACTATTTCATCAGCAGAATAAACTAGAACTGTGGAAGTGAGATTTTTGGTTGTGGTAAAATTTGAACGAGAGATCTTTTCTGTAACTAACAGTATGTTTATGCTACTCATTAGTACTTAAACAATGTTGCTTTGAGTTTGCATATTACATTAGAAGTCTTAAAAACTTGAAATCCTGTTGGATGATCTTTCCAGTTAGACATTGGAAATTCAAAAGCTTTCTACAAGTAATTGGTCTCTTTCAGGATTGTAACAATTCCAATCACTAATGGTGTGCTTTGGTGACTGTGCTCCATACTGCATGAACAGCAGAAGAGATTAAGCAAAAAGATTTCCACTGTTCATATCTGCTGCAAATATCAAACAGAAGAGATCTTTGCAATAATTTATTTCAGTAACATGCTGCAGTATTGCTTTTGTTTATTTTCAGACATTAAAGATGTACAAAAAATGGTGTGATCAATAAGTTATTATATGACACAAGTTTGATCGTTACAGCTGTTTCTGTTCACAAACCTAGTGTAATACCTTACAAGCTATCTTATTCAACAATACAATGTAAATAATAAGGTTTCTGCAAATAAAATTTGAACAATTTACAATCAGGACCAACTGACAGACAAATGCCTATATATGTCCTTTATAGAAATTAATACAATATATCATAGATTAAGGCAGGGAAAAATTTTAAACAAAGTACCTATAAGTTGTGCCTTTACTATTGATGTCATCCCAAATTATTTGCAGAGCAGAGAATTGGTAGAGATGTCTACCAAGCCAAACAATCAGATATTATGGGAAACAAGTAAATGGAAGACACAGGTGGCCATGATGGACTGGCAGAAGCACAAGTGGCCAGAGTTGAATGAAAAAAAGAGTTCTGTGTGGACTCTGTAGCTGTAAGATTTTACAGTGCCAAGAAGGGGTAAGGTCAGGACTGCATTCAAACACAAGGATCAAAATTTTAAATTTGATATCAGTGCCACAATACGTTAGCAAAATCAAAGCTGCTTGGTGAATGAATGTGACTTGTAAGTCCCAATAATAATGTATATTTGGAAACTGCACTAATGACAGAGGTAACATATTAGCATAGATAGAAGATGTGTTAGCTATCAGGAAACAGCGGTCAGGCATAAATGAGTTATATTTCGTTTGGTGAGGTGTGTTATGTGGAGGGACAAGGGACTCATGTCAGCATTATTTATAAGCTATTGTCAATGATTTAGATGAAAGGACCAAATGCATGATTACTAAATTTACTGACAACACAAACGTTGGCTAAAAAGTAACTTGTTGCAAGGGAATCGAAAGACTGAAAAAGGGATAGAGATAGGTAACACGAGTGGGCAAATGTTTGTTGGATGGAATACAATGTGGGGAAAAGTGAACTTATCCACTTTGTCTGGAAGAATAGAAAGACAACATACTATTTAAATGAGAGATTGAATAATTCAGGTCCAGAAGGTCGTGAGTATTGTGGCATATTAATCTTAAAACATCTGAATGTAGTTTCAGCAAGTGCTTAAGAAGACAGCTGGAATCTTATGGTTAATTGCAAGGGAAATTGAATATAAGTCATTTTTTAGCAGGTGTACAGGTCATTGGTGAAATGACGCAAGGAGTACTGTGTACAGTTTTGGTTGTTTTTCTAGGGATAGAATTGCACTATTAGCAGTTCAGAAATGGTTCACCTGAGTCTAGGGATAAGTGTGGTAAGGCAGATTGGGTCTGTATATATTAGAGTTTAGAACAATGAGGGGTGACCTTCTTGAAACAAATAAGACTATGAGGAGATTTGATGGTGCTGATATTCAAAGAATGTTTTCTCCTGAGGAAGAGCCTAGAACTAAGGGACAAGTTGAAGATGAGGTGATTTTGTGTCTCTTGGACAGTAGTGGGTCTGTGTAAATTCTTCCCAGACAGTGGCAAAAGCATGGTTATTAAATATTTTAAGGCAGACATAGATGGCAAACAAGGAAGTCAAAGGATATATCCAGAAAAATTGAGTTAAGGCCACAATAAAACTAGCCTTGATCTTATTGAATAGTAGGCCAGGATTGAAAGACCAAATCGCGTCCTCCTAGTTGTAATTCATATATCAGTATGTTTCTAATTGATGTTGAAGGTAGGCAATTAGAACATCCATAGACACAAGGTGAACAGCAGTATAATTAGGGATACATGACTGTGGTGAAGATTATGGTGCTACTGATGATATTGCAGATATTGGATACTGGTACACTAACAGGTTGGCAAAAGGCAGAGAGCTTTTTCCTAGAACATGTCGAGTGTCTTTGGCATTGTTTCGACTGCACCAATCTGGAAAAGTGATAAGGCATCCCATAAGACTCCTGACTTGAATCTGCAGAAGCTGCAGAGGTTTTTTGCGGTTAAGCAGTGAGGAAACAGTCAGATAATATCCACCCATTCCTTTGTATATACATCACTGATGTGGTTAGTTCAACAAACATACTTGTAGTGCCAGTGAAATTCAGGGATAGTGACTGGCTTCTTCCTCTTACAGTTGGTCATTGGCTGACATTCAAGTGTTACATATATTGCTGGGCGCTTGTTAACCCAACTCCAAGTGCCTTTGTGGATTGCCTCATTATTGTGGGAGTTGTGAATTGGGATGAACATTGTAAAATCATCAGCAAGATGCCCAACTCCTGATCTCATGTTCGAGGTAAGGTCATTAAATATAGTTATGTTAAGGATGTTGTCCAAGAGACTCTGACAGTCGTTTTCTGGTACTGTGAAGACTAGCCATTTTTCAATGTGTCAAATATGATGCCTGTCACTGGATAGCATTCTTAGTTCCCCCAATTAATTGTAATTTTATTGGGATTCCATGGTGACATATCAAATCAAATGCAGCCTTGAAATCAAGAGAACTACTTTTATATCTCCTCTAAAATCTTAGTCTTATGCACATGCCTGCTTCAAATTAAGTGTCAGCTTGTCTCATTTGACAGCCTTCTTGCTTATGAATCAGAAAAGTGTACATTTTTTGTCTGACTAATGTCTTGAGCATATAGCCTCGATGAATCTTCTTGTGCAATGCTGCATTGTTGGTTTTTGAACATTAGTTAAGCCAAGGTTTGGCCCTTTTTTTAAATGTTTATAGGAGATCTTAAGGTATGAATTGAAGAATTCCTTAGATTATTTGGCTTCTGTGATTTTCACCACTCTCATTGTGGACTCCCAACTCCCCATGACCTCAAGAATTTCATCGCCAGTGTTGATATCTCAATAAGTCTTCAATCTTAGTCATCCTTTAAAGTGAAGATGACCATGTTCATCATCTGGCATGTTTGGGAGGGTTCCAATGGGTATGTAGGTGGCTGCTAAGGTTGATTTGCATCTGTCAAGTTCAGTAGCAAAGAGGATGAATGTTGCAAATGATTGCATTTTGGATGTGTTACAGGCTTAGGATTTCTTACCTTGTTTCTGATATGTGCTAGCTTTTGAAGATCACCGCACTTTTAAAAAAAATTTGGTTGTAGCAGGTCCAATGATGCTGGATGAACTTCTCCCATCACTCAAGATCAATACTCGAACTCCTAAGTGAAGCCATAAAATTATACTTTGCAGCCATGACAATGCATGCCAGGCTTAAGTTGACCATAGCAGATTTGCTTTGATAACTGAGTGTAGACATTCTGGTAATGTCCATGCTCTGGAGAGATGGTGGTGCAGTGGTAATGCTTTGGATGAGTGACCCAGAAAGCTAAGCTAATGATCCAAGGACAATGGTTCAAATCACAGCATAGCGGATGGTGAAATTGAATTCAGTGGGCAATGAGACTATCATTAAAAGCTAGACAATGTTAAATGTTATAAAAGCCCATTTGGTTCATTAAATATCTTAAGCAAATGAAGTCTGGTCCATGTGATTCCAGACCCATCGCAATGTTCACATCCCATGAATGAATTAAAAAAGGCATTTGATTTGCCACTCTCTCAATTTGGTGCAGATGCTTGGCATGCCAGTTTGGGTGAGCAACTTTGTGTCTGGTATTTTGTCCTGCCATGTGATCTTTAGAAGTGTCTAAGGCAGCCTAAGTGAAAGTGGTTCAGCTAATTGGCATGATGCTGACATACAGTGGAAGCCTTACATAGTTAGAGTGGAAAAGGCAGGACTAAAGCTCTACAAGCTTTCAGCTTGGCAGTCAGACTTATTCCTTTTCTTATTCAAACTAATGTTCTTGGTTGGCTGAAATGGACTAAATTTGTCAATTGGCAATTTTTAGATGTGTTGCTTTGTCAATATGGTCATCTTGAGAGAGTATGCTGTCAAGGTAAATGAACTTCTCTACTGCTGACTGGTTGTGGTCATCGAGTGAAACTTTGGCCTGAGATAGTACCCTGCTGGAGCAAGCTGGTGCATTATTTCAGTTTTCTTCATAGCGACTGTAAAGCCAAAAATGTTGCATACATTGGAGAACAAGTCCAAGTTCATTACGAGTTCAATTTTAAAGTGGAAAACAGGTAATCATAAAATATGTCCCCCAGCAACATGTCCTGGCTAATGTAGGCACAGCATGTCCGTAATGTTTTTAACTACTATAATAATGCTAATCCTTCACAGAATGTTTCTTCCCCCATCAATAAACTGTTACAGACTAACTTAATTATTTTTATTTTCATTTAATTATAATGACTAAGTTAATGAACTTTCAGAATTTGTCTATAAGGTAAATGTATTTAATAAATAAGTGAATAAATAATAAGCATGCAATACCAAAGTGTTACAATTGTAGTGAAAACTGATGATTAATATTCAACTTCTGTTATTTAACTTTAATACATAATACTTCTATGGATTAAAACTTTTTTTTGTTAAAGGGAACTGACCAAAATTGGCTGCTGTGAACACCTCACAATTCCAGGCAAACCACAAGGATTGCACAGAACTTATTGCATCAGAATTACTAGGTGGAATCTTATTGAAGCCTGAAAACTTGGGCTCTGGCAGTATTTTTGGCATAATCACCTGAAAATGCCAATGGGGCTGATCTCAAATTTGGGAGCCATTTATGCATTTGCCAAATGGCAAGGCAACTTTCTTGCTAGGCAGCGGTGATTTGGCAGTTAACGGGGATTATTGCTTGTTTAATGTTTTATTCATGCACAACTTGCTCTATTAATATTCAGCTTCCTATATTCAGCTTCCTATCTTGCCAAACATGCCAAACAAGCCAGACGTTGAGAATTCTCGACATGGAAGTCAAAGCATGCTCACCATGGAACAGCATCTCAGGACATCAGCCAGGATAGTCAGATCCAACATTTGCCAACCCCTCAGGATCCTCAAGGTACCTTTCTGAATCACTCGCAGAAGCTTAGGAAGCACAGATTTACATTTCAGGCCGTACCATTAACTAGCATTGAAAGGCTGTCGCAGGGTCAGGAATCCAACTAATAGATTGCACCAGTTTGGAGCTCAGGGTTGCTAGCTTATTCTCTTAGCACTCATGCACTTAGAAGCTACCTGCATGTTCACAGCATCCATACCTTGCCTTACCTTGCCATGCTATGTCAATTGTTCAGTATTGCAACCAGACAGCTTCCTCACTGCTCAGCAGTTTTCAGCCAAGGGTGCAGACATCTTGCTATATGGCAGTGTTCCACGTCACTTTCACACTTTCACCATGTGCCAGCAGCTAATACAACAAGAACACTATATATGCAGCAAGCCAGCGTCCATGTTTCAAAGTCTTAGAGAATTAGTCTTTATCGAAGTCCCTGCTGGAGGCATCTGTCAGTGAGTAAGTTCATGGCAGCCTCTGATAAGAGTCCAGGGGATTGGCCACAGTCAGGAATCTGGTCAGGATGTTTTTGGTCAGGGGGTCTCTATCAGTGCAGGAAGTGGGTCATGGTTAGTCCTGTGTCTTCATAGCAGCCAGTCCTGGGGGAATAGGGCTAACACAGTCAGAGATATGTGCAGGCATCAGTCAGGGGTCCAGGCACTTCTCATCAGGGCTGCCTGATTAGGTGACTCAAGGAGGTGAACTCCGATCAGTCTGCCAGAGTGCAAAAATTTGGTCTGGGATATGGAGATTAACTGCGATTGGCTTTTAAACTTCTCAGATGAATGGACCTCATGTGAAAATCATCAAAGCAGGATTAAACAAAAAACATTTTGGCCCAGAAAGTATGTATGAAGTTGCTTTCCAGAACGAGTGCCAGGCTGTGTCCAGTTGCTCTGCAGACAGATAAATGGTGTTGAATCACTGTCAGTCACAAAAGCAGCGAGCTTAAGACCCATCCTGCATCACAATTTATATCTGAGCAAATGAATATGCAGAATGTACTTGAGATCTGCTGGATGTTTGCCTGTGGGCACAATATTATAAAACTTTTTTGAAACCATTTCAATGAGGATGCAAAGTTTACCCTGCAGCAATCTTTGCCTCCACATGAATCTCTTAAAGGGCTGGGGAAATGTTTGGATTCTCTGCGAGTCACTTCAGTCAATCTGCCCACAGGGTGAGACAAAGCCCTTGTGGGTGTACATATAGTCGAACATGTACTTTGTCTTTAAGTTGTTGTGGCAGCCCCGTTAAAAGTTATTGCTGTGTCAGAAATCCTGCGAGTGAACTCTTGGTTCCAAGCACCATATGGGTAGGAGACATTATAGGATCGTGGAATCATATGGTACAGAAGGGGGCCTTCAGCCTTTCGAGTCTGTATCACCAAGACTATGCTAAATCTACACTTCACAGCACTAGGTCCATAGTTCTGAATATTATGACAGTTTGAGTGCTTATCCGAATACTTTTTAAAAGGTTGTGCATTTTCTTGTTTCAACAACCCTCCCAAGCAGTGCATTTCAGACCCCTACCACCCTCTATTTAAAAAAAATGTCCTCACTTCCCCTCTAAACCACTTGCCTTTTACCTGAAAACTATGCCCCTTGTTATTGACGCTTCAACCAAGGGGAACGGCTGCATCTATCTCTGTCTATGTCTCTGTAAACCTTTAACAGGTTCCCCTCAACTTTCTTGGCTCTAAAGAGAACAAGCCTCTCTTTGTGGCTAAGATGCTCAATCCCAGACGACAACCTTCTGTATCCTCTCTGATACTATCACCTCTTTTCTATAGTGCGGTGATCAGAACTGCACATAGCACCCCAGCTGTGGCCTAACCAAAGTCCTGTACAGCTCCAACATAACCTTGTTTCTCTTATAATCTATGCTTCGACTGATAAAGGCAAGTGTTCCTTTTGCTTTCTTAACTACCTGTTCTGCCACTTTCAGGGATCAGTGGACAAGCACCCAAGTTCCTTCTGTTCCTCAGAGTTTCCAAATGTCCTGCCATTTATCAAGTACTCCCTTGCCCTGTTTCTTCTTTCTAAGTGCATTACCTCTCAATTTTCAGGGTTAAATTCCATCTGCCACTAATCGACCCATCTGACTAATCTGTCTTTACCATCCTGTAATGTAAAGACCTTCTCCATCACTGTCAACCACCTACCAAACTTTGTGTCAACCACAAACTTACTTATCATCCTCCCTATATTCCTATTTACATCTTTATATATATTGCAAATAATAAAGGACCCAGCACTGATCCTGCAGGTCAATGGACACTGGCTTCTAGTCACACAAACGGCCTTCCATCACCACCCTCTGTCTCCTACCACTAAGCCAATTTTGGATCTAATTTGCCAAGTTCCCCTGAATCCCATATACTTTTTCCTTTATTTAACAATCTCCCATGTGACATCTTGGTGAAGACCTCACTGAAATCCATAAACACTACATCAACTGCACTCCCCTCACCTACACATCTGGTCACTTTCTTCAAAAATTCAGCCAGATTTGTTAGGCAAGACCTTCCTCTGACTAAGCTGTGCTGACTACTCTGATCAAATCTTGCCTCTTTAAATGGACATTAATTTTCTTCTTCAGAATTTTCTGCTTAAGTTTCCCAACCACTGATATGGGACACACTGATCTGTAGTTCCTTGGTTTACCTCTACCTCCCCTTCTTGAAAATGGAAACACAGGAGTTGTCCTCCTCTCTGACAACTCAGCCTTTGGCCAGACAGGAATTAAAAGTTTGGGTCGGGGCCCTTGTGATTTCTTCCTTCATCTCCCACAGCAGCCTTGGATACTCATCCGGACGAGGGGATTTGTCCACTTTTAAAAGCCTCTGATGCTTCCTCACTCTCTGTATCAAGTTGCTCAATAACCTTACAACTTGCCATGAAAATATAAGGAGACCAATCCCAAGTGTATGCATGCGCGTGGCTTTGTCCTGCCTGCTGCACTTAACAGTGGGCACCAGCTCCTGAGAGTTCTAGAAACTAAGTTAGAAGGAGAAAAATGTAAAAATATCTCAAATACAAAAACAATCTAATCTATAAATGAAAGGCTAAGTCATAAAGGTTTGAATTAAAAAAACAAGCCTATGGCACAACCTATCTTACTTTTGCAATCCTTTGGCAATATTCATGATAAATTTTAATCATTCTACATTTATATGTGATCTCAGCACATTAGAACTTCACAAAATGTGTCACATATTAATTATGCTTAATCTGATATGACTGTTACTTATAACAAAAGAATCATAGAGTGACATAACTCAGAAGAAAGCTGTTTGGCACATTATGTCTAAAGTGGAAGAATGGATCAAAGTGGATAGACGCAAGTAAACACAGTAAAAGACAGCCTTTTCTTTTCACCTCTGGACTAAAAATGGGAAAAGATGATGCTTTAAAGAAAGGAAACTGTAAGAATATGTTTGCAGTTTTAAAAACAAGCTACTGGAGTGCATTGTGAGTTTTATATACAGTGCTGTTTTATTGGACCAATGAGAGAGATTGTCACAACATGTGTGTTCAGAGTCGTTCTTTTAATTTGCTTTTCAATTGGCACCAGTTGTTGGCTCAGGAGAACTCAGCATAGTAACAAACCTCTGACTGGACTGTCTGTAGTTTAATGTGGTTTCTGTAAGAGGGAATGAAAACAAAAGAAGATAGAAGCTCCAGAAGTTTGTACATTAACATCTTCCCGTCTCTCTCTCTGCTCCCTTTCTCTGAAAAATATCCCTCTCCAACTCTATCAGAAGACCAGGCAAATACTAAAATTAAAGTTACTGAAATGAAGAATGCTAAAAACCTAAATAGAAAGATTCCGAGTCCAACAAAGCCACAGTAAACTAAAGACTGATTGCCATTGTGCAGACAATATTGAGGTATTAGTGAGGAAAGGAAAAAAATCATGGAACCAATCTATTTGGATTTGTGATTTTAGTATGGTAATACAGAACTTTATTTTCCTGACCATCATATTTTCCCCCTCCACTCATAGCATTTCTATTTGTTTGTTTTTCTTTCTGTCTATATTTAAATGTGTGTGTGTGCGTGTGCGCGCACACACACGCAGGTGTTCATGAATGTTTGAGTTTTTATAAGTGCAAAGTTTAATTTACATAAGTTAGAAATCCTGAATTTTTATTATTCTTGCTAAAGTTAAAGCACAGTTATAGATCAGCAATTCCTCTGGTCTATTTTTGCATTGGTTAGAAACAGTTTAATTACATAAATAATTATGAAATAACTCCACATAGGCCGGTAACCAGTCAGCAAGTCACCCTTTATTTACACGTGCATATCACAGGACCCTAACCCAACGAGTTCAGAGTTGACTCCTAGAGTGAGTGGAATCCTTGACACTTCTGTTTATAGCTGTCAGCCAGAATTCCCTGATTAGAATAGGTTAATAGTCTCCATCAGGGAAATCATATTCTATTAGGTCCATCTGGCTGACCTCATTACAATTAGTACAAGTTACTTTTTTTATTAATGGTTCAATAGCCCATCCTGCAATGAGGGAAGTACATAGTGGAAATACCCAAGGGTAATTTGTGCCATTTATCCCATATTTATTTTGAGGTTTCTTTGAACTGTGGTACTGTTATGATAAATTAGAAGGGCAGATTATGTCAGTATTAGGCAGGAGCTAGGGACTGTTAATTGGGAGGAGCTGTTATCAGGTAAGTGCATATTTGACAATAGGGAACTGTTTAAAGACCTGCCGGGGAGAGTTCAAGACCGGCATGTTCCAGTAAGGAGGAAGGATAAAGACGGCAAGGTCAGGGACCTTTGGATAACGAGAGAGGTTATGAATTTAGTCAAAAGGAAAAAAGAAGCATATGTAAAGTTAGGAAGCTAAAATCGGACAGGGCCTGTGAAGAATATAAGGAAAGCAGGAAAGTACTCAAGCAGGGAATTAGGAGAGCAAGACAGGGTCATGAATTGCCTTGGCCAGCAGTGTTAAAGAAAGTCCCAAGGCATTCTACAGATATATGAAAAACAAGAGGATAACTAGGGAGAAGGTAGGGCCACTCAAGGATAAGGGAAAGAACTTGTTCTTGGAGGCAGAGAATGTGGGTGAGATCCTAACTACTTTGGATCAGTATTCACCCAGGAAAAGGATGTGGAGGATAGTGAGACTTGTGTCGAGCTTGCTTTTATGCTAGGGTATTTTGAGATCAACAAATAAGTGGCGTTGGAGACAGTCAGGACTACAGATGCTGGAAGCTAAAGTTAATAAATGTGGAGCTGGAAAGGCACAGCCAGTCAGACAGCACCCAAGGAGCAGGAAAGTCAACATTTCAGGCCAAAACCCTTTGTCAGGACTCTTGAAGAGAATTGAGGTGGATAGGTCCCCAGGGCCTGATGCTATCTAACCCAGGTTATTGAGAGAGGCAAGAGAGAAGATTGCTGGGGCCTTGACCAAGATCTTTGTACCCTCGCTAGGCACTGGAGAGGTCCCAGAGGGCTGGCAAGTAGCTATTTTTTTCCCTCTCTTCAAGAAGGGAAATAGGGATAATCCAGAAAACTACAGACTAGTGAGTCTCACATCGGTGGTTGGAAAACTATTGGAGAGAATTCTTAGGGATAGAATTTATGCACATTTGGAAAAGCATGGCCTAAATAGGGGCACTTAGCAGGGCAGGTCATTGTCTTACTAACTTGATTGAATTTTTTGAGGGGGAGATGAAGGATGAGGTTAGAGCAGTGGATATTGTTTCATGGATTTTATTAAGGCTTTTGACAAGGTCCCTCATGGTAGGCTTATTCAGAAGATTAAGATGCATAGGATCAACAGTGACTTGGCCATGTGGATTCAGAATTGGCTTGTCCATAGAGGACAGAGGGTATTGGTGGAAGGGTGTTTTTCTGGCTGGAGGTCCATGACTAGTGGTGTTCCGCAAGGATCTGTACAGGGACTTCTGCTGTTTGTTATATATATATGATTGGATGAAAATGTAGATGGATGGTTTAGCAAGTTTGTAGATGATATAAAGATCAATGGAGTTGTGGATAGTGTAGATGGTTGTCAAAGGATAGCGGGGTAGACATCAGCTGCAGATATTGGTAGAGAAATGGCAGGCAGAGTTTAATCCAGGTAAGTGTGAGATGCTGCATTTTGGGGATCAAATGTTAAGAAAAATTATACAATTACTTGCAGGATTCTGAACAGCATTGATGTACAGAAGAATCTTGGGGTTCAAGTTCATAGCTCCCTGAAAGTGGCCACACAAGTACATAGTTTGTAAAGAAGACATATGGCATGCATGCCTTTAATGATTGGGAAATTGAGTACAAGAGTCAGGATGTCATGTTTCTTCATCAGAAAAGGGGGAGGGGAAGGGGGTTCTGAAATAAATAGGAAGATTTCACAAGCTTCAAAATCTCCCCTCCCCCTACCGCATCCCAAAACCAGTCCAGCTCGTCCCTGCCTCCCTAACCTGTCCTTCCTCCCACCTATCCCCTCCTCCCACCTCAAGCCTCACCTCCATCTCCTACCGACTAACCTCATCCCGCCCCCTTGACCTGTCCGTCCTCCCTGGACTGACCTATCCCCTCCCTAACTCCCCACCTACACTCACCTTTACTGGCCCCATCCCCGCCTCTTCGACCTGTTTGTTTCCTCTTCACCTATCCTCTCCTCTATCCATCTTCTATCTGCCTCCCACTCTCTCCCTATTTATTTCAGAACCCACTTCCCCTCCCCCTTTTCTGATGAAGGGTCTAGGCCCGAAACGTCAGCCTCTCTGCTCCTATGATGCTGCTTGGCCTGCTGTGTTCATCCAGCCCTGCACCTTGTTGTCTCGGATTCTCCAGCATCTGCAGTTCCTACTATCTCAGGATGTCATGTTGCAGCTTTATAAGACTTTGGTTAGGCCACACTTAGGCTGTTGTGTGCAATTCTGGTTGCCACATTACAGGAAGGATGTGGAGGCTTTGGAGAGGGTGCAGAAGATGTTTACCAGGATGCTGCCAGGATTACGGGGTATGAGCTATAAGGAGAGGCTAAAAGAACTTAGGTTGTTTTCTCTTGAGCGGTGGAGGCTGAGGGGAGACTTGATAGAAGTCTATAAAATTATGAGATGTGTAGATAGTGTTGATAGTCAGAACCTTTTTCCCAGAATTGAAATGTCTGATACTAGGGGGCATGCATTTAAAGTTCGAGGGGGAAAGTTCAAAGGAAACATGAGGGCAGGTTTTTTTTACACAAAGGTAGGAGTTTTGAACACAATGCCAGGGGTGTGGTGGAGGCAGATACAATTGGGGCACTTAGGGGACTTTTGGATAAGCGCATGAATATGCAAGGAATGGAGGGATATGGAGGGCAGGCAGAAAGGATTAATTTCATTTGGCATCAAGTTCATTCCTGTGCTATTCGGTTTTATTTTCTATGTTCTATTAGAGAGTGCACAGCCCAGTTCTGTCGTCAAATGACAAATAGTGTTCAATATCCATCATATCTACTCAATTTACATATCAGCAGGATCCTACTCAGCTTGTTTGTGTGCCTGTTATTAATTACTCCTGGAGAAAAGCTGTAACAGGATAAGCCTTTTAATTTGGATCGATGTAAAAAAGTCAAAATCAGAAACAATCGCTCAGCAACAAAAAATGAACGTGAAATCAAACGTTGGTATACATCTTATTAATTGCATGAGTTAAGTACTTGAAAAAATGCACAGTACTTACACAGCATATACAGAAAAATGCAACTGTAAAGAAAAGGCAAGAAAATCCTTTGGGTGGAAATCACCCATGGGAGAACATGAAATACATATAGGGCAAAGCTTCTACATGAAGTATCTAATCATTATAATTCCCTCTTCCAGGCAGAATCATTTATTAATTCCCAAAGAAATATTAACTTGACCAACCCTTTAATCTTTACCATTGCTTCTCTCTCTTACAGTGTCAGGCATACGTGATGGGACACTGAATTTACTCGAAGAGTGAAGAATACTTAACAATTCATGAGTGATAAATTGTAATGATCTGACTCCTAAATAGAATAATCACAGCTAGCCCACTCTTGACCATATTGCAGTTTGAATAAGGGTTACATTTTGAAGAACTCATTTGCTGAAATACAGTTGACATAAAGAAATGTTTCCTTGCATAAGGAAAGAGAAAGGCATCAGAAAAAGATTGATGGCACAATGACATTGAAGGTCCACTTGCTGTTGGTATCATACATTTTGTCCAAATTTATCATGGTGTTTATAATCACAGCTGGCTTTCTTAAGCATACTGTTGCAACTGGAACAATGATGGTTCCTTCTTTGGAACGTATACAACACCTTTCAAAAGGACAGAACATTTTGTTATCCAAGGATGTGAAACTCCTTTAAGGTCCATGGGGAATCGCTAATTCATCTCCCCATGGAGCTTGATGAGTATTAGTTCACTTGGTAACATCCAATGGCCTGCTCAGCTGGAACTCATCACCCGAGTCCTTTATAAAGCTGACATGCCTCTCCCATCACCCCCAACATCCCCCCACCACCGCCACCCGCCAACACAGTGCCCAGTTAGCTCAATGGTTAAAGCGTGATGCTAATGCTATCAATGTCAGGTGTTCAATCCTCATAATGGCCAATTCTGCTCAATTCTTACACAGACTTCACTTTTTGGGGGCTCTTGTGATGCAATGGTAATGTCCCTACCTCAGTACCAGGAGAGCATGGAGTCAAGTCTCACCTTCTCAAGGCATGTCTGAACAGGTCAATGAGAAAAATATTTTTAAAAAAGCCAAGCTCCCTAGGGAGGAGGGTTCGCATGCAGCAGTCACATCTAATCTCAGGTTGCATTGGTTCATGGACTCCCAGTCCAACTGTTTATTTTGCGGTGCTGCGAAGTCCACGAACCACATATATTTTGGTTCTGGGCATTTGCACCCCTCTTTTTAGTTATTTGAAAAATCTTTTAGTTTGGTTTCAGTTGAACCACAGCCTCACACTCCTAAACATTGGGTATCCATTGCGAAAGAGTGTGGGCAGATCAGAGGACCGCCTTGTGGGTCTGCTCCTGGGCCTGGCCAGGCTGGCAATAAACAGACCCAGGCAGAGGGGCATGGAGGGGTTCAGATCTGCCTATTGTCTGCCCCTCTTCACAGTTATGTTCATGCTCTGGTTGCCTTGGAGAGGGAGCACGTGTGTCCATCGATGCTACTGATGCCTTTAGAGAGAGGTGGGCAGCTCGGGGGATGCAGTACTTTATTTCTCCCCTCCAACTCCATTTTGTTTTAGGCTCCTCTCTCCCTACCCCACAGCCCCCTCACTTTTGATAATTTGCCTTATCCATAATAGGTTTTACATGTAAACCTCTAATTGGCTGCATGGGTGATTACTGGTGGTGGTTTATAGTTATAAACAAAAAAAAAAGTAATGGTGATTTGGTGATGGAAAAGTTATTTGTTTGTATATGATAATGCTTCCAGAGATAGAGAAAAAGAATAAAGCCAACCAATACCCTCTATGCCATTATAGAGGGGCGGGCACCACGGTGGGTAGAGTGCTTTATTTCCTTCCAACTCCACTTTGATTTAGCCCCTTCCCACTCCCCCTACATCCCCCCTCAAATTCTGATGGTTTGCATGGCTCATATCGGGCTTTACATGTAATATTCAATTAGCCACACTTGTTTTACTGGTAATGCTTAGTAGTTAAAAGTAGAGTCTTTGTGATGGGGAAAGAAAACAACTTGTTTGTGTTGCATATAAAAAGAAGGCAACCCTTTACATTCATGTCCAACTGTCCTCGGAGAAGGAGCCCACAGTGTCCATCAATGCTCTCGAAGCCTTTACAGAGAGGTGGGCACCGCAGAGGGTAACATATTATGTTTCCCACTCCAACATCATTTTGATTTAGCCCTCATCATAGTCCGCAACCTCTCCCTCACCTTCTAATAGCTTGCATTGCCCTTAACAAGCTTTGCATGTAAATTATTTGATTGGAAATATGGGTTTTGCATATGAATATACAATTCGCCACATAGGTTTATTAGTGGTGTTTAGTAGTTAAAGAGAAATGTCACTGTGATTTGGCAGTGGAGAAACTGCTCATGGTGGCTCAGTGGTTAGCACTCCTGCTTCACAGCAGCAGCGACTCAGGTTCAACTCCACCCTTGGGTGATTGTCTGCATGGAGTTTACTTATTCTCCCCATGTCTGCTCGGGTTTGCTCCAGTTTCCTCCCACAGCCCAGAGATGTGCAGGCCAGGTGGATTGGCCAGGCTAAATTGCCCATAGTGTTCAGGGGTGTGTAGATTAGGTGGGTTACAGGTGGATGGGTCCAGGTGGGATGCTCCGAGGTTCAGTGTGAGCTTGTTGGGCTGAAGGGCCGGTTTCCACACTGTAGGGATTCTATGATCTATTCTATATGTGATTACTGTTTTGGATATATTAAAAAAATATACATAGCTCTCTGGAAAATCAGGAATGGGCAATAAAAGCTGACCTGGCCAACAATGCCAATAACAAATGAATGAAAATAAAGCTGACCCAGGGATGGGTCTGCAGAACTGTCTGTCCCGAGCTGGGACTAGCCAATTTAGGCCATAACTAGTGGCTCTATTTTGGTGTTCAACAATAAATGATGTTATTTTTCAGACAGGTTTCCTGAGGTACTACAAATGTCAGCATGAAAAAGATTATTAAACTCCACCTGGCCCATTTATTCACAATAAAATCTCTAGCCTCCTCCATTGTAGTGTTGAGAAGTTCAATGATAAGGTTTTTGCAAGCATTATCCAACTTTGAAGTTCACTCAAAGGTTTACCATTCTGTGCGTGAAAATCTCTCTGACATCAATCTTAAATTTGTTTTGATTCTTTTTTCTGACGAACTTGGGCTGAAGAAGATTCACAACGGACTCAAAATATTAACTCTGTTTCGTTTGTTCTAAATTTGCTTTTGCTAGATTTGAAGACTTCTCCAATAGATTTCTGGTGAAATGTTTCTTTTCTATCCATCTTAATATTTGAACCCATATTTGAACACATATGCTGCATGTTACAATGAGATTCCACAGGAGTTTTCCTAAATTATAATCATTCCAGACAGGATAACCCAAACTATTAACGTCCCAGCTGAGAAGGGATAAACCAGCTCCCCTTTATTCACCCGCCCCTCCGTTGGATTCAACAAGGTTAGTCCAGAAAGGAATGTTCCCTTGTGGATACCTTTCCCCAGGCAAAATTAATTTATGTTTTAAAAGGAGCCAATTTAAGTAAGCTTCTTAACTTGACAAAGTGAGATTATAAGTTACTAAATAGATAAAAATAAAGACATGCACACACACACACACACACACAGGAAACGGAAACTTGCTGTCTGTATCACTGTGAAAAGTAGACAGCAGAACATCGAAAGCGGGACACTTGATACAGGATTCTTGGTTGGCAACACTTAGTGTGAGAGAGTCCTTCTTTTGTTCCATTTCCTTCTGACTGTCCTGTGGCTTGCCGACTTCTAGCACTTTGAATGAGAGTGTCCTTTTATCTGTATTGCAGGGGCGACTAGTGGGTAATTCTTCAACTATGACCTTCACCACACACTTGTGCTCCAATTCTACCCAGTGCTCTTTTATTGACTAGCAGTCCAGGGTTAAAATCAATTTCTAATCAGTTTTTTTTTCAATATTCATGGAAGTGAAAAACATTAAATATCTGCAAGAGATGACTTTCTGAAGAGAATGGGGACACAGTCCCTCATTTTCCCTTCCCATCATGTCTCTCATTCTATTTGAAGTCTCCTAACACTTGCCTGGATCTCAGAGGACAAACTGGGACATGGTGTGATATTCTAATGGTCCTACACTGGACTTTGCCAGACAGCACTGAATTTACATCTTCAGTTTATTTCTTTAGATGCAGTAGTCCTCATTGAAAATATACATTTTGGAATTAAAAATTTTAAAATGTCAATAGTATTTCAGATTCTGATTAGCTGTCATGACTTATAATATACCACTTGCCTTGCAATGCTGAAAACTATTTGCTTCATACCTCAGTCCTTCTGATCACAACAACCTTTCTCATTGGACTCTAGGTCTCAAATCTCTTTCTTTGACATGTCTGATTGCTATAATTGAGCAATCTAGTGGATGTGGGACTTTAGTCCCTACAGTGGGGCAGTCACAGGGTAAAACAGGTAGATCCTGAGAGTCAGTTATCTGTTTTATTCTTTTCAAGACAAAACTCAGATGCCAGGCATTTTAAACAGAAAAATTGACTTACAAGGAGGGGAAGTGTTAAGAGATAACAAGGTGTGGATCTGGATGAACACAGCAGGCCAGGCAGCATCAGAGGAGCAGGAAAGCTGACGTTTCAGGTCTGGACCCTTCTTTAGAAATGGGGGAGGGCAAGGGGCCTCTTAAATAAATAGAGAGAGGGGGAGGCAATGATAGAAGGTGGATAGTGGAGCAGATAGGTGGAGAGAAGACAGGCAGGTCAAGGAGGCGGGGATGAAGCCAGTAAAGGTGAGTGTAGGTAGGGAGTTGGGATGGGGGTTGGTCAGTGAGGAGGGAGGAGCGGGTAGGTGGGAGGGAAGACGGACAGGTCAAGGAGGCGGGAATGAGGCTAGTAGGTAGGAAGTGGGGGTGGGGGTTGGTCAGTGAGGTGGGAGGAGGGGATAGGTGGAAGAAAAGACGGACAGGTCAAGGAGGTGGGGACGAGAGGGGTTGGTCTTGGGATGAGGTCGGGGGTGGGGAGATTTTGAAGCTTGTAAAGTCCACATTGAGACCATTGGGCTGCAGGGTTCCCAAGCGGAATATGAAGTGCCGTTCCTCCAGCCTTTGGCTGGCATCGTTGTCGCACTGGAGGAGGCCTAGGATGGACATGTCGTCCAAGGAGTGGGAGGGGGAGTTGAAGTGGTTCGCAATTGGGAGGTGTTATCGTTTGTCACAAACTGAGCGTAGGTGTTCCATAAAGCGGTCTCCAAGTCTCTGCTTGGTTTCCCCAATGTAGAGGAGGTGACATCAGGAACAGCGGATACAATATACCACATTAGTGGATGTGCAGGTGAATATCTGTTTAATGTGGAAGGTTTTCTTGGGGCCTGGGATGGAGGTGAGGGGGGAGGTGTAGGGTCAGGTGTAGCACTTCCTGCGGTTGCAGGGGAAAGTTCCGGGGGTGATGGGGCTAATGGAGAGTGTGGAACGGACGAGGGAGTCGCAGAGAGACCGGTCCCTCCGGAAGGCAGAGAAGGGTGGGGAGGGAAATATATCCTTGGTAGTGGGGTCAGATTGGAAGTGTATTGTGAATATTTATAATGTATAATTTCTGTTGGTAGCTTGAATTTCAGTTTTCCGAATTTTAACATAAAACAAAGGTATTTTTAACCCCTCAATTAGAAAAGCAAGTACATTAATTCAACCAGGTCAATATTTTTAAAAAAGCTGCAAGTAACTTTAAAAAATTCAATGCAATAATATTGAAATTCATTGTGAAGCTATTCAAGAAGTTGCTTTTGCACAATTTTTGTCAATCAATATTTCAGAGTAAATCTTCTTAGATTGTATTTTTGAGCTAAGAATTGTGTCAACATTTGGGTCTGCCAGAAATTGATTTCTCAGGAATAAGTTATTGTGTTATGTCTCTTGGTCAGTATACCTTAAAGAGACATGGTCATGATGTGATCACTGAATTATAACATTTGGCCTGAGGGTATAAATGTGTCATGTTCCATTTTACCTCAGATCACTTGAAGCATGATACTCTATACTAGACACATACTAATCTGTTTTAAACAATATTGTAATTTCAGCTTTGATGCCAGTTGTTTCACGAAGCAGCACACACTCAGCATTTCTGGGTCCCAACAAACTCATTTGTTCCATCTTCCAATTTAACCCCTGAGATCCAGGGACACTATGTCATCATGCCAAATATGGTAAAGTATGGACCTCCCTGTTAAGCCAGAGTGGTACTAACTGCCAATGACCATCCATCCCTTTATTGCTCCTTATTACCCCTTGCCCTCCCATGCATATGTTGAGTTGCTGTCTTTACAACTGTTATCACCTCTGTATGCCAGCATGCTGTCTCCGATCTCCACAATTAAATTCTCAAGTTGCCCTCCTGCAGTAGTGGTCCTTGATAAACCTCCTCTGAAGTTTTAGTGACAGAAGCCCTCGCATTCACTGCACCCTCCCTCCCTTGCTGACTTGGGCAGATAGCCACAACGGATGACCAACTGGAGCCCTGGATGATCCTTGTGCAGCTCTTCGGTTGACTTTACTGGTTGCTCTGGAGCCAGCAGTTTGACCATCGCCCACTCCTCAAACTAATGTGCCTCCATTGACTTTTAAATCCAAGTGTAAACAAGCCCAGCCTGTCCGACCTAATGTCATTAGACAATGCACTCATTCCAGGGATCAGTAAAGCTCCTCTAAACCATCTTCAACGTATTTATATCCTTCTGAAAATAAGTAGGCCAAAACTACACACAGTATTTGCAATCTGGTCTCATTAGTGCCTTATATAACATTTATCTTCAATTTCTCTTGCAAGAAAGGATAGAATTCCATTAACATTCATTATTATGTGCTACATCTATATATTAACTTTGTGACTCATACATTAGAGTATGATTTATTACTCTAACCTACATTGCCTTGTGCCTCAGATTTCTGCAGTCATTCTCCATCTAAGAAATACTTTGCTTTTTCATTCTTCCTGACAAAATGACTGATTTCACATTTTCCCACATCATACTCCAGATTTTTGTCCATTCACTCAAACTAATTATATGCTTCTGAAAGCTAATCATGTCTTCTTCACAGTATATTTTCATACCATTTTTTCTCATTTGACAGTGGCAGATGGGGTTTAATTTAGACAAATGTGAAATATTGCATTTTGGTAAGGCAAGCCAGGGCAGGACTTACACCATTAATAATAGGGCCCTGGGGAGTGTTAACAAACAAAGATACATAGGGTGCAGGTTCATAATTCCTTGATGTGGAATTGCAGATAGACCAGGTGATGAAGAAGGCGTTCGGTACGCTTGCCTTCATTGGTCAGTGTACTGAGTACAGGAATTGGGAAGTCATGCTATGGCAGTACATGACATCGGTGACACCACTTTCAGAATACTGCATTCAATTCTGGTCTCCCTGCTAGAGGAAAGATGCTGTTAAACTTGAAAGGGTTCAGAAGATTTACAAGGATGTTGCTTGGATTGGAGAGTTTGAACTATAGGGAGAGATTGAATAGGCTGAGCCCTTTTTTTTCCCTGGAGCATTGGAGGTGATGGGTGACCTTTATAGAGGTTTATAAAATCATGAAGGGCATGGATAGGGTGAAAAGCCAAGGTCTTTTTCCCAGGGTAGGTGTAAGGGCATCCCATGTTTGAAAGACACAAAATAGCCAACAAGGGTTAAACAGAATGAAACAGCCTGCCCCAGCATTAGGACCTAATTGGCCGACAAGGGATAAGTAGAATTGAACAGCCTGCTCCAGCATTTAAGTGAAACATAATGGTACCTTTGAACAGGGCCACTCCAAGGTGAACGTGAGGCCCTACAAGCAACCATCTGAGACAGTATGATAAGAGGATACCTAAGGATAGACAAGCGATTGATTCCAGTCTCATTAATGAAAGGATGTTATCCTATTAAGTGAACAGCACCAGTTAGAACAAGGGGTATAAATCTCAGTCCATGAACCAGCCAACCTAACTCATTAAGCAGCTGTGAAAACAACAGCTAAGATTATTTTGCACTAATTAGTTGTTTCTTTGAAGTTATTCACAATATTATGACATTCAAGTTAAAGATTCTTCAGATAATCATAGAGATGGATTTCAACATAATTTTAGATACATGTATAACCAAAGTATAATAGAAGCATTAGAGGAAAAACATTTAAACATAGATGTGAAAGTTCATTAGTGTCAGGAAACGTTTTTCTTATTTCTAAAAAGATGTTTGGTTTGGCCTGAACGAAATAGATTGTTTGCAACTTATTAGTTAAGAAGTGCTAACTGTAAAAGTAGCTGTATAGCTTTCACTTTATAACTAACTTTATAACAGAAATTAATATTGCAAGTCTTATAGCAGTTAGTTAAATCAACTGCCTTTTTTTATATACATAATTGGGGCAATGGAAAATATAAGAGAGATAACTGAATTCAATAGGGATAGCAAATGGAATACATTGAATAACAGAATTCAAGCAGTCCTTAGAGAAAAGCAAGTCTGGCACAGACCCGAAGGAGTATAACTTGTACCTTTGGAAGGAGAATTCATAGGATGCATAGAAAGATCCCAAGGCCTAGCGATTACAATGTCTGTTAAACACCATGAGATTGTGGGAACCTGGGCCTGTTCATAGGAATGCCCATCATTGATTAGGTGTTTCACAGGATTGGGCGTATGGAATAAGGAGGAAGGACACAACAACCATGTTGTATATGATTATTGTAACACAAAATGTATAAAAATCCTGTATTTCACTGTAAAAATCAACGTGTGTCCTTGATCTCTCTTCTGATCTGAGATGCAGATTAAGGGAATGATTGTATTCTTATGTCGAAGCCAGATTCAGGGAAGACCCTTTGGCCCTCGCCCTGCATTAACTCGTTACTGCTTGAAAAAGTCTTCCACTTGTCCGAATCCTATCTGCCTCTCAAGTCTTTGACCCTGGTCAGGGGTTGGGGGGATGGTGGGGGTGGGGTGTTGGTGGTGGGGCTACTCTCCTACAGCAGGGGATTCCAAACCTAGAGGGCATAGATTTAAAGTGAGAGGGGAAAGATTTAAAACGTACTTGAGGGGCAACATTTTCACGCAGAGGGTGATGCGTGTATGGGACAAGATGACAGAAGAAGTGGTGGATGCAGGTAAAATGACAATATTTAAAGGCATCTGGATGGGTACATGAATAGGAGGGGATTGGAGGGATATGGGCCAAATGCTGGCAAATGGTACTAGATCAGTTTAGGATATCGGGTCAGCACGGACAAGTTGGAATGAAGGGTCTGTTTCTGTGCTGTATAACTCTACGGCTCTATGACTGTATCTGCAAATTTTCCTTTACTCCTCTCATGAGTAATTCAAGGAAACGCAAAAGAATTACAGTCCCAGAACAGACCACTACAGGTCTCCATTTGTCATGACTGCTAATCAGACAATGACTCAGTTACACAGGATGTTGGTTTTCTGCTAGCCATCCAGTCTTCTCTCCATGCTAATATGATACCCCTAAACCAAGAACTTTTATTTTCCACAATAACTTCCAATGTTTCACCTCACCAAATACTTCCAGACTCTCTTATTCCACTGAAATGTCCCCCTAAATGTCTGCCATCGTGTCTTGAGGTCTATATTCAATCTATATATGTGTATATATATGTACGCACAACATCCCAGTTCATTTCAGTTAACTCAGCTTTTATACTGACATAGTTGCCTTTATTTAAGTTTGTAATATTAGTCTTGGATCTATTATTCTCCCTTTCAAACTGAATGTAAAATTCATTCATATTTTTGTTGCTGCTATCCAGGGATGTCTGTACTCTGAAAACATTAATTAATTTTGTCACTTTACACAATGCCAAGTTTACTATTACCTGCCACTGGGTCAATTCCAGAACATGCAGCTCTAAGAAATTATCTTGAAAGCATTCTATGAACTCCTCGTCCAGACTATTATCATCAATTTGATTTTTCCTCTTTAAATATAGATTAAAATTAAAATTATTGTGATCCTTTATCACAAGCACCACATATTTATACTTGTGTACTTTTTCCTATGTTGTGATTACTGTGAGTGACTTGTAAATCATTCCCAGCAATGATGGCTTTCCCCTTACTATTCCTCATCTTCATCCAAAATGATTCTACATCCAGATGTCCGAGCCAATGTCATCTGTACCTAGGTGCTAATGCTATCTTTGATTAACAGTGTTACATCTCCACCTTTATCTGATTCCTATTCTTCGTGAAGAATCTCCAGATACCCTTAAATATTCAGGATACAATCCTTGTCAGCCTGAAGCCATGTCTCTGTAATGTCTGTCAAATCATATTTATATCAAGTTATCCAATGTGCGGTATTAATTTTCTTTATTTATAAATTCCACATATATTCACATTCAGGGCTTTTAGCTCTTTCTTTTTAACATGATCATAAAATTGAATCTTAATTGTTGGTGTATTCCGAGAGATCTTTTTTTCACTCTGTCCCTGCCTGCCATTCTCCTACCAAATTTCTATATTTATATTTTTCCTCTTTTACCTTATATCTTCTCTTTGATATATCACACCTTTCTATATTTATTCCCTTGCCACTACTAATTAATTTAAAACCCTCTTTACTTCCCTAATTATAAAGTTTGCAAGCACACTGCCCCAGCTTGGATCAGGTGCAATCTGTCCTAATGTTACAGCTCCCTCTTTCCCCAGTTGCGCTGTCAGTGACCCACAAACTGAAACCCACCTCTCCCACACCAGTCTTTGAGCCATGTGTTAATATGTCTAATTTTATGTACACCATCCCAATTTGCACATGGGTCAGGTAATAATCCTGGGATTATAACCCCTGAGGTACTACTTTATAATTTACTGCCCATCTTTCCTTACTATACTAGCTTTTCTTCTCTATGCAGACCTTTCTCCTAGGCTTGTCTATGTTGGTGGTTCCTTCATGGATCTCCATTGTAATAATCCAATGCACTCCCATCCCCCCAAACAACTATAATTTCTTCTCCAGCCATGAGCAGTTGTTCCAAATTGTGGCACTGAACAGGCAACACAACTCTTTAGTCTCTCAATCTTTGCTGAAGACAACGGTGTTAATCTCCTTCACTACTCCAATACTATTCCTTACTATCACTACATTTTTTAGTACTCTCTCCACATAAAGGGCTTTCCGTACAACTGTGATATGGTCAATTTGCTGACGTCTGAAGCCCCTGGTCTCATTTGAACAAGCTGAAAGAACCTCAAACTTGTTAGACAATTGCAAAGGTGGATGTTTCTGCCCTCTTTGCCTCTGGATCACCTTACCTGCCTCACTTGCAGTCTGCACCTTTCTGTGGATCACTGACCAATCAGAAGTTCCTATCCTAGTTAGTGTGATTGTCTCCTGAAATAAAGAATTCTGATAATATTCCTCCACCCCGAGGCATCGCAGCTATAGCTGAAGCTGCTCAAACTTCAAATACTTCAAACACAACGTTTGCTCTAAACCACAATGGTATCCAAGAGTTCCAAATTCTACAGATTCTACAAATTCTACCCGAAGGTTGCAGGAACAGCAACTCATATTCTGCTTGGGAACCCTGCAGCCCAATGGTATCAATGTGGACTTCACAAGCTTCAAAATCTCCCCTCCCCCTACTGCATCCCAAAACCAGCCCAGCTCGTCCCCGCCTCCCTAACCTTCAGAAAATCTGAAGAAGGATCTAGGCCCGAAACGTCAGCCTTCCTGCTCCTCTGATGCTGCTTGGCCTGCTGTGTTCATCCAGCTTTACACCTTGTTAACTACAGTCTTGATGCATCACTTGGCCTGCCAAGAACTATAATTAGTTATTTAGTTTTATAATGCATTTTGTGTTTATCTATATTATTAACTTTAGCACCAGATTGGTTTCTGGGCTAAAATTAAGACTATAATAGATCAGCAAGGACTGATCAAACAAATAGCTCTTTTTCCTATAGTAGAACAAGAATCTATTCCTATAGTGTGAGAAAGGTAAAATATCTCCTGCTCCCTTCACCAAACTGCAGGTTTGCATGCAATTTCCTTAACTGCACTCATCTGCATTAGCTGTACTGTAAGAGCTTTAAAAACTGTACTTAAATCAGGCTAAGCTAGGCCTAACGAGACCAGGTTCAATCAGTTAGCTATTTAACCAGCCCACACTCATAGCAGAACATGCTTATCCTGTCTAACCTGCAAGAAAGAAAGACATGCATAGTGTTTTCCAGTTAACATTAATTACAGAGTAAATTAAACCTTGAATCCAAAATTTCAGAACAAAATTAACATTTTAAACTCCCCACTCACCAAATTCCATACTTACATTTAATTTGCTTATCTGCACTCATTTAATTCAGTACTGTAAATAGGATGGGAGTTAAATTTGGAGAATGCATGCTAAAATTGTTTTGAATGATTGAGATGAATGTATGTTCTGGCTCTTTTATCTTGCTTGTAAGTCAAGTTGTAAATACCAAAAATGCAATCTGGTTGATGGCAAGATGACATTCAGTAGGCAAATCTGAAACTGGTATAAATTCTGTGTTAATGATCATCTTTCTCATGATGTTAATCCAGCTCCTTCATGCTGTCAGTCTTATAAACACCTCACATCCTGTACCTTCCGTCAATGACTATGTTGTTTCCTATATCCTCCAAATTGTCAGGCTCATTAACTGCTCCCTGAATAAGTCCTATGTTAATGATTGAATTTCTACTGATGCTAACCTTATAGTCAAATTGGTTATTCAGTAGTAGCAATTTTGTATTGAATAAGTAATTGTTATGTCTGCAACAAAATAAAATGGATACCTGCCATGATTAGATAGTGGTTATGCCTTGAGAAAACAAACATTTGTGCCGTTTAATGGAACACTGACATATTTTGAGGGACTGAAAAGAAATCCAAAAAGATGGTGCAATTAAATGGTCTCACCCTAACATTGATAGGTATTTTCATGAGATGCTTTGTTCATAATGGACTGGAAGCTGATAATTAAGCTGCAATGACAACGCCAAGCTGTCTGAGTTACAAAAAAGCAATTTACGTTTTCAAATTGCCCATAATGAGTGATTGGAATGTAAGCTATCACTGTTTTATAAATAACAACAAATTTTAAAATTAAATATAGACCTTGTGTGGTTAAAGAAGACTGCTGAATATAATAGCTTTAATAGAAATTGGATGGTTGCATGTGGACTGTTTATGTTGCAGGATGCTTTACAGTGCATTTTATTGCACCCTGGGGCTACAATTCTAAATTGCTATTACTAAAATGCAGTCATGAGTCATTAAATATCTTTTAGTGCTGTCTCCATATATAAGCATAGTCCAAGTGCTACGACCTTTATCTTCTAAGAAATTAAAGTGCGCTTCACTAACAATGATTTTGCATTTGAACATTTTCTTTCAAAATACTATTGGCAAAAATATTTTTTCATGTGAAAATATAATTTAACCATAGTAATTATTACCTGTCAAGTAGTTTTTGATTCATCCGTACCTTGCCAGTGACTCTGCTTTACAATTCTGAAATTGAGAACACTTCACTAAGCCGTGTATCATTTTGAATTTAAATGTCTGTTTTTCTGCGTGTAACAACCTTGGTTTTATTTGCCTTGTGTGTTCCAAGGTAAGAGAGGAATAATATAAAAGAAAGTGAGTGTGTGTTCTGTTCATGATTGGAGTGACCCCTGTTAAAAGTTTATTTGTATTGGTGTAAATATAGAAGGGAGACCATGGCTGAGCTATATGAGTTTCAGTGTCTGAGCTATGTCTCTGGGAATGGCTGGTGGGCCAATATTGCAGAGGGCTGCTAGAACCTACTACTAGAGCAAAGAAGGTTAAAGAAAAATATAATGGACACTGTTAAAAATCGTGAGGTGTTTTTTGATGGAATAAATTAAGAAAAACAGCTTTCAGTGGCAGAAAGGTCAGTCAATAACCAAAGAACCTCAAATACTGGAAATTTAAAACAAAGATATAAATTAAACATTATTGGTAAACGGACCAGAGGTGAGGTGAGGAGGATTTTTTGAGTGCAGCAAGTTGTTGTGTTTTGGAAGGCACTAGCAGAAACAACGATGGAGAGTTTCAATAGTAACTTTCAAAAATGCAATGATGGGCAAAGAATGGAGAAAAAGCAGGAAAATGGCACTAATTGGATTTTACTTTGAAAAGTCCAACAGTGGTACAATCAGCCGAAAAACCTTTGTCTGTGCTGTGTATTTTTGTAATTCTTGGCATCATTGCATTGCATCCTGCCCTCAGAAAAAGGGAATGGAAATTAGAGAAAACAAAGTTGAAGCAGAACAAATACTAAGAATCAATTTTTGGCAGCACATTTGGGCGCTGATGATCCTTTAATGTCACTGAGATGGGGTTGAGTGTTAAAATAGATAAGACACCATCCTGGAGTTGAAGCCTACATTAAGACATACCAGTTGGAAGGTAATGAAATGGCTGATCATCACTGAAAATACCTGTTAGCACTTGCATGGTACTTGCAAGGATCTTACATGGTACTTTGAAGGCTAACACTTGGACTACCATTCTATTTTAAGAATTAGCAGGTTTTTGGGAGGACAGAAAGCCTTGATACGTATTTAGTGCTACTTAAAGGGATACCTACCATTTATGGTCATTTGCAGTTGGAACTATGAAGTGTGCCACTGAAATTTCATGGGAGACTTTTTGTTACACTTTGACAAGATTTTACTAACCCTCAAGTAACGTTTTATTCTGCAAAGAGTAAATACTGTGCTACTCCACTTTATTGGTCACCTTCAAATCATCAAGCATACAAAGATGCCTCTTTCCCCTTGCAGTTACAGGACATCCCTCCTCCTCTACACTTTATCCACCAGAGCATCCAATGCCATGATAAGGTACCTGTGTGTGTCCTCTCTCTCAGTCCCTGAGCCATCCTCAACTCAGATGCCAGGCAGTTCACACCACACCATCATTGCAGGTGGGTGCAAGGAGCTCATACATAACACTCCATAAATATTGTTTGTTTTAAATCTGAAGGTATCTAGTTTAACTCCTTCAGAAGTTCAAATTACTGCAATCAACAATTATGACCAATGTTTTGTGCTAAGATCAGTTTCTCAAACATTTTATTAGCATTTAAATGCATGTGTTTACCCTTTGGCCAAAACAGTACCCTAAAATTTGTCTGAATTTGGACAAATTCAGTTGTACTGTGTATATTGAAATGCACCAAGGAACATAATTAAGTGATAACAGTGTCACAAGACCACAACGAGTGCTGGAACTAAGAAAAAGCTGAAAACTGAATGAGATATGTGACCTATTTATAACAGTAACATAATCAGATTAATGTTTTTGGTTTTTGAAATGCTGACCTGAAATTTGAATGCCATGTATGGAAGCAGTTGTAACAATGAAAACAATTTACTAACTGAAGCATGTGACCCAGAAGCTGGCTGTCTTGCCTTACACAGTGTGCCATATACAAGCCTGGAGGCAGCCTGACTTGCTTTTACTTCACTCTGGTCTTCCCTTCTGGCTGGGAGTATAATACCTGTGCCAGTGAAGCGCTTGAAATGTGTTGCTTCTGACAAAGAGTTTGTAAAATTAAACGTTTTGAACCTCTATTTTTCCATAGTAGAAAGGCAATTTTAAAGGAAAAGATTCATTCGCAGGCAATGCATATGACTAGTAAGGCCAACATTTAACACTATGAGGGGAGGCGATGGCCTAATGGCATTATTGCTGGACTGTTAACCCAGAGACCAAGATGATGTTCTGGAGGCCTAGGTTCAAATCCCGTCATGGCAGATGGTGGAATTTGAACTCAATAAATATCTGGAATTAAAAGTCTAATGATGACGATGAATCCATTGTTGATTATTGGGGAAAAACCCATCTGGTTCACTGGCATCCTTTAGGGAAGGAAACTGCCAGTCTGGCCTACATTCGACTCCAGACCAATAGCAGGTTGACTCTTAACTGCTCTCTGGGTAATTAAGGATGGGCAATAAAGGTGGTGCCCTCATCTCGTGAATGAATAAATAAAACTCAAACCTCAATTCCCCTTCAGAAGGGAGATGACCATCTTCAGGGCAAGAGACATTGGCATCTGACCAGAATGAAGAACGTGCGTGCATACGTGTGCGTGCAGGCATGTGTGTGTGCACGTGACACGAGGGAAGGCATACTGAACATGCACATAATTTGAATCACAAAACTGTGGTACAAGTGGTGACCCAGTTGGATTCAGTCCAGGACATCAAGCATTGGATTATCCTGGAAAATCCATGATGGTTGGTCACTCTATTCACAAGCCTTCTCAAATACAACTGAACAGCTTGCAAGGCAATTTCAGACCAGGGTTATGTTGACACACTTCTATCACATATTGGATGATCAACAATCCACTACAAATGCCCCTTTCATTTTCCAGATTATCTTTCATTGACAAAGTTACATTTCTCATCTCTTCAGTTGGGATTTGAATTTATGCTTCTGGATCTCTAGTCTTGGCCTCTGAATTAAAGCAATATAATAATGATGCTACCCTTGCTTCACCAGGCTAAACACAGACTATTCTGTTGAAATCTAGAAGGCACAAGCTGGACGAGTCATATAGTTATATATATATAGTAATTTATTGTCACTGTATTTATGAAAATACAGTGAAAAGTGTATATGTTGCCATAATCCGGTGCCATTTAAATGCAGAAATTATAAAAAGAAATAATTATTAAGTCAAAGTTTGTTTTTTGTTCCTTCTATGGCTCCTGGGTTTCTGAAGTGGCTACGATACAATGTCGCTGAAGCTGCAAGGAGCAAGGACCAGATCCACAACACCTCCCGTCATTGCTGAAGCAGCGCCCCCTGTTGCCACAGCAAGAAAACCTCAGACAGGACTCACGACGCCACCACCAATGAAGACAAAGCCGCTGCGTCGTCACGGGTCACCGACTCTGGAGCCACGCAGCTGCCACAACCGGGGGAGACTGTCCCAACTGCTGAGGACCGAGGGACCGTCCACATCCCCGAGGAAACGGAGTCATCACGCCACCTTCACTGACGTCGAAGCCATCGTTCAAGCCACAGCGGCCGTGATCATGAGGAAACGGGCCAGATCCATTGCCGCAGCAGCTCCCCTCACCCCCCCTCCTTCACCGCTGCCGCACAAAAGAGGAAAAAAATGAACTTGATGCAAAAGGTAAGTGAAGAAGGAAAGAAAGAACGATGCGGCCAGCCAGGTGAGTGAGAATGGACGGACTTAGGGGCCCGAACACTGCCTGTCCTGCCGCAGCTGGCGTCTGGGAAGAGTGGGTGACATGGATTACGGATAACTCAAAACTATCTAGAACAGAGCAGCCACTTAGTAAAAGCCCTATCTACCTCATTCAGCATTCACTTCCTACACTGCCAATGCACAACAGCAGCAGCCTGTACTCTACACAAGATGTACTCTGCCCACTTGCCGACCAGCGTTCCCCATAATTTCCTTACGGCTGCACAGGCCTACGAGCTCCATGCATGGCAGCAACTTCCAAACTGGAAGTCAACACCATGATCGGTGTGCTAACCCCACTTGCCATGCACAGAATATCAGAGCACTCAGCTCAAGAGGGAATGAGGTCACCAAGCTCCCTTCAATAACATTTTCCAAACTTCCATTCTCTGACACCAAGAAAAATAATCCTGACTTGGAACTATAACATCATTAATTCAGTGTCTCCGGATTTAAAAAAACCCTCCGGAAACTCCTCATTTGCAGCTGTACCTGTACCACATGGATTGCAACAGTTTAAGATGGCGGTTCACCAGCACTTCCGTAACAGCAAATAGCAATGGGTAGTAAATGCTGATCATGCAAGTGATGCTTTCATCCCATGAATGATAGAAGTCTTACATTTTCATGGCTGCTTTCACAGTCTCAGAATATCCCAGGTTGCTTTGCAGCCAATACAGTACTGGAGATTTGACATTTTTGATGTCACCAGAAATGATGTCCCATTGGCAGACACTCCTAGATTTTACATCCTTGTTTTTCTATTGTAACTAATATTAAAACTATTGTGGGAGTTCAAGGTTTACTACCCATCTCCCTTATCTACCACTAGCAGGATGAAATGCAAATAATTGCTAAATTAAACTCCTAGTTCTCACAACCTCACTGTGGGAATGATTTTCCCAGGCCTAGGGCAGCAATTTAGAATGAAATTCCACCACAATTTCTTAACAGCCCACTAAGAACGGGCAATAAATTGCATCCTTGTTGATGGCTTCTCTGCGTTTTGGCTAAGATCAATTGTAGTACGTGTTCCTATCAAAGTGCATCGAGAAGAGGAGAGTGCGACCGGATCGAGAGTGGAAGGAGGACGTCGGGTTGGCTGTACACCCCTGCAATTGGTGGATCTGCATGCTGGCTTCGGCCTAACGCTGATTCAGGGGAGCAGCCGACCTGCAGCAATGGCGACAGTGAGCGCTCGTGCCCCGGGACAGGGGGTCCGAAATACCGTACGAGTGATGGTTAAGAAGGTGGACGAAGGAGTGCCGGTGGACCGCACCTTCTTTGTGAAGAGGGTCCTGCTGGACTGCTGTGGTTTCGTCGCGGCGGACATCTACTGCCTGCAGGACTTCCCCGGTGGTGGATTCTTCGACGTGACCTTCAGGAGTGCAAAGTTGTGCGAGCGCCTCCTGAAGGTATTCGAGGAGAAAGGAGGTGAGGGTCCCCTCTCTGTCCTGACCGCCGTCCCGCTGTTTGTGCTGCCAGTGCAGAGGAGTCGTATGCTTACGGTCCACATGTACAATCCGCATGTGCCGGCGGCCGATGTTCTGACCTTCCTCGGAAGGTACGTGAAGGTGGAAGGGGACTGTAATGACGTTATGGACCCCTTCGGGATATGGACCAGTAAGAGGCAGGTCAAGGTGACGCTGTGGACAGGCGAGGGGGGCAACATCCTCCATCCACCATCCAGCTTCGCAATCGGCGGGAGCAGGGGCTACCTGAGCTACGCTGGTTAGCCCAAAGTCTGCCACACCTGTGGGCGGTCAGGGCACATGGCGGCGGACTGTAAGGCAACCCTGTGCAGGAACTGCAGGGAGGAGGGGCACCTCGCAAAGGATTGCCCGAAGGAGAAGAGCTGCAACCTTTGTGGGGAGATGGGCCACCTTTACAAGGCTTGCCCACGGCGGGGGACCACCTATGCCCAGGTCACGAGCAGGGGCAATGCGGGGCAAACCCCCCCAGACGAGAGGAAGACACCAGATCCCTGCAAGGATACGGACCCCCCAAGCGCGCAGGAGGTCCAAGCCCCGCAGGAGGGACTGAAGGCCGGTGGGTCAGCCCTGCAGACTCCCCTGCCCCCTGAGTCTATGGAGGAGGAGGCGACGGGCGACCCAGGGGAGTGGACGACGGTAAAAAAGGCGAAGAGAAAAACACGCCGGCGGGCCGCCGCACCGCAACCGCCAAGCGGGAAGAGGCAGCTGTAGGGGGGCTACAAGAGCTCCTCCGATGAAGGGGACTCGGAGGCGGGACACCCAAAGCAGAGGATGAAAGTCACCGGGGAGAAGGAAAGCAGTGCCCCACTGCCCGGTGACAGTGGTCATCCAGAGGCTCCTGCCAGCACCCGGCCACCCGCTGCGGGGGCCCTGGCGGGTCCCCCTGCGCCAGAGCCCCGGACGGCTGGGAGTAGTGGAGCTTCAAGAGGGGAGCAAGAAACAGCACTCCCCCAGCCTGACCCAGAGCCGGATGTTCCTGCCTCTGTCCCTGCTCCAGTGACGCCGGACAGAGACAGCGACCCAGAATGCGGCACAGACGGTCTCCTTAGCCCCGGGAGTGTCCAACAGCTCGCCCGCACTATGGGGATACAGGGACTGGCACACGGGCTGGACCTTGGGGTAAATGGACCTGGGGAGGGCACCGCGGTAACTACTGTCAATGGGGGTACGGATTGCGAGCATTAACGTCCGGAGTGTCAAAACTACCGGGCGATGTGTGTCCACGTTGGCCTACCTGACCGACATCAAGGCGGATCTCCTGTTCCTGCAGGAGTGTGGCATACCGCACCTCAGCAGGTACGGGAAATGGTCGGGCGCCTGGACCCGTGGGCCTTTGATTTGGTCGGGGGGTAACGACTGTCGCTCCTCCGGCCTGGCTATTCTGCTGCAGGGAAGCAACTTCACCATCTCCCAAGTTCAGGAGGTGGTGGGGGGGCGCCTCCTGCTGGCGGATGTCACCTATAAGAACACTCCCCTGAGGCTGATCAATGTGTACGCCCCAGCGGTACGGAGTGAGCGGTTGGCCGTCCTGCAGCGGCTTCCACCCCTGCTGGCTACGTCCAGACCGGTCATCCTGGCCGGAGACTTCAACTGCATCATAGATGCAGATGGAAGATCCGGCGCGGGGATAGCGGGTGGGGGTAGTAAACTGGATGTCAAGTCCAGATTCCTGATAGACACGGTGAAGGACGCCAAACTGCTCGACGTCTTCAGCACCCCTGCAGACGGAGCGCAGCGGAGATACACCTGGTCGCGGCCGGACGGGTCTATCAAGGATAGATTTCCTGTTTGTGTCCCGAGCGTTCTCGGTCAGGTCCACCGGCGTCGAGCCGGTGTTCTTCTCTGACCACTGCCTCCTGCTGGCCGACTGTCACCTACAGGACGACCAGCAGGCTGGCAAGAGAACGTGGAAGCTCAATACGACTCTGTTGACCCCAGAGAACATCGAGGAGCTCAAGAGGGAGTATGCCGGTTGGAGAACCGTGAAACCCCTCTTTGAGTCTCCGGGCGACTGGTGGGAGACGGTCAAAGGAAACATCAAGAGGTTCTTTGTCCTCAAGGGTGTTCAGAAGGCGAGAGAGAGGCAGGGAAAGCTGTCGCGACTTTAGAAAAGGATGCAGAACCTGCTCCTTCTGCAGTCGATGGGGGTTGATGTCACGGAGGATCTCCGGGAGGTGAGGGGCCAGCAAGCCTCGCTCTTCGCCGCGGAGGCCTCCAGGATAATCTTCTGGTCCAGGGTCCGCTCCGTGGAGCAGGACGAGACGTGCTCACGTTTCTTCTTTCAGAAGGTGCACAAAGAGAACTCTGTGCTTAGCAGGTTGAAGGAAGACGATGGCTCAGTAACGTCGTCTCGGTCCGACGTTTTGAGGATCAGCAGATCCTTTTATGCCGGACTGTACGACACGAAGCCCACGGACAGCACGGTCTCCGAGTCGTGCCTGACGTCTATCATGGAGGTCTTAGACGACGGCACGTGGGAGAGGCTGGACCGGCCAGTATACCTGGACGAGCTGACCAGAGCCCTCAGGTCCTTCGGGAGGAATAAGACCCCCGGGAGCAATGGCCTACCGGTCGAGTTGTATTCCGCTCTGTGGGACTTGGTTGGCCAGGACCTACTGGAGGTGTACGACAGTGCGCTTCGGGCAGGGGAAATGTGCAAGTCCGTGAGAAAGGGCATCATTACCCTCATTTACAAGCGGAAGGGGGAGAGAGAAGAAATTAAGAATTGGCGACTGATTTCATTACTGAACGTAGACTACAAGATCCTGGCCAAAGTCGTAGCCAACCGGGTCAGGTCTGTTCTGGAGTCGTAATTCACCCTGACCAAACCTGTGCTGTGCCGGGCAGGAAGATCGCTGAGAGCCTCGCGCTCGTCAGGGATACGATCGCCTACGTGCAGGACAGGAGGGTGGACGCTTGCCTCGTCAGCCTGGACCAGGAGAAGGCCTTTGACAGGGTCTCTCATGCATACATGAGGGACGTCCTCTCCAAATTGGGTTTTGGGGAGGGGATCTGCAATTGGATCCGACTGCTCTACACCAACATTGTTAGCGCAGTCTCGATCAATGGGTGGGAATCAGACAGTTTTCCTGTCAGATCTGGAGTCAGGCAGGGCTGCCCACTCTCTCTTGCCTTGTTTGTGTGTTGTATGGAGCCCTTTGCCGCGTCCATCAGGATGGACGTGAGCCTGAAGGGGGTGACGATTCCAGGCAGCGAAGGCCTGCAGGTCAAGACCTCCCTGTACATGGACGACGTCGCCGTCTTCTGCACCGATCACCGGTCGGTGAGTAGGCTGTTGGACATCTGCGACCAGTTTGAACTGGCCTCGGGTGTCAAAGTCAATAGGGGCAAGAGCGAGGCCATGTTCTTTGGCAACTGGGACGAACGCTCCTTCATCCCCTTCACCATCAGGACAGACTACCTGAAGGTGCTGGGTGTCTGGTTTGGAGGAGCTTGGGGGTGAAATAAAACTTGGGAGGAGCGCATCTCAAAGTTGCGGCAGAAGCTGGGCAGGTGGTGCACCGGTCTCTCTCCATCGTGGGTCATCAGGTGTGAGGGGCTTTTGGTACTGTTGTACGTGGTGCAGGCCTGGCCTATCCCCCAGACCTGCGCCGCTGCAGCCACCTGGGCCAACTTCCACTTCATTTGGGGTTCGAGGATGGACCGGGTCCGCAGGGACACCATGTACAAAGACCTAGAAAACGGGGGGAGGCACGTGCCGAACGCTGCCCTCGCCCTGACGGCTACCTTTGTGTGCAGCTGCATCAAGCTGTGCGTAGATCCTCAGTACGCAAACACTAAGTGTCACTACTTACTGAGATTCTACCTGTCCCCGGTGTTGCGAAGGATGGGCTTGGCCTCGCTGCCCCGGAACGCTCCAAGTAGTTGGACCGTCCCGTACCACCTGTCCTTCATGGAGAAATTTTTGAAGGGAAGCACCTTTGACCACAAGGCCGTCAGGCAGTGATCAGCACGTAGCGTCCTTGAGACCCTTCGGGAAAAGGAGAGGGTGGATCCTGTTGGGTGGTTCCTCACGCAGACTGCCAAAGTCGTTTGGCAGAATGCCTCATCACCAGAACTTTCTAACAAGCACCAGGAAATTGCTTGGCTGGTGGTGAGAGGGGCTCTGCCAGTGAGATCGTTTATGCACGCCCAGGCTCTCTGCGCCACCGCACGCTGCCCTTGAGGTGGCTGCGGGGGGAACGAGACAGTCAATCACCTCCTTCTGGAGTGCGCCTATGCACAGGAGGTCTGGAGGGGAACGCAGTGGTTTGTGTCGAGGTTCGTCCCGAGCAGCTCCGTGACACGGGACTCGCTGCTCTACGGGCTGTTTCCCGGGACGCACACCGAGACCAACATCAACTGCGCCTGGAGGACCATCAATGCGGTGAAAGACGCTCTTTGGTCTGCCCGCAACTTGCTGGTCTTCCAGTTGAAAGAATTAACCCCGACCGAGTGTTGCAGACTGGCGCACTCCAAGATTCAGGACTACGTGTTGAGGGACGCACTAAAGCTTGGGGCAGCAGCCGCCGCCAAGGCGCGGTGGTGAAAGACCACTGTGTAAGACCCCTCGGCCGGAATGTAACAGGGCCCTATTCAGTAACTGGGCCCAGCTGGTGCCTCCTCCAACTGGTCAGGGGGCCAACTGTGACTGCGGGTAGAGACGACTGCCTGAGTTTTTTCTTTTGCTTTTTTCCTTTAGTTGGTGTGCGTACCCCCAGGGTAACCCGGAGCGGCTAGCATGACCAGGTAGGTGTGCAAATGTGTTTATTTTTTGTATTTTCACGAATAAAGTATATTTTCTTAAATTAAAAAAAATAAATTGCATCCTTGTTGATCGCTTCTCGGCCGTTTAGCTCAGACCAATTGGCTGTGATCATGTGCTGGGGCTTTTTGCCTCGGCGACGGGGAAGTTTGAGTGGGGAAAGAAACAGGAAAAGAAAACAAAAAAAAAATTGCATCCTTGGTACAATGCAGAGAATGAATTTTAAAAAAAAAACTTTTCTGCTGGCTAATGTTTCTCCCATTGCTGTGCACTCAACACCATCATCTATCAACAGATGTGGAAGCAATTAAATTGGACAAGACCAACAATTGTGTTACCTTTTTCTGATAGCCTCCAAACATAATATAGCATAAGAACTGTTTAATGAGGTTCAGTTTTGTTTTAGAATAATATATTTCAGTAAGCTATTTTTACCTTGCAGCGACAAAGTCAATCCATTCAGCATAACTGCTGTTCCCAATTAGGTTGGGCTGAGATCCAGCTCCAGCATTGAAATTTCAGTGTTATTTAAAACAAAACATTGAAAACCATACCTGTCTCAGTTTGTGCATAATGTCTTTGTGTCTTTAATAATGATGTCCATGAGATCTTTGGGATTTTTATAAATTCACATTCATGAAGGCATTCATGACCAAAAAAGAATTAAATCAGCGGTGTATAATTCTCAAAATGCTGGAAGTTTATCAATTTTGATGCAAATCATTTGGATGCCACAAAGGTACCGTGCAGGCCCTGAATTTGTCCTAATCCCGTGGAGACAGTTAAATAGAGAGGAGCTGGGTCAGTAAGGTTCCCTGGCGCATTTCCATCTTCTTTATGTCCCCAGTAAAGATAACTTTCTGACAGAAATGAGATTTTCCTCAGCACCAGAGCAGCTTCCCAGTCTCTGAATGTGGAGATCACCAACTCCTGAGAGGTGTCAGAGGCTTCATGACCCAACTAAGGCCATCACGACAAAAGGCCACTATCACAGCAAAAGATACGTTTCCAGATGGGCTCCCAGCCCCACTCGAATCCAACACACAGACACACACACACAGACACAAACACAGCCACACTCCAATGGTCCTATCTGTTCAAACTAACCTAATCTGTTCAACCTCTTCAAACTAACATTTATAGAATACATAAGAAAGAAAATCTGTGTTGCACGAGATCTGCCCACCTGTCCTGTTAGTTCAGGTCAACAGAGTCCATTTGTTCCACTGGTACAGAACTGTCTCAGTGTGGTCTCTGAAACGCTGTAAAGAGATTTAACAGAGTTATTCAAACCTCATGAAGGGTTTGAATAGAGTACATTCAGTTCTCATTATCTGTGAGGGATAGAGGCATGGATTTCCCACAGACAACAAAAAAAACAGATACCACTCTTAAGTACCTCTCCTATGTGCCACAAAGGACTGTGTGATGTTTACCCAGACAGACTGGACGAACAATGGTAAAAAAAAATTAGGGTCCTACTCATGAACATGCAGATCTGCGGATAGCAAATCACCAGATACCAAAGACTGAGCTTACATAGGAAAAACTCTTTCATTTAAAACAGGAACAAAACTGAGAGGACACATATTTAAAGCATTTCATTAAAGAAACAATAGTGACATGAGGAAAAATGTTCACACACAGCAACGGTTACGTTCTGGAGCACTATTGCCTGAATCTCTTTTTTATGCTGAAAATGACATTACACTAAACATGACCCAGGTTAGTAGGTAGGAGATGGGGGTGGGGCTTGAGGTGGAGGAGGGGATAGGTGGGAGGAAGGACAGGTTAGGGAGGCGGGGACGAACTGGGCTGGTTTTGGGATGCAGTAGGGGGAGGGGAGATTTTGAAGCTTGTGAAGTCCACATTGATACCATTGGGCTGCAGGGTTCCCAAGCAGAATATGAGTTGCTGTTCCTGCAACCTTCGGGTAGCATCATTGTGGCACTGCAGGAGGCCCAGGATGGACGTGTCGTCTGAGGAATGGGAGGGGGAGTTGAAATGGTTCGCGACTGGGAGGTGCAGTTGTTTAGTGTAAACTGAGCGTAGGTGTTCTAACCTCATCCCACCCCCTTGACCTGTCCGTCCTCCCTGGACTGACCTATCTCCTCCCTACCTCCCCACCTAAACTCACCTTTACTGGCTCCATCCCTCCTCTTTGACCTGTCTGTCTCCTCTCCACCTATCTTCTCCTCTATCCATCTTCTATCCACCTCCCCCTCTCTCCCTATTTATTTCAGAACCCCCTTCCCCTCCCCCATTTCTGAAGAAGGGTCTAGGCCCGAAATGTCAGCCTTCCTGCTCCTCTGATGCTGCTTGGCCTGCTGTGTTCATCCAGCTCTACACCTTGTTATCTCAGATTCTCCAGCATCTGCAGTTCCTACTATCTCTCCACAGCATTTCATTGATGGTATAATTAATGGATTTCATCCTAGAGGGCTTACAGAAAAGGAGGGTAAATCTTGTCTGGCATTTGAGGGGCACCATACATTAGCAAATTATGCAGCATTCAAGGGCAAAGGTTAATTCCAGAACTGCCTTTAGAAATCTGGACAGTAAGTGAGAGAAAGGTTCAGAGGCGCATTGAAAATCCGAGGAGCTACTGTTGGATTAATGCATACACATCATACAACATGTTCTCTGTGTAATATTGTCTGACAATCTATTAAATGTTTTCAATGCCTACCTATTATATAGAGCCATATACTTGTAATCAATTACAGGGCACACTCTTACAGGACTTTGAATCATCATCTGAGAGTTACTGGATTCAAAATTTACAATCCATAAAAGCTATAGGATGGTTACTAGAGCTATAGTCATGTAGTCCTTTTATCTCTGGAGTTAGACCAAAGAATTGCATGAAAGAGGAGTGTAGCAACAGGCTCGATATAGGAAGCACACAAAAATGAATCCTCAAATACAGTTCAGGTTACAACCATATAAATCATTCAGTCAGAGATCATAGAAGGAAGATAAGGAAGGATGGACTGCCGTTGCTCAAGAAGACAGTTCAACTGGACTTTCTCAAGGGCGATTAGCAATGGACAATAAAAGATAGCCTTGCCAGTGACACATGCATCCCACGACTGAACGAGCATCAAGAAGGTGATTTCTCCCAAACACAGAGCAAGTTTTCATTTTGTTCATTTAGACAATATGAACTTTGCCTGTTTGACCATCATTTATTGCCTATTCCAAGCTGCCTTTGAGAAGTTGGTAAGCTACCTTTTTGAAATGCTGCAGTCCGTTTGGTGTAGGTACAACTCACAATGCTGTGAAGGAGGGAGTTCCCTGATTTTGATGCAGCAACACTGAAGGAATGGTGATATATTTCCAAGTCAGTGCAGTAAATGGCTTGGAGATGAACACACAACAGATCGTTTTCCCATATGTCTGTGACCATTGTCCTTCTAGATGATAATGGTCATAGGCTTGGAAGATGTTTCTGAATGGTGCTTGCTGCAGTACATCTTGTAGATTGTTTACTCTGCTGTTACTAAGTGGTGGTGGAGAAAATGAATGTTTGTTGATGTGATGGCAATCAAATGGGCTACTTTGTCCTGGATGGTGTCAAATTCCTCGAGTATTGCTGAAACTGCATTTATCCAGGCAAGTAATGAGTATTCCATCATATTTCTGACTTATATCTTACAGATGGTGGAGAGGATTTGGGGAGTCAGGAAATGAGTTACTTGCTTCAGGATTCCTACATCTGACCTGCTCTTGTAGCCACAGTTTTTATGAGGCTAGTATAATTGAATTTATGGTCAATGGTAAACCCCGGGATGTTGATGGTGGAGGATTCAATAATGGCTCTGCCATTGAATGCCAGTTGGTAATCGGTAGATTCTTTCTTCTTGCATCTGATCATTGCCTGGCCTTCCTGTGGTGTGAATGTTATTTGCCATTTGTCAGCCCTGGATACTGTCCAGGTGTTTCTGCATTTGAGATTAAGTAGCTTTAGTATCTGTGGAGTCATGAATGATGTTGAACATTGTGCAATCATCAGTGAACGTCCCCACTTCTGATGCAGGGTAGGTCATTAATGAAGTAGTGGAAGATGGTTGCGCCCAGGACACCACTCTGTGGAACTCCTGCAGAGATATCTTGAAGTTGGGGATGACTGATCTCAACAACCATAACTATCTTCCTTTGTTGCAAATATGGTTCCAACCTGCAGAGAGATTTGCCATGATTCCCATTGACTGTAGTTTTACAAGGGCTCCTTGACACCACATCCAGTCAAATATGGCCTTTATGTCAAGGGCAGTCACTCTTACCTCACTTCTGGGAGTCCCTTCTTCAGTCTGTTTGATCCAAGGCTGTGACGAGGTCAGGAGCTGAGTGGCGTTGGCAGAACTCAAATTGTGTATCAGCGAGCCATTTATTGATGAGGAAGTGCATAGCACCTTCCGTCACTTTCCAGATCATTAAGAGTAGACTGATGAGGTGGTAATTGGCTGAGTATGTCCAGCTTTTTATGTAGAGCACATCCCCAGATATTTTCCAAATTGTCAAGTAGATGTCAGCATTGCAGCTGTATTGAAATAGCTTGGCCAGGGAAACAAGAAATTCTGGAGCACAAGCCTTCAGTGCTATTGCTGGAATTTTGTAAGGGCCCATAGGTTTTGCAATGTCGAGAGCCTTTAGCCATTTCTTGATATCACATGGAGTGAATTCAATTGACTGAAGACCCTGATCTGAGATGCTGGGAACTTTTAGAAGAAGCTGAGATGGATCATCCATTCAGCACATCTGGCTGAAGATTGTTGCAAATGCTTCATCTTTATCTCTTACACACTGACGTGCTGGATGTTCCCATCTTTGAGGATAAGGATATTTAAGGATCCTCCTCCTCCAGTGAGTAATTGGCCACCAACATTCACAACTGGATGTGACAGGACTACAGAGTGGAATTGCATAATTCTGTCAATTACTTATTGCTTATGCTGTTTGGCAGGGAAGTAGTGCTGTATAGTAACTTCACTTTTAAGTATGACACATACTGCTGCTGGTTTATCCTTCTGCACTCTTTATAAAACAAGAGTTGATGTCCTGGCTTGTGATAAAGGTAGATAGGGATATGGCAGACCATGAATTGAGTTTAAGTGCAATTGTTTTGCTGATGGCCTTTTGTGATGGATGTAAAACAAATCTCCTCAAACCTGAAGAAAGTTCCTCATCAGTTGCTGTAAGTTGTGGTCTTAACCAATAATTCAGAGACATTATTAACCTTTAAATGCAGAAACAATGTTGCCCTGTGCCTCTTGCAAGCACATAGGAAACTAACTTGAAGAAAGACTGGGGAACAGCAAGTCCAGACAACCTTTTTTTTTAATTCATTAATGGGATTATGGTTATTGTTGGCTAGGCCACCATTTCTTGCCCATCCCCAATTGACCAGAGGGTAGTTATATATCAACAACATTGCTATTGGTCTGGAGTCACATGTAAGTGACCAGGAAAGGACAGCAGTTTCCTTCCCTAAAGGATGTTAATGAACCAGATGGATTTTTCTCGACGGTTACTTTATGGTCATCAATGGACTCTTAATTCCAGGTTTTTTATTTAATTTCAAATTCCAGCATTTGCTATAGTGAGATTTGAACTCAGGTCCTCAGAACATTTATCTGTGTCTCTGAATTAATAGTCTGGCAAAAGTAGCAAAGTGGCATTTCTTCCCCTGATGGGTTTATCTGAGTGAACCCTGTGGACAGGCAGCATTGCACTTCCTCATCAGTCTTCCCCTCTGCTTATTGCACCCACATTTTCTTGTGTCTGCTTGTGTTTATCTGTATGTGTGTGTGTGTAGGGGGAGATTTATGGAGGGGTTAGCATTTTAACTAGTAGAGTTACATGTTAATAGCTCATAGCAAAAATTTCCCTGAAATAATGAGTAATTGTTGTTCAGAATAGGCACTTGCTTTGTACTTTCTGGGTACTTTCTGTCAACCTGGGTCTAAAAACAGTATATTGGGAAATTTTGTGTACTTTTACATAATCTTTAATATTTGTGATGATTTTAGGAACAATGAGACTTTATTTACAGCACACTACCTCAGGGAGATGTAAAACTTACTCATGCATGGCCAGATACTGCGAGACCTCATAACATGTAGAGGGCTCCCAGGGCAACTGCCTTCCAATTGTATAGCATTATGCTGCCACCTCTGGGATTGTAATGATGGTGTTTGGCAGATTCGCTGTAAGGTTATGATTCTGAATATGTCTGTGTCATGGTGTTGCTTTACTCATCCATGAGACAACCATCCCACTTTTGGCACTAGCTCTCCCAAAAATGTCAGTAATCAGGATTCTGTGGGGTGGACAGAACTGACTTTGTTATTGTCATTTCTGGCACACAGGTTGATCCCAGATGGTCATCCACTTTATTCCTTTGAGACTTATTAGCAGTTTGATACAATTGAGTGTCCATTTCAGAAGGCTAATAAGAGACAACAACTTTGGTAAGGACGGTGGCAGGCCATCAACTGGAAGGATACAGTGAATCAGTCGGATTTTGAAGTTTCATGGTCATCATTAGACTCTTAGCTCCAGATTTTTAAAATTCCGCTACCTGCCATAGTGAGATTCAAACCATGGTCCCCAGAATATCAGCTACACCTCTGCAATACTAGTCCAGTGACAATAGTACTGCGTCATTGTGTTTCAACTCCCAGCTTTCTTCTTTTCCTATACAGTCAGTTCTGCTATGATGCAATAATTACGTTCCTGCGCAACATCGCGTTAGAGAAAGTTGCACTATAGAAATAATCGGGCCTATAGGAAAAGCAGGATAAGGGGAAGGCCACCAAAAAAAGAACAATTCTTGTCGACTTGAAGATAGCAAATGTCACGCCACTATTTAAGAACTGATTGAGAGAGAAAGCAAGGAACTACAGATCTGTTAGCCTCACATCAGTAATAGGAAAGACGGTAGAATCTACTATAAAGGATGGAGTAAATAGACACTTGGTTGGTAATGATCTGATTTGGCATAGTGAGCATTGATTTGAAAATGGGAATTGTGCTTGATGAACTTGTTAGAGTTTTTTGAAGATGTTACTAACAAAATTGATAAAGAAGAATGAATGGATATAGTGTATGTAGATTTTCGGAAAGCTTTTGATAAAGTCCCACACAAGAATAATTAAAGCACATGGGATAGGAGACAGTGTACTGGCATGGATTAATGATTGGCTAACAGATAGAAAACAAAGAATAGGAATAAATGGATCAGGCTGTGATTAACAGGGTACCCCAATGATCAGTACTTGGGCCCAGCCATTCGCAATATATTTCAATGTTTAGGAGATTGTGACAAATGTACCATTTTCAAATTTGTAGATGATACAAAACTAAGTGGGAATGTGTGTTGTGGGGAAGATGTAAAGTGGCTTCAGAAGGATTTGGACAGGCTTAGTGAATGGGCAAGAACACAACAGATGAAATGTAATATGGAAAAATGTAGGGTAATGCTTTGGTAGGAGAAACTGATCAGCAGAGTATTTTCTAAAAGGTAAGAGGTTAGAAAGTGTAGATAGAGTCATGGAGCCATGCACACGGAAACAGACCCTTTAGTCCAACCAGTACATGCCAAACATATTTCCAAACTAAGCTAGTAGCACCTGCCTGCTCCTGGCCCATATCCCACCAAACTTTTCCTATTCATGTACCTATCCAAATGTCTTTTAAACATTGTAATTGTACCCACTTCCTCAGAAAGTCCATTCCACACACAAACTACTCTCTAAGTAAAAAATTTGCCTCTCATGTCTTTTTTAAAATCTCTCTCCTCTCACCTTAAAAATGTTCCCCCAGACTTGAAATCCCCCAACTTAGGGAAAAGACTACCATTAATTCTATCTATACCTCTCATTATTTTATAAATTTCTATCAGGTTGCCTCTCAACCTCCTATGCTCCAGTGAAAAAAGTCCCAGCCTATCTAGCCTTTCTCTATAACTCAAATTTTCCATACCCAACAACATCCTGGTAAATCTCTTCCCAACCCACTCCAGCTTGATAATATCCTTCCTATAACTGGGAGACCAGAACTGGCCACAATGTTTCAGAAGAGGCTTCACCAATGTCCTGTACAACCACAATATGACTTCCCAAATCCTACAGTCAAAGGACTGAGCAATGAAGGAAAGCATGCCAAACGCCTTTCTAACCAACCTATCTTTATATGATGAAAACTTCAAAGAATTATGTACCTGCACCCCTAGGTCGCTCTGTTCTACAACACTGCTCAAGGCTCTACCATCAATTGTATAAGCCCTATCCTTGTTTGTTGTACCAAAATGCAATACCTCACGTTTATCCAGATTGAACTCCATTTGCCATTTTTCAACCCATTGACCCATTTGCTCAAGATCACTCTGTAATCTTAGAAAACTGTTACTATGCCATCAATTTTGGTGTCGTCAACAAACTTACTAACCATGCCTTCTATATTCTTATCCAAATCATTTATATAAATGACAAACAAAAGAGAACCCAGAACCGATCTCCGTGGGACACCGCAGGGGACAGGCCTCCAGTCCGAAAAGCAACCCTGCACCACCCCCTCGCTGTCTCCTGCTGTTAAGCCAATTACGTATCCAATTGTCATGCTCACCCTGAATCCCATGTGACCTAACTTTGCTAATTAGTCTACCATGCAGAACCTTGTCAAAGGCTTCTCTAAAATTCAAATAAGCAATATCCCGAAGAAGGGTAATACCCGAAATGTTGACTGCTCCTTTCCTCCAGATGCTGCCTGGTTTGTTGTGTTCTTCCACCCTCCTGTTTGTCTACTTTGGAATCCAGCATCTGCAGTTTTTTTGTCTCTAAATAATATCCACTGCTGTACCATCATCAATCTTTTTGGTAACTTCCTCAAAAAACTCAATCAAGTTTGTGAGAGACGATTTTCCTTGCACAAAACCATGCTGACTATCCTAATCAATTTTTGCCTCTCTAAGTGTCCATAAATCCTATCTTTAATAATCATCTCCAGCAATTTATCCACAACCAAAGTCTTTCTTAAACAAAGTTGCAACATTAGCCACCCTCCAGTCATCAGGCACCTCACCTGTAGTGAGAGATGATGCAAATATTTCTGCAAGGGGTCTCGTCATTTCCTCCCTTACTTCCCACAACGTTCTGGGATACATTAGATCAGGTCCTGGAGAGTTATCCACCTTTATATTCTTTAAGGTCTCCTAAACTTCCTCTTCTGTAATGTGAACTGTTTTTAAAACATGCAAGTTTATTTCTCTGCATTCTCTAGACTCCATTTCTTTCTCCACAGTAAAAACTGACTTGAAATATTCATTTAGAATATCTCCCATCTCCTGGAGTTCAACACAAAGATGATCTCCTTGAACCTTAAGAGTCCTTACCCTCTCTCTATTTACCCTCTTGCTCTTAATGTATTTGTAGAATCTCTTTGGATTATCCTTAACCTTATCTGCCAATGCTATCACATATCTCCTCTTTGTCTTCCTGATTTCTCTCTTTAGAATGCCCCTACACTCTTTATATTTATTAAGGGATTCAATTGAACTATGTTGTCTATATCTAAAATAAGGTTCTCTTTTATTCTTGACTAGAACCTTAATATCTTTATTCATCCATTGTTCCTTAATGTTACCAGCCTTACCCTTCACTCTAACAGGAACAAAATGCTTCTGAACTCTCATCATCACACTCTTGAATACCTCCCACTTGTCAGACGTCCTTTTACCTATGAACAGTCTACTCCAATCAACTTTGAAAGTTCTTGTCTCATACCATTAAAATTTGGCTTACTCCAATTAAAAACTTTAAGGAAGGTTTATCCTTTTCCATAACCATTTTGAAACTAACAGAACTTTGATCGCTACATGCAAAGTGATCCCCCACTTTACTTCAGTCACCTGCCCTGCCTTATTGCCCAAAAGGTCTAAGTTTAGCTCTTTCTCTAGGATGAGCATCCATATATTGATAAAGAAAATTTTCTTTAACACATTTGACAAATTCTTCACCATCCAAACCTTTAACACTATGGTAGCCCCTGTCAAAGTTTGGAAAATTATGATCCGCCATTATTACAACCATATTATGCTTACATATATCTGAGATCTCCCTACATATTTGTTTCTCAATTTGGCTCTTAATATCGGGGGCCTATGGTAAAATCCCATCAAAGTGATCTTTCCTTTCCTATTTGTAGTTTCTACCCATATATTTTCACCAGACAATTTTTCAGGAATAACTTCCCTCATAATGTATTCCTTAATCAAAAACACCGTTCCCCTTCCCTTTTTGCCTCCTTTTCTAACCATCCTGTAGCATCTAAAACCTAGAACATTGAGCTGCCAGTCTTGTCCACCTCTCATCCAAGTTTCTGTGATAGCTGTGATATCACAATCCCATGTTCTTAAACGTGCCCTGAGTTTATCAGCCTTACCTCCAAAACACCTTGCATTGAAATAAATGCAATTTAGTTCTTCAGAGTTAGTACATACTCTGACTCTCTCTAGTTTTTCTTTTCTAATTAACCTGCTCTCCTCACATTCAGAACCTTCCCCATCAATCCTTCTGTTTACGCTGGTACTTAGAATTCCTCCACTTCCCCTCTCTATCAGTATAAAGTCTCCCTTAATGGATTGAGCAAATCTCCCTGCCCAGATATTGGTCCCTTTCCAGTTTAGGTTATACCCATCCTTTTTGAACAGGTCTTTTCTATTTCAAAAGACATTCCAATTGTCCAAAAACCTGAATCCCTGAACAATATACCAGCTCTTCAGCCATTGATTTATCTCCTTTAACATTTTTTTCCTTCCCTCGTTTGAGTTTGGCATTGGGAGTAAACCAAAATGACTACTTTGAAGGTTCTATTTTTTAATCTTCTACCTAACCTCTTAAATTCACTCTGTACTGTACTGTTTTAATCTTTTCCCTAAAAATGCCATTCCCACTAATGTGTACAATAATTTCTGGCTTCTCAATCTCACCTTTAACAATATGCTTGAAATGTTTAGGGGTGTCCTTAATTGTAGGACCAGGAAAGCAACAAACCATCCTAAATTTACACTCACTGCCACAGGATCTCCTGCCTATGCCCCTGACAGGAGAGTCCCCTATAACAATAATTCTATTAAATTTTGTCAAATGCTGCCTAACCTAAGAATCATTCCAAGTGTCCAATAACTGACTGGCCCTTCCATTTTCCTCGCACAGACTATCTCCTTCTACAGTTCCCAAAACTGAATATCTATTTGAAAGACGAATAGCCAATGGAGACTTTTGAACTACCTTCTTACCTTTCCCGACAGTTACACATCTAATCTGGCTGTTCCTGCTGTGTAATAACTTTCCTAAATCTACTAGCCATCTCATTTGGTACCTCATATATGCCCTTGGGGAGGTGGTGGCCTACTGGTATTATTGCTGGATTGTTAATCCAAAAACCCAGCTAATGTTCTGGGGACCCAGGTTTGAATCCTGCCACAGCAGAAGGTGGAATTAGAATTTAATAAAAATCTGGAATTAAGAGTCTAATGATGACCACAAATCCATTGCCAATTGTTGGAAAAACCCATCACTAATGCCCTTTAGGGAAGGAAACTGTCATCCTTACCTGGTCTGGCGACATGTGACAACAGACCACAGCAATGTGGTTGACTCTTGACTGCCCTCTGGGCAATAAATGCTGACCTGGCCAACGATGCCCTCGTCCTGGGAATGTTTAAAAAAAATTAAGCCGAGAAAAGGTTTTGGTAAGACCTTATATAAACTACCTTTCATTACCTACAGAAAATAATGTTAAAATGGAAAAGATTAAAAATATATCAAACATATAAAAATTAAATAAAATCAACCACTTAGTTGATTAACTGAATAAAAAAGACTCCTCTTCAAAAAATTCCTCGAAGAAAGAAAATCTTCTCCAGAGCAAAGCATGTGTAGGAAACTAAAACACAACTCCTTATTAAAAAAAAAACTATTCGGTTTTCAAAACAAAACATTTGCAATGTTAAAAATCCCTTCTAAGATTCTTTGCAACATGAAAAAATCCTCTAAAACACATATAGGCATTTTTTAAATTTCTGAATTTAGAATTAAAGAAAACTCAGCTGTTCACAGCTGACCATTAAAAGCTCGTTTAAAAAAAAAAGTTTGTTTAAAAAAATATGCAAAGGGATCCAAGATTTCCTTGTCCTTAAGTCACCAAAAGTACGCACAGTGATGCAGCAAGCTATTTGGAAAGCTGAAAGAGGATTTGAGAACAGGAATTCTGCTATAACATGGTAGTTGCATTCCTGTGCAACACTGCAGTATAGAAAATCGCACTATTGAAATAATGAGACCTATGGGAAAAATGGGTGATTGAGCATGTGGAAGATTGAATGCTTGATTAACAGTGTAGAATGAATAGGTTATTTATTTTACAAATATTGTAGCAAGATGATATGTAATCTGATGTTTTATACTTATACTGCTATATGTGCATTGAGGAATGAGTGGAATATCTTTGATTCTGAGTGTCTGTACATACATTATCCTTAAAGCTGCTAGTTTCTTATCTCTAAGTAACATGATCTAATTCCAGACGTGCTGCAGTATTTATTTACATCTGTACATGGTAGATTATCAAATAAAACTCTAGTGTCATGTCTGAGACCTCCTTCTACACATGCTACAAGACCATAAGATATAGGAGCAGAACTGGGCCATACAGCCCATTCAATCTTGACTGATATGTTTCTCAAACCCATTCTCCTGACTTCTCTCTGTAACCCTTGATCCCGCTTACTAAGCAAGAGCATATGTATCTCTGTCTTGAATACAATCAAAGACTTGGCCTCCACAGCCCTCTGAGGTTATGAGTTCCACAGATTCACCACCCCCTGGCTGAAGAAATTTCTCCTCATCTCAGTTCTAAAGGGTTATCCTTTCATCCTGGTACAGTGCCCCCAGATCCTGTTCTCTCCTACCACTGAAGAAACTCAAGCATAAAAATGCGGGCCACCTGCGGGTCAGGAGAGAGAGAGTGCTGTTGAAAATACTGCATCTTTGGGTGAGATAAGAGTCTGAAAAGCCTGGCCTCTCAGATGGGATGTAAAGATTCTGTGGCACTGTATAAAGGATCAAGGCAGTTAATCCTAATGTCCTGAACAATATTTATCCCAAAATTTACTTCACTTGAGAGAAATCAAATCTGATTATTAACTCATTGTTATTTGTGGAAGCTTGCTGTGCATAGTTGGTTGCTATATTTTCTACACTGCAACAGTGATTACACATCGTGTTGCAAATCACATTTTGGCCTTGAGTTTTTTGGACTGAGGGAGATTCCATAGATGGGTAAAAACGGTGGATGGGATCTGATTGTAAAGTTTCCAACCCGTTCCTGGAGCGTTTGACAAACATCCCTCGTCTCTGTGAAAAATCACATATTGGTCAGTTCTGCAATTTGGAAGGTGAAAAAGTGTGTGGTTTGGGTTTTCCCGAGCCCATGTGAAAATCTGGCCCACTGTCTTTCAGTGATATTAGTGCAGGACACATATCGGCCCAGATACTAGGAGGAAAATGTCTCCTCTTTGCTTGAAAATAATATCAATGGAGAGGACTGACGGAACATTGCTTTCATATCCTTTCTGAAAAACATCACTTGGATTTGGCCAGAGGTACAGTTTAGGTATTCAGTTTATAGGACGTGACACCAATTTATGAATGGATCACAAGTGAAATGATAGCAAAATAAGAGATCACCAGAACTACAACCTATGTATACACCAAAGTATCAGTTTCAATATTCAGTTAGAGACAAAATCACTGGATCCCCCTTAGACACTAGCCTCACGCCTGGCTTACATGGGAGTTCACAATAATTAATAATTTCAACCAATAAAACTAATGTACTGTGGTTCCACCTAGATTCATGTAAAGTTTGACATGTATTTACCTGTGTTTGACTCCCATTAGAATTCTTTCAATAAAACAGGAAAGAATTGCTTGTTTCAATAAGGGCTTCATTCAGTCACTTTTCACTTTTCCCGTGTAACCACTTTACAGGATAACTGGTACATAATGGCCAGTCATGCAGAAATCATGTGATTTTATGGTGTTTTACACCCTTCTTTCCTGCTTCTTATCAACTATTCTGCACTAACCCTAGCAGCACTATTAGTGTCAGGCAAGTTAAATTCAGCTGAACTGGATGACGTCTCCACTTATGTAATGCATCGTTCACTGGTACATTTTGCTAACTTTTGTTTGTGTGGTTTTCATGCATTAATAAGTTCATCCTCTCCCTTATACCAAAAAAGAAGCATTTTGGTGGCTCAGTTCTATTTCAATTATTAGATCACACACAGGTTTTCAGTAGTCAAAAACATTCAGGGCATAAGTTAAGAAATTCAAGGAAATTTTAGTTTTGGAACCTTTAAGGTGCACTGTGGTTACTTAACTTTCATAAAAGGCTGTGGATCTTTTCACTCCATATTCTATGTACGAAATTTGCACAGATCTTCAACAACGCTGCATTTAGAGAATGTTAAGCCCAATTGCATGTTCATCATTCACCATTCTCCATTTCCTTAATCTTTTGATTAGCTTTCTGACCCTTCCAAACTCACAAACCCTCCCACTTGATAGGGTGAGGGGAGCAAATTCATGGGAACCCAACTTGTAAGCCCCCCTGCATGCCACTCACTATCCTGACTTGGAAGTATATCATCGTTACTTCAGTGTTGTTGAGTGAAAATCCTGGAGATCCCTCTCTAACGGCACTGTATTGCACCTACACCACATGGACTGCAGCAGTTCAAGAAGGTAGCTCACCACCAGCGTCTCGCTGAAACTTAGGGATGGGCAATAATTGCTAGCCCATGTGGTGACAAGCACATATCTCATGAAAAGCATAAATAACAAAGTTGCTGCCTTGCCACTTGTAGCCTATGCTCCTTAAGAATGACAATAAAAAGGAAAAAGGCAGAATCAATTATATGTCATTAACTAACTCATTATGATAGAATTATCTGAAATGATAAAAACTGTGTGATGGTTCCAAGCTTGAGTTTAGAACCAAATGATATTTTGAGTAGTTGCTAAATAAAAAAAAAATCAATTACAACAGATTAACCACTTAAGTTATTTTCATTGGGTCAGGACTTTTTTTTTAAATTTGAAGGGTTGGATTTTCACTGACAGCTCCATTAGATATTAAACATGTATCTTTGCATTAATCTGCTTCAATGGATGTTTATTGCAATTGCAGAGTTCCTAAGAGCTGAACATAGTGGATATTGAGTAAGTGGCTATGGGGAGTATACAACCTGGATGTGGTAGGGGGAGTAAGCATGGGCACACAGAGAACTTGAAGAATCTGATGGGGCATGAAAAGGAACAGGGGTTTGTGAGGGATGCTGTGTACCAAGGGAAATGAGAGTGGATGAATATGGGAAGCTGGACTGTTGACCCTATAAACTGAGGGGATGCTTCTACCCAATCTGTCTTGGCACCCGTACTCCTCTGATACCACCTCAGGTGTTGGGATACCCAAACCCTTCCCAATCACACTTCTCAGAGTTGTAACTGTGATGGATATGGCTAAGATGACAAGCTGGGGCTTTTGAAGTATTGACAGGGCTGGATTCTTGCTTCCTAAAGTTGAGGGGAAAATCAAGCTTCAATGTACATATGTTGATTGATATGAATGCAAGTTATGAATTCTACCAAATGCAATTAGCTCTTTGCCAAGTATTTGGCTCAGAAATGCCAAATGTTTTTATGTTATAGCTCCCAATATTTTTAAGAGGCCCTTCAGATAGATAAGGTTGATCAACCGATGTCTGGGGTGAAAGCTTCTGACATTCCTCCTCCTGCCATCTTTCTCCATTTTCTTTGGAACCTTGAAGTAGGTGGGATATTTTTCACCAAACAGTATGACACAAATTATTCACTGAGAGTAGAAACAGAGTCAAATGCAGTGGCATATTAGAAATTCTCAGTTAAGCAAGGCTCTTTCCTCCTAAATTAACATAATACAATGAAAGAAATCACACAACCCCAGGTTATAGTCCAACAGGTTTATTTGAAAACACAAGGATTCGGAGCCTTTTTCCTCCTTCAGGCGTTAGTGAGAAAGGTGGCATCAGACACTGAATTTATAAGTAAAAGATCAAAAGCTCATACCACTCATTATAATGTATTAAACAAATCTGAGAAGCTGTTAAATCTTTAATCAGTTAGCAAGTTTTAATTGATTAATATGTCTATGTGAATCCCTGAATTCCTTTCAAGTCACTGCCCTGAGAGAACTAAAGGTTTTATCAGTGTAAAGAAGAGGTGACATTTTAGGTCAGACAATGCATGTTAGGTATGAGGCCTTGTTTCGAATCTGTTTGTATTTTGGTTTGGAGTCAGACTGGTTTCATTTCTAAAGTAGGAATTTATAAAACGCCACATTGACAGTCTATCTATAAATTGTGGCTTTTTGAACAAAATAAAATGTATCTGCAAATATAAATTCACCCCGTAGATTCACGTGTGTGTGTGTGTGTGTGTGAGGGAGAGAGAGTGTGCATGAGTGTGTGTATGTGTGGGTGTGTGTGTGGGTATGTGTGTGTTGGTGGGTGGGGTGGGGGGGAGGAGAGAGAGTGTGTGCGTGTGGCAGAGTGTGTGTGTGGGAGAGAGAGGGTGTGCTTGTGTATGTGGGAGAGAGAAAGAGTCTGTGTGTGTGTGTAAGAGAGAGTGTGGTGGGGTCACCTGTAGTGCGACATGAACCCATGATCCTGGTTGAGGCTGTCTTCACGGGTGTTGAACTTGGTTATCAACCTCTGCTCAGCGACCCTGTTGTTGTGTATCCTGAAGTCTGCCTTGGAGGGCATTTACCTGAAGATCCGAGGCCAACTGTCCTTGACCACTGAAGTGATCCCCCCGCCGGAAGGGAACATCCCTGTCTGGTGATTGCTGCGTGGTGTCCATTCGTATCATAATACAGTGAAGTTAGCTGAACAACTACATAGAAATTGACAAAAATAGCAATAATTTTAAAGTAGGGATACAGAAACCATTGCTGACTCACACGATTGCAATAATTTGTTCAGAAATTGAGAACACCGGTCTCTGGAACATTGGCACAAACAGCATCTGGAAGAACAATCATAGCAGCAGTGACAATTTTAAAAATTCTTTGAACAGTTGTATTGATTAATTATAAGGTGATTGGGCATGTGGAAGATTGAATGCTTGATTAACAGTGTAGAATCAATAGGTTATTTACTTTACAAATATCGTAGCAACATGATATGTAATCTGATGTTTTATACTGATACCGCTACATGCGCATTGAGGAATGAGTCTGGAATATCTTTGACTCTGGATATCCATACGTACATTATCCTTAAAGCTGCTGGTTTCTTATCTCTAAGTAACATGATCTAATTCCAGATGTGCTGCAGTATTTATTTACATCTGTACATGGTAGATTATCAAATAAAACTCTAGTGTCATGTCTGAGACTTCCTTCTACACATGCTACAAGACCATAAGATATAGGAGCGGAACTGGGCCATTCAGCCCATTTGATCTTGACTGATGTGTTTCTCAAACCCATTCTCCTGACTTCTCTCCGTAACCCTTGATCCACCTTACTAAGCAAGAACATATGTATCTCTGTCTTGAATACAAAGAATCAAAGACTTGGCTTCCACAGTCCCCTGAGGCAATGAGTTCCACAGATTCACCACCATCTGGCTGAAGAAATTTCTCCTCATCTCAGTTCTAAAGGGTTATCCTTTCACCCTGATACTGTGTCTCCGGACCCTGTTCTCTCCAACTAGTGGAAACATTTTCTCTACGTTCACTCTATGTGGTCTTCTCCATATCCTCTGAGTTTTAATCAGATTCCCCTCATCCTTCTCAACTCCATTGAGGACAGATCCAGAGTTCTCAACCACTCCTCATATGACAAGCCACCTAATCCCAGGATCATTCTTGTAAACTTCCTCTGGATCCTCTCTAATGTCAGCCTATGTTTCCTTAGATACTGGGCCCAAAACTGCTCACAATGTTCCAAATGCAGTCTGACCAAAGCCTTATACAGCCTCAGCAGTACATCTTTATTCTTGATTTCTAACCATCTGTAAATGAATGCTAACATTGCATTTCCCTTCCTTACTGCCAACTGAACCTATATTTTAAGAGAATCCCGAACTAGGATTCCCAAGTCTCTTTGTGATTCGGATTTCACAAGCCTTTCCTGTCATTCCCCATTCTTCTCATTGCTCATTATAGATTGGTGTCTTCTTTCTTACCGATGCCAGAGTCATATCTTCAGTTACGCCATGATTATTTACCCGAATCTTAACACACGACACATAGGGCTCTGAGAATATGGACACATGAGGGACCAATGGAAGGTGTAAGGAGGTAGAGCCATTGTAGGTAGGAGATCATGTGATGACACATCCATAAATGTATTCAACCTGAGTGACAATCCTGAACTCAGCTTGAGGCAAGAGGCTGTCTGTGTCTTCTGAATGTGTTATGGGACCTTGCTGACACCTCTACTTGGTTCAGTTCTGAATTTGCCTATTACACAGCGTGGGAACATGCACTATGTGCCAAGAAGGCCTCAAGCTTCAGCATCAGGTAATGAAAGAGGCAGGCCACATCTACACAGCAGCAGCAGTCTAGACACCAGATGTAACAAGTACTCGAATAACATTAGTTTGAATCAAAAGCAGACATAGTGTCACTATGCAGGAACAAGGAAAAAAGAGCAAAGAACAGTACAGCACAGGAACAAGCTGTTCAGCTTACCAAGCCTATGCTGACACATGATGCCTCTCTAAGTTAGAAACCTTTTGCCTTCATGCAATCCATATTCTTCTATTCCTTGCCTATTCTATCTGTTAAGATGCCTCTTAAATTTAGCTATTGTATCTGCTTCTGCCACCTCCTCTGGCAGTGGATTCCAGGCACCCACCACCCTCTGCGTAAACAACTTGCCTGTCACATCTCCTTTCAACTTACCCCCTTTTGTCTTAAACCTATGTACCCTATTGATATTTCTACCCTGGGAAAAAGACTGACTATCCATTCTATCCGTGCCTCTCATCATTTTGTAAACATGTATCAAGTCGCCCCTCAGCCTCCAAAGTTCAAGTTAAAAAAAACTAATTTGTTCAATCTCTTTGTAGCTAATAACCTCCAAGGTTCTTCAGTAGATTTGTACCTCTGGTTGTGAACACCAACTAGCAACAAAAAGACATGACCAGTACTCACTTGTCTCCATTCACATGGATAAGGAGAACCACCAGTTCGATTGGGACAACATCAGGATCCTAGGACAGGCCAAACAGAGACAAGCACAGGAATTTCTAGAAGCGTCGTTCTCCACCAAGAAGCCCATCAATAAACACATAGAATTAGACCCTTTATATATACCACTGCGAAGAAAAACCGGAAATGAGGTAACCAATTCCAGCAGACCCCAGAGTTTAAATACCAGGCGGGAAAACACAACAGTGCTTCATCGGAGGCTGCAGTGATGATGTTACCCAGCAGAGTAATGAAACGTCTGCGAACTAACGAACCAGCTCCGCGAGCAAACCAACCACAGTAATAACCTCCAAATAACACAGTGTGGAGCCGGAGGAACACAGCAGGCTAGGCAGCATCAGAGGAGCAGGAAAGCTGACGTTTCGGGTCAGGAAGAAGGATCCCGACCCAAAATGTCAACTTTCCTGCTCCTCTGATGCTGCGTGACCTGCTGTGTTCCTCCAGCTCCACACAGTGTTATGTCTGACTCCTGCATCTGTAGTTCTTGCTATCTCAATAACCTCCAAATCACGTGTTTTATACATACATACATCCTGTTAAAGCTATTTTTTACATACCCTCTCCAAAGCCTCCAGGTCCTTCTGGTAATGTAATGACCAGAAGTGTACACAATATTCCAAATATGACCTAAATACAGTTCTATGTAGCTGCCACATGACTTGTCAATTTTTATACTCTATGCTCTGACCAATGAGGGCAAACATACTGTATGATTTCTTCGCCATCTTATCCACCTTACCCGCTTTCAGGGAACTGTAGACCTGCACGCCCAGATCCTTCTGTGTGTTAATGCTTCTAAAGGTTCTGACATTTACTGTATACTTCCCTCCTGCATTAGACCTTCCAAAATATATCACCTCGCATTTGTCTGGATTAAGGGTGGCATAATGGTTCAGCGGTTAGCATTGCTGCCTCACAGTGACAAGAGACTTGGGTTTGATTCCACCCTCAGGCTGTGTGGAGTTTTGCACATTCTCCCTGCATCTGCATGGGTTTCCTCTAGGTGCTCTATTTTCCTCTCACAATCCAGAGATGTGCAAGTTAGGTGGATTGGCCATGCTAAATTACCATAGTGTCCAGGGATGTGCAGGCTAGGTGGATTAACCATAGGAAATGTAGGGTGGGGTGGGTCTGAGTGGGATGAGCTTCAGAGAGTCGGTGTGGGTTCAGAGGGCCAAATAGCCTGCTTCCAAACTATAGGGATACTATGACTCTAAATTGATTCGCCATTTCTCTGCCCAAACTTCCAGCTTTTCTATATCCTACTGTAGCTTATGACTGCAGCTCCTCCAATCATTGTGTTATCCACAAACTTACAAATCAGACAATTTACATTCTCCTCCAAATCATTTATATTACAAACAAGAACAACACTGATCCCTGTGGAACACCACTGGTCACAGAAATCCAGTCAGAAAAACACCCTTCCACTGTTACACACTGTATTCAATGACCAAGCCAATTCTGCATCCATCTTACCAGTTCACTGCAGATCCCACGTGACTTCACCTTCTGTATCAGCTACCATGAGCGACCTTGTCAAAGGCCTTGTTAAAGTCCATGTGGTCAACATCCACTGCCTAGCCCTCAATCATCTTTGTCACTTACTCAAAAAACACAATCCAGTTTGAGAGATCTGACTTCCCCTGCACAAAGCGATGCTGCCTATTGTTAACAAACCAATATTTTTCCAGATGTGAAAAAATCCAGACCCTAATAATCTTCTCCAGTAATTTCACTACCATTGACATAAGGCTCACCAGCCTACAATTACCTAGGTTTTCCCAATATCCCGTCTTAAACAAAGGAATAAGATTGGCTCTTCTCCAGTCCTCTGGGACCTCTCCTGTGACTAAAAAGAGTACAAAGATTTTGTACAAGGCCCCAGCAATTTCTTCCTCTACTTCCCCCAGTATTCCATCATAGATCCCATCAAGTCCTATGAACTTAATGCTTTTCAAAACACCTAACACCTCCTCATTTTTTATGTTGACATGCCCTAGAATATAGCCCACTCCAGACCCCCACCCCACTCTAGACTCACCATCCACCATCTTCTTCTCCTTTATTTGTTAAGGACCTCACCCACTTCTTCTGGCTCCACGAATAAATTCCCTGCTTTGTCCTTGAGTGGACCTACCCTTTTCCTAGCTACTCTCTTGCTCCTTATGTATGCCTTAGTCCAGTTTGCCAAGTACATTTCATGGCCACTTTTAGCCCACCTAACCTCTTGTTTATGCTGTTTCCTGCTTTCTTTATATTCTTTGAAGGTTCTGTCTGTCTTCAGTTTTGTAATTCTTACGTATGCCTCCTGTTCATTTTTAACTGAGGTCACAATTTCTTTTGCCGTCCAAGGTCCCCAAATTGTCATCCTTTTCCTTCATCTTCACAGGAACTGGCCCTGAACTCTAATCAACTGGTCTTCAATTGATGTTAACATGACAGATGTGGATTAACCATCAAACAGCCACCCACAATTTATATTCCCTAGTTCCGACCTAAAAATGTCATAATTAGTCTTCTCCCAATTTAGTACTTTGACTCAAGGAAAACACTAATCCTGATCCGCAGTAACTTAAAATTTGTGGAAATATGGTCACAAGTCCCAAAACGTTCCCCCCGTCTGAACCTTTGATCACCTAGTCGGACTCATTCCCCTATTCCAGGTCAAGTATGGTCCCTTCCCTAGTTGGCCTTTCTATATTGCTTGGAAACCTTCCTGGATGCACCTGATAAATTCTCCCTTATCTGCTGTATCCTATGGCAATCCTCCTCACCATCTGTAGCTCCTCCCATCATTGTATCAGCCACAAGCTCACTAATCAGACCACCTACAATCTCCTCCAAATCATTGATATCATAAACAAGAAAAGTCCCAGCACTGATCCCTAGTACTTAAGGAGTCCTAGTCAATACTGGGGAAGTTAAACTCAACCAGCGCATCAACCCTGCTGGTTTGAGATCTGTCCACATATCTGTTCCTCTACCTCTCGCTAGGTGTTGGGAGGCCTTAGTGCAACTCCATCAAAACTTTTCCTATTCCTGAGTCTCAGCTGTATGGCGTCGGTGGATGAGCTCCAAGGTGTCCTCCCTCAGCACAGCTGTGATGTTCTCCCTGATCAATATCACAATTTCCCTCCTCTTTTACATCCCTCTGTCTCACCTGAAATATCTAAATCCTAGTACACTGAACTGAGTCTTGATTCTCTCTCAATGAAGTCTCTATAATAGCTACAACATTGTAGTTCCATGTACTAATCCAAGCTGTAAGGTCATCTGCCTTATGTGTTGTACTTCTCACATTAAAACAAACACACATTAAGACTGCCAGACTTGCTGTTTTAAGTCATTCGGAGATAGCAGAACGTGCAGGTGCTGGAGTCAGAGATAATAGAGTATGGAGCTGGAGGAATACAGCAGGTCAGGCAACATCAGGACTGATGAAGGGTGTAAACCTGAAACGTTGACTCTCCTGCTGCTCTGATGCTGCCTGACCTGCTGTGTTCCTCCAGCTCCATACTGTATTGACTGCTGTTTTAAGTAACATCTTTCCTGTCTGTTCTTCCTCTTAGCTTTACTGGCCTTAGTCTCTAACTCAGTCATTTAACTTGCCGACCTACTGCTCTGGTTCCCGCCCCTTGCAACACTAGTTTAAGCCCTGAGCAACACTAGCAAATCGCCCTGCTCGGATATTGATGCCTCTCCAGTTTTGGTGCAAAACAACCTTCTTGTACAGGTTCCATCTATCCTGGAAGAATTCCCAATGATCCACATATCTGAATCCCCCTCTCATACACTAGCTTTTTAGGCACATATTTAACTGCATGCATATATCTTCCTTCTCGGAGCCTTACTGGCATGTGGCACAGGGAATAATCCCAACATTGCAATTCTCGAAGTCCTGCTTTCCTACCTAACACTTTGAGCCCCCTTTGCAGGAGCTCATCATTCTTCTTGCATATGTCATTAATACCAACATCTACCACAAAATCTGGTGTTCACCCTTTTGTTTGCGAATGTCCCATGCCCGCTCTAAGATATCATTGACCCTGGCACCAGGGAGGCCACTCACAATTCTGGAGTCTGTTTTGTGGCCACAGAAACGCCTGTCTGTGCTCCTGACTATGGAGGCCCCTATTATTACAGCTTTACTTTGACTCTCTGCTGCAAAGTAACAGAACCAGCTATGGTGCCACCATTCTGGCTGCTGCTGTTGCCATCCCCTGATAGCATTTAAAAGTATCCAAAATGGTATTCCTGTTAGAGAGGGGATAACCACAGGGGACTCCTGCACTTTATGCCTACTCTTTCTAGTAGTCACCCATCTCCCTGCCTGAACCTTGGGTGTGACTACATCTCTAAAACTCCTGTCTATGATGTTTTCCACCTCCTGCATGTTTGTAAGTGTGTCCAACTATTGGTCCAACTGATCCATGCAGTCTGACAGGAGATGCAATTGGACACTCTTCCTGAAGATGTTGTACTCAGGGAGGTTCGAACAGTCTCTGATTTCCCACATTCCACAGGAGAAACATGATTGACTGTCAGTTTTATCGTCTAACCACAATCTAATTAAAAATAAATTTCTATTAAATTAGTTTACAGCTAACTATATGGTCCCTAGTGTTAGATGCTCACCAAAAAAAATATTAAATACACTATTCTGTGAAGAACAGTTTAGATGCTATTATAAATCGCAGTACTGTACTACTCTCTCACTTGTCATCATTGATGGTCCCTTGCAGATGAAGATGACACTCTTCTACTCTCTGGGTGAGTCTGTAGGTAGGTGTACAGACCGATGTGGCTTCCACAGACACTGCCACAATTGGGGCAGAAGGTGGTCACAGGAAGGGGTGGGTGGGGTGTTGATGTGGCAGCATTCTCCTTATGCTGTTTTCGCCTGGTTTCCACTTTTTCCTGATGGCAAGTCTCGAGGTACTCAATGCCTTCCCAGATGCTTCTCTTCCACTTTGGACTGTCTTAGGCCAGTGATTCCTAAGTATCTGTGGGAATGCCACATTTCATCAGTGAAGCCTTGAGGATGTCACAAAAGCGCTTCCACTGACCACCTGGGGCTTACCTGCCCTTTTGAAGCTGGGAGTAGAGCACTTGCTTGGGGAGTCTCATGCCTGTCATACGGACAATGTGTCCAGCCCAATATAGCCGGTCAAGAGTGGTCAGTGCCTTGATGTTGGCCTGGTCGAGGATGGTGCGGCTTTCTTCACAGCAGATTTTCAGGGTCTTGTGCAGACAACATTGGTGATACTGCTCCATTGCCTTGAGGTGTCTGCTGCAGACAGTCCGTGTCTCAGAGCCATAAAGGAGGGCAGGAACCACCACAGCTCTGTATACTATGAGCTTGGTGTTGGATCTGATCTTGTTTTTCTTGAATACCCTGTTCCTCAGGCCACCAAAGGCTGCACTAGCACACTGGAGGCACAGCTGGATCTCTTCATCTATGAGTGCTTTAGTCGGCAAGACTTTCAGAGGTATTAGGAGTGGTCAGTGTTCTCTAAGGCCTCTCCATCGCCCTGGACAATCAGTGGTTCGCTCTGCAATGCCAGGCCAGGTTTTGACCTTCATCTTGCGGAGAATCAGGGTGAGACCCGTGGTCTCATGTACCTCTGTAAAGGTGCAGACAATGGTTGGGAGTTTATCCTCTGAGTTTGCACATACACAAGCATACTCTACTGCTAGCTTAAATTCCACTGCTCCTAAACCTTATGTGTATGAAAAGTATAATAGAAATTGAAGGTAATAAGAAAAGTACTACCTGACCACTACTCACCAATCAGGAGTCCTTCTGTCCAAAATTTCACTTTTGAACCAGTGATGTTAGGAAGTTCAACTTCTTCGGTACTCTTCGTGGTTATGCTGCTATTCGAAGCTAGGCCTGAAATGCCCTGCAGTCGAATTTTTGTCTTTTTTACTTCAAAAATTTACTTACTTCATAAAAAGCTTTGTGTATGTGTATGCATAGATATATGTATATATATTTATGTATATAGTTACAAATGCAGTTTGGTTCAGCACAGTGGCATATCGAGTGAACAAACAATCATTTGGGTTTGACTCTATCCCAACAAACTAAGTCATCTCTTACACGCACAAGACTATATTTACATTTGAGGCACTAGGAGGGTCTGATAACTGAATGAACCCCCAATTAACTTCAGCAGGAAGTCCTGAGACTATGGTCTTTCCCCAATGCACCTTAGTGGCAGCTACCCCAAGCTTCAATGCATCCCTCAGCACGTAGTACTGTTCTTTGGAATGTGCCAGTCTGCAACACTCAGTTGGGGGTCAAATCTTTGTTCTGGAAGACCAACAGGTTTTGGCCAGGTCAAAGAGTGTCTTTCACTGAGTTGATAGGCTCACTCAAGTTTTTACCTGCTTCGGTTAATATCTCCTCCCTTCAGCCTCTTTTGTTCCCCTTTGCGGCTGCTGATCAAGGTAAGGCTGCTACTAAACACTAACAGTCATGATGACTGCGCTGACGTCTCCCAGAATCCTCGTCTGTCCCTTCTCGCCATCACCCTCTGTTGGATGCTGATCCCCTTGTTGAGCGCCACGTCCTCCGCAAGCCCCTTCATGGTGACAGAGCCAACTTTGGCCAGAATCCAGAACAAGAACAGAAGTTGCTGGAAAAGCTCAGCAGGCCTGGCAGCATCTGTGAAGAAAAATCAGAGTTAACATTCCTCAGAACTGATGGTAGCTGGGAAAATGTCAGTTTATATGCAGAAAATAGGGAGCGGAATGGGGTAGGGAGTAAACATTAGGATAAAGAATTTAGCCTGAAGAGAGAGAAGAGCAGTTGGATAGACAAAGGAGTTGATAACGATCCAGCGGGGAGGGTGAATAGCTGTTAATGGGGACTGTTAGTGACTAACAATAGATAGTGTGTAATGGCAGGCTATGTGATCACAAGGCCTGGTGTGTGGGGTAGGGGCAAGGACATGGGAGAGTATAGGCCCTAAAATTATTGAACTCGGAGGGCTGCAGGATCCCCAAGCAGAAAATGAGGTGTTGTTCTAGGGTCTAGGCCCGAAACGTCAGCCTTTCTGCTCCTATGATGCTGCTTGGCCTGCTGTGTTCATCCAGCCCTGCACCTTGTTGTCTCGGATTCTCCAGCATCTGCAGTTCCTACTATCTCTGTTGTTCTTCTAGCTTGTGTTGAGCTTCACTGGAGCACTGCAGCAAGCCTGAGACAGAGACGTTGGTCAGGGAACAAGGTGGTGTCAAAGTGGCAGACAACAGATAGCACAGGGTCCTTTTTGCAAGCAGAATGTAGATGTTTTGTGAAGTGGTCTCCCAGTTTATGTTTCTTTTCCCTAATATAGAGGAGAACACATTGTGAGCAGTGAATGCAGTAGACTAGATTCTAGGAAATGGAGATGAAGTGTTGCTTCACCTGAAAGGTCTATTTGGGCCCTTGGATACTGGGGAGGGAGAAGGTAATTGGGCAGGTGTTACACCTTCACCGGTTACAGGGGAAGGTGCCGTGGGGATGTGGGGGACTGTTGGGGGTGAAGAAAGAGTGGACCAGGGTGTCCCAGAGGGAAGGGTCCCTGCGGAAGGTGGACAGGGAAGGGGAGAAGAATACGTGTGTGGTGGTGGCATCTCACTGGAGGTGGTGGAAATGGTGTCTGATGATCTTCTGGATGTGGATGCTGGTGGGATGGTAGGTGAGAATAAGGGGATCCCTGTTGCAGGAGGGAAGAAAGGGGGCGAGGGCGGAAATGCGGGAGATGGGTTGGACCTGGTTGAGGGCCCTGTTGACCATGGTGCTGGGGAATCTTTGGTTGAGGAAGAAGATGAAAATTTTGGAGTCTCCCTTGTCCAAGATGGCCTCATCTAAACAAATGCGATGGAGACGGAGGAATTGAGAGAATGGGATGGAGTCTTTACAGGAAGTAGGGTGTGAGGATGTATAGTCCAGGTAGCTGTGGGAATCAGTGGGTTTATATTGGATATTAGTGGCCAGTCAATCGCCAGAAATGGAAACAGAAATGTCGAGGAAGAGAGCGGAGGAGTCAGAGATAGACTAGGTGAAAGTGAGGGCAGGTGGAAATTGGAAGCGAAATTGATGAACTTTTCCAATTCCAGATGAGAAAGGGAAGCAGCATGAATGATATCATCGATATATTGGAGAAAGTGTTGTGGGTGGGGGCCGGAATAGGACTGGAACAAGGAATGTTCCACGTACCCCACGAAGAGATAGGCATAACTGGGGCCCATGCTGGTTCCCATGGCCACCCCCTGACCTGAAGAAAATGAGAGGCGTTAAAAGAGAAGTTGTTGAGGGTGAGGACACGCTCAGTCAAGCGGAGGAGGGCGGTGGTGGGTGGGGATGGTTCAGGTCTTTGCTCCAGGAAGAAGCGGAGAGCCCTAAGACCATAACCCTGATGGGGAGCGGACGTGTAAAGGGTTTGCACATCCATAGTAAAGAGGAGGTGGCTGGAGCCTGCAAACTGGAAATTTCAAAACCGGCGTAAGGCGTCAGAGGAGTCACAGATGTAAGTGGGCAAGGATTGGATTAGGGGAGAGAAGACTGAATCAAGGTAGGAAGAAATGAGTTCTGTGGGGCAGGAGCAGGCTGAAACAATGGGTCTGCCTGGACAGTCCTGTTGTGGATTTTTGGAAGAAGGTGGAAACAAGCTGTGTGAGCTGGGGGACTATCAGCTTGGAAGCAGTAGGCGGGGGGAGGGTCACCAGGTGAAATGAGATCAGTTACCATAGTTGATACACTGGCCTGATGCGTCATGGTGGGGTCATGGTCCAGGGGAAGACAGGTGGAGGTATCTGAGAGGTGGCGCTCAGCCTCTGCAATGTAGAGGTCAGTACGGCAGACTACAACAGCACCACCCTTATTGGCAGGCTTAATAACAAAGTCAGACTTAGATCTAAGTGCATGGAGTGCAGTCAGTTTGGAGGGAGATCGGTTGGATTGGGTGAGGGGGGGGCAGAGAAATTGAGGCGACCAATGTCACGACAGTTCTCAATCAACAGATTGAGTGCAGGTAAAAGGCCAGAAGGAAGGGTCCAGGAGGAGGGACAGTGTTAGAACTGGGTGAAGGGGTCTGTGGGACGGGGAGAAGACTCTTGTCCAAAGAAATGGGCACGGAGACGAAGATAGCGGAAGAAGAGTTCAACGACATGTCGTGCCCGAAATTCGTGAAGGTGGGTCACAGAGGAATAAAGTTGAGGCCTTTGCTGAGTACAGAACATTCAGCATCAGATAGCTGAAGGTTAGGAGGGATGGTGAATACCTGACAGCAGGTAGGATTGGGGGAGGGGATGGAGTCAGAGGGAAGGGGGAGCAGGAAGGTTCCAGAGGGCCATGGGTATCTCTGAGTTGTTGCATATTTTGGGCCTTGATGCCTGAAAGGAAAAGAAAAAGTTTCTTGTTAGCATGGCGAATGAACCGAAGGATGAAGTGGAACTGCGAAGTGGTGTAACCCTGAGCCAGTGTGTTGCAATACTGTTGGAGAGAGAGGTCAAGGGTGTGTAAGTGACGCTGCATGGCACTGAGTGTGGATCTCAGGATATGGCGAGAGCCGCTGTCTGTGGAACATTGAACAACATGGAGATATCCGTGATCTTGGGATGATTCAAAACATGAAGGATGAAACTTCAGTTGGAATCCACGTGGGGTGAATCTAAGCTGGAGGCAGTCACTGAGGAATGTTGATATGGCTGTGAGAAAGTGTCTTCAAAACTCTGCCATCACTTTATGGTTCAAATTTTTGTCAAGTTTCCTTTAAGATAAAGTTTCTAGCTGTTGCCTGCTAACTACAATATTATGCTGATTCTAATGTATTACATAGGCTGCAAGACACATTGCATTCAATGCAGATTTATAAATTAATTTCACATTTAGGTTTCACTTATGACTCAGTGGATAGCACACTTTGCTCTGTGCCCCTAGATGGTGGGTTCAAATCCTACTCCAGAGATCTGAGCACAGAAATCTAGGCTAACAACCTATCACAGTACTGAAGCTATACTGCACCATTAGAAGAGCATCTTTCAAATAAAACTTTAACTCAAGACCCTATCTGGTCTATTGTTTAATTTACAAAGATGCCATAGCATTATTTCAAAGAAGAGCAAAGAAACATAGGAATGTAGTAGGCTATTCAGCCCATTGAGCTTGCCCCCCCCCCCCTACATTCAATGGCTGATTGGACACTTCAATGCCTTTTACACAGTCCAATCCACATAACCCTCTCTGCACTGGTGATAAGGAATATATCAATCTCTACTTTTAAACATACTCAAAAACTAAGCTTCCACTGTCCTCTATGGTAGAGAATTCCAAAGATTCACTAATGATAATGCCAGGTGTAGTGGCTGTTTGAAGTCCAGTTAGGCACTTTTGCATGGTTACATCATTGATCCTAAATACCAGACTGTCTCTCAGCATTTCATTAAGGCTGAAATCAAAGTCACAAGTCTCTGCCAGTCATCTTAACCTAGTCAAAAATCCTGATATGGATTCTCTTCGTTCTCAAATTGCCGAGTAAAACTGATAGCATCTCAGAATTATAGGAGGCTTGGGATCATAATATTTCTTGCCTAAATCTGTCAACTCTTGAAAGGTTTTAGTATCTGGTGCCACAGGGAAGATTAGGCTCCTAATAACCAAAAAAGCTGCATGTCCACAAGCTGTCAGAAGAATTACTCGTTGCATTTCATCTGCCCAATGTCATTTGCCTGGAAAAAAATAACGCATTCTTTCCACATACTGGGCCCAGTCTTCAACATCAGGATTGAAAGGGTCAAGCTTCCCAAATAACAGCATGATGTCAGAAATGCTTACCCCAACTCAAAGATGACTTTTATGAGCGAATTTCTTCAAAAGCGTGCTTCGTGCTCGTTGCCACTGAAATAACTCCACAGAGGCTGGTATCCCATCACCATGTCAGCTTTTATTTAAACATGGAAAGCACTTGACACTGATCCAGCTTCCTCAGAGCGAACAGAACCTCTGACACGCCTGTTTATTTCTGTCAGCCAAGGCTCCATGAATGGACCAGATAAAAAGCCTCAATCATGGATCATACTCTCTGAGGTCCACCTGGCTGACCTCATTACAAACTTCCTGTGGTTTACTTTATCAAAGCTTTCTGAAAATCTATGTATACCATGTCCACCGAATCTCCATTATCAATTGGTAACATTTTCAACAAATTCCAATGAGTTTTTCAAATATGATTTCCCATTCATAAACCCCTGCTGACTATGCTCAACCAGATCATTCTCATCCAATTCCATTTACTCCATTCTTTATAATAGATTCTAACATTTTTCCTACAACTGATATAAGGCTAACAGTAAGGGAGTTCTCCCCAGTGTCCTGGGCAGCATTTATCCATTAGTTAACATCATAAAATGAAATTAAAATTCAATTTTAACAAAATCAGGAATTAAGAATCTAATGACAAACATGAAGCCATTTCCGGTTGTCGTAAAAAATCATCGGTTTACCAATGTCCTTTAGGGAAGGAAACTGCCATCCTTACCCGATGTGGCCTACATGTGACTCCGGATCCATGACAGTGCGGTTGTCTCTTAACTGCCCTCTTGAGATGGGCAATAAATGCTGGACTAGCCAGCAATGCCCACATCCCATAAATGAATATAAATACAAAAACAGGTTATTTGTTTAGTATCACATTATGGTTTGCAGGAGCTTGTTGCGTGGAAATTGACTCCTATGTTTCCTACATTACAACATTGAATACACTTCAAGAATACTCCATTAGCAGCAAAACACTTTGTTAGCAACTGTACTTGTGAAGGATGCTATAAATTAAAACCATAAAGGTCTGTAATTGGCTTAAAGATTGTTCATTGAATCATCAGACATCATGAGCCAATGGACAGAAAGCTGGTGATATTTCACTCGCAACAGATTCCTCATTAAAATATTATAGATATTAATGCTGTCTAATTATCTGTTTCTTTATTTAAATGTATGCATTTCTGATTTCATGTTAGTTATCACTGATTAGATTGTACCTTGTAAACCTGAGTCCTTGTTTGGTTGAATTGGATCTGGTCATTCTGATACCGGTTACCAGTTTCCACAAAGGATCCTGAACATAATTGTATTACCGACTAAAGCTTTAACTCTGTGATGTGACATTTTAGCAATCCATTTCAAGAGCTAAGTGCTTCTTATACACAAATAGGTCTGGTGAATGAGTGTTTAGTAAAACAAGTAGCGATTTCCTCCTAGTTAAGTACGTTGAGAGTGTTGTACTCCAGTCTCAGGGCTGATCTGATTGACTTTCTGAGACTTTGTCACTCCTTTTTAATGGAGTCTCTAAGGCAGTTTTGCCTATCAACACATTTTAATGTTTTAGTGTGTTACATATTTTTATGAAATGCCAACAAATGAGAATGTGAAGTGTTTCCTAATTTTATGCAAAGTGCCAGGAACAATGCTTTCTATTGCAGATTAATCGATATAGTGCCACTTTAGAGGCACAGCCTCAATGTTAATTGATGGCTGTTTTCTAACATGCCAAAAGAAAAGGTTTTCACTGAATTACGATTGTTTCATTTGACACAAGCTGCAATTACACAGGAACTAAGAAACAATTTTCTTTTGCTCTATGCCCACAGGCTTATCTCGCCACAATGTAAAAAATACTCATGACGAATGGTTCTGACGCGGAGATAACTGAACGACCTTGCAAGCAGTTCCATACAGCACAACTTATTTGTTACCATGCCACAAAGGTGACCTTATTTCTATCATTGACCAAACAGAAAACAATTCTTTTCCTTAAAACGTGAGCCAAGATTCTCTTGACATTAGCCATGGGTCTCCCTGCCATAGGATCACTGAGCTATGGAAACCTAAGACAGCTCATTGGAGAAGAAGACAGCTGCCACTATTCACATCTAAGACAAGTTCTTAAAAGGGATGAGCAGGAATTAAGGAAAAGCAACAGGGAAGGAGGTGACTGGGAAGGGCGATAGAATTGATCAAGAATGAGGATTGTGGTGATCAGTATGGTTGGATATCAGTTGTTGTTCATCAGTAATGTGGAGTCCAAGATTGATGAAATAGGGTGTAGCAATTTGGGATTGGAGGGGTCTGCAAGAGCTCAAATGTGTCAGGGATAGTGATTGACAATGACCTGTGTGTTGAATGTGGAGCATACAAGGTAGAGAAAATGTGCTCCTCCTAATGTGAACATACTCAAATCTAATGTCGAACATCATTCCTTGTGTTTTATATCTTCATTTCTACCTAGATCTCACCATTAGCATTGCTGAAAACATTATCCAATTTTTAAAAAATCTTTTCTAGACTTTATTTTTTCCAATGTTTGCCTTATCGATTTGTAAATGCAATGTCAACTTTTCCAGAATAGTATGTTTGCCTACATTAATTCTTTCTTATTCTTCACCAACCACAAACCCTATCTATCATCCAGTCCATGATTTTTAAATGCATGTGCACCTCAGAAAATCTATTTCCACTACAATGCCTCTTCAACTTGCTCCAAGCTTATCTCCCATCCTCTGAATCTGGCCTTTTATGCACTCACAACACCTATTCATCAATAATTAGTGATGATAAGAGGTGTGTTTTATCCCTTTTTTAAATCAAGAAACATTGAGACAAGAGGTACACAGCTTCAGAGGAGCAGGAAAGTTGATGTTTCGGGTTGGGACCCTTCAGCTCCACACTGTGTTATCTCTGACTCCAGCATCTGCAGTTCTTACTATCTCTCAGAGGTACACAGCTGTTTGCTAAAAGCAAATGAGGTAAACAGCTTGTGAGGCCTTGGGTTTTTTTAAAAGTTGGAACAATAAAACCAGTGTGAATGGTTGGGGTCAATTTCGCACAGAACTAGGATTTTTGGTTTCAGCTTTCAGTAGTTGTTGGGGTCTTGACGCTGGATGTGGAAGCTGCTATTCCTCTCCCTGTTATAGATAAACACTGGGGTTCTCTTCCTGCTGCTAGAATTGCATGTGAGACAATCTATTTTACTGAATTTGCCTTTGCCAAAGGTGTGTTTATGGGATATATTGGAGCAGATAATTAGTAGTAGTTTATATATATAAAATTTTGTTAAGCATTTAGGTCAGCCTGTTTATTAGAACAACCTGAGACAATATTGATAACAAGCATAGAACTCAAACAAATCTCTCAAAACTCTAGTTTGGTCCTGCCTGAATTTGTCCTTTATAAACTGATGGGGGATGTTATTTCATGATCTCAGTTAACCCTTTCCGGTGTGAAATGTCTGATACAACAACGACTACCAAGACAAGCTTTCATTCCAGATTTTATTAAGTGAACCTAATTTCCACCAGCTGTGTCCCCAGTGCATTCACCTGGACCTTTGGGTTACTTATCCAGTGACATTAGCACCGCACCATCTTCCCCTTTTCAATATTGCCCAATTAAGAGGATCATTTGGCACTGGGGTGGGAAGGCCATCCACAGGCCTTCATCAGAGTAGAGAAAAGAAGCTAGTGAGGTCCCCACGCATCATCCTCTCACCTGATTAAATGTCTATTCACCACCAAATTTGCACAAGGTGGAACTTAAATTCCACTAAATACAACGTCACATTTAGTAGGGTTTGTCTTGAATTTTTTTTGAGATTTAAAAAATGACATTTCTTTTTCATCAATTACCTAATGTATCTTCTTGTCATCAGCCACAGATTGGTTTGCAGCATTCATGCCCTTAAATTTGTAGATCATTGGTTCAAGTCTCACTCCAACAACTGAAATACAAAGCCTAGGATGAGCACCAAGAAAATGCTACACTGTGACATGTGTCATCTTTAAGATGAAATTTTCAGCTGGGACCTACTCACTTCACACTGGTAGTGTACAAGATCCCATTGTACTCCATTGAAGAAGAGAGGGGGATTTTATTAGCCATTTATATCACTTGACCAACATTTCTGACAATAGTATTGTTATGTTCTTGTTTGAACACCTTTCATGCAACATTGTCTTCAGCTTTTCCTACAAGAGAACAGTGACTAGACTTGAAAACACCTTGGGATGTCCTAAGACCATAAAAGGGGCAGTAAGAAATGCAAGTCTTTCTTTTTCATGACTGCTTTAATTTCTGAGCAGGAGTGTTTGTCTTTGAAGATGATCCAATGTTATAATTAAAGGACCAAAAACAGAAATTGCTGGAAAAGCTCAGCAGGTCTGGCAGGATCTGTGGAGAGAAATCAGAATTAACGTTTTGGATCCAGTGACCCTTCTTCAGAGCTGGACCCAAAACATTAACTCTGATTTCTCTCCATAGATGTTGACAGACCTGCTGAGGTTTTCCAGCAATTTCTGTTTTTGTTCTCGATTTCCAGTAACCGTGGCTCTTTCAATTTTCATCTGGTATAAATAAAGGTCTAAGTTCAATACTTGTTAATAACAATTTATCACTTCTGCTTTGTGACAGCTCATAGGACAGAGAGGCATGAGAAAGGAATCACGTTATCCTTTAGTTAAGCATGTTTCCTTGGTAATGATCACAATAGCAACATGGTCTCTGGACACTTATGTAACCTCATGATGAAAAGGTAACATCTCTTTGTAAAGGCAGATGGTGGGGATACAGAGCCATGTTCGTAAGAATTGGGTTCTTTAGCAAATATAGATTTCTTGAGCAGTTGAATAGATTTTTTAAAAATCTGTCTTTTTCACTGCAAGAAAAGACTTCTTAATAGACTTGCTTAATTTTGACAATAAGCCTTAATTGCGTCAAAGATGAATACAGCGTTTAATTGAGACTTTCAAATGATGTGTCTACCTCATGAATTTGTTGTGTTACCATCTGAGATTTTTACTTTAATATTGATAGCTTTAATCATGCTGCACCCTCTGTGGAAAATGCGTGGTTTGGAGCCACTGGTTTTAAGTTTCCTTTAATAATTAAGATCCCATCATGGCAAGAACCTCAGTGAGAATATATCAATCATGTGGTGATAATATTTGAAATGAGGTTTCAGATAATTACATAAAATAAGCAGCAAAGAGACAGGCCATTCCTGTTCACTTGGTCCATGCCAGATTCTAAACATGCCTTGTGGCTTTTATTTACAAAGTGTCCTTTGCATCAGTAAAATTTCAAAGCATTGAAAATTTGGTGCCATATGATTATTAGGCATACTGCACATGCAATAGTATGCAAACATAAACTTAAAAGAAAGATTTGCAATGAAGCCTGAATAATTGGCTGAGGAGTCAGTCCCAGTATAGTTGTGAGCTCAATATCTTCATCCTTTATAATCCACAAATTTTGTAAACACCATGAACTGCTTTTCTATCCACTTCTGTCATGTTCTCTTTATGTCGTAGGGAAAATTGGCCAAGCCACACGATTGATGTCTCCACAGAACCTTGACTGACTTGCCAGTAACGTGCTGATTGTTTGCGCTTAATCAGCAGGATTGGCTGTCGGCCAGTCCCCACGCTGCAAGGACACAGATCTCAAGACTCTGACAGAGCATAGCCAACCTCTTGGACTGGAATCAGATGAGTACTTTGATTGAGTGTGACAGTAACTCCCTGACTGATTGTAGCTTCCCTTTACCACACTAAGTGCTGCACAGACAGCTGGCACACGCTGATATCAAAGTAGCACGGTTCTGCACAAAGTCCACTGCTCCATCCTTAACTGTTTGGTTCTCCCTACAAACTGTCTATCTCCCTTTCTAAAGCACAAAAGCAAAGAAAGCAATGCAAATCATAGAGATTAGCAGCTTGTAGCTGAGCATTAAAGACTATGTGCACCAAGAAAGCAATGCAAACCACACAGAAGTTGGAAGCCCATAGGCCAATGTTAAAGTCAGTGAGACTACTATAAAGAAGTAATGTAAAGTAAACAGAGGCTGGAAGCTTTCATGTAAAGCCAACATGAGTGAGCACTAAGAAAGCAATATTCTACAGAATGAAAAAAGTCAACTGAAAGTTAAGTCAAAAAGTGAAAGATAGTATCAAAGTCAAAAGAAGACATATCATTGTGCAAAGATAGGTGACAGGTCAGGAGACCAGACAGAATAGTTTAAAAATGAACAGAAAATTACTACAGATTAATAAGAAGGGAAATGTTAGAATATGAGAGAAAGATAGCTAAAAGCATGAAGCAGGTAGGAAAAGTTTTTTCAGTTACTTCAAGATGTAAAAAGTTAACAAAGTGAGAGTTGGTCATACAGAAAGTTACTTAATAATAGAGGATAAGGAGATCACAAATAAATTGAATAGATATTTGACATTGGTACTCACTAGAGAAAATATAAACAACATCCTGGGAATAGCTGTTACTATGGAATTGAAAGGGAGGGAGAAACTCAAAAAAATTAAGTTGTTGAAACTGTGTGTTGACGTATCGCCAGGTCCTATTGGATTTCATCTTAGACTCTTAAAAGAATTATCATGTTAAATAGTTGATTTGTTAATTTTAATTTCCCAAATTTATTAGATCCAAGGAAGATTCCTTTAAATTGGAAAATAGCTAGCCTAACTCTTTTGCTCAGAAAGTGAGGGAGGCAGAAGGCAGGAATCAACAGGACAGTTAGCTTAACATTTGTCATAGAAAAAAACATTTGCAGTTATTATTAATTTATTATAACATGACACTTGGATAAGTTCAAGGTAATCCAGCAGAGACAATATAGTTTTGTCAAAGGGAAATTATATTTAACTGAATTATTGGAGCTTCTTTTTGAAGTTGTAACTTGTGCAGTGGATAAAGGAGAGCCGGTGGATTTATTGTACGTAGATTTCCAGATGACATTTGATAATGATGCCACAGCAAAGATTATGGCAGAAAATAATAGCTCACGGTGTTGGGGCAATGTATTGGCATGGATAGAAGATTGTTTCACTCACAGGAAGCAGAGAGTGGGAACCAATGGGTCTTTGGCAGACTGGCAGCATATCATGAGAGATGTACCACAGGGGTCAGCGCTCAGGCCTCAACCTCTTTACAATTTATGTAGATAAAGGACTGCCTTCCTCTCCACAACCATGTACACCGGGTCCATGTTTATGAAGCAGGGAGTGAGTTTCCTTACTTTTGGCCATGTGCTTGGTGATAAAGGTACGAAGGGCATGCAGCACCTGAAGTGGTGTGTAGCTGAATGTTAAAATATAACACCAACCGCATGAACACTGGAAGGTCCTACCTGTGGTAAACTCTTCTGCATTTCCGACAATGCAATTCCCTGAAAAACTAGGGGGAATTAGACAGTTGCCTATTCACTAAGGTGAAGAGAAGATATTTCATAGAGTTCCTACAGTGTGGAAACAGACCATTTGGCCAAACAAGTCCACATCAACTCTCCAAAGACATTCCATCTAGATTCACACCCTCCTACCCTATATTTCCCATTGCTAAACCACCTAACCTACACATCCCTGAATGCTATGGGCAATTTAGCATGGCCAATCCACATAACCTGCACATCCGTGGACTGTGGGAGGAAACCGGAGTACCCGAAGGAAATCCACGCAGCCACGGGGAGAATGTGTAAACACACACACAGTTGCCCAAGGCTTGGAATTGAATCCAGGCGCCTAGCACCGTAAGGCAGCAGTGTTAACCACTGAGCCACTGTGCCACCGTAAAGAAAAAGTCACTCCAACTCTTGCCAGCCTGGATGCCATGAATCTCACATGACAAAGTGCTTTAGCTGATTTTGGGAAAATTCCACCCATTGATACGCTCACTCATGAATATATAATTACTATTCTGTTAAATGAAATATTAATTTTTAACTTTTGGTATTTTTAACTCTTGCTATTTTTAGAATCATGCATTCCAATAAGTGATGTTGTAAGCCCAGAGGTTTTCTGTAGCACATCAGTCTGCTTTCCTAGCCTGTCAACGGATGGTTCATTCAAAGGAGGCATCTTTAATTTAGCTACTTACTACTTCATCCTGAAACTGAACATTGCTACAGCATTAGCCCTTTGTATCCACTGCCACCTCAATCAAAAAGCATCTTGCATTTGTACAACATTTTTTTGTGACCACCTTGTTAGTCACAGCAATTTACAATGAACATCTTTCAAGCATAGTCACTATGGTAATGCAGAAAATGTGGCATCTAGTATTCATGCAGTAAGCCCTCTCAAACAGTAATGTAATAATGACCAGGGAATCTGTTTTAATGATGTTGACTGAGGGATAACTTTCATGAAAATAGTGCCATGGATGCTTTTGTACCCGAAGGGAGCAGCACGGTGGCACAGTGGTTAGCACTGCTGCCTCACACCACCAGGGACCCGGGTTCAACCCCAGCCTCGGGTGACGGGTGTGGATTTTTGCACGTTCTCCCTGAGTCTGCATAGGTTTCCTTTGGGTGCTCCAGTTTCCTCCCACAGTCCAAAGATGTGCAGGTTAGGGTGGATTGGCCATGCTAAATTGCCCGTAGTGTTCAGGGATGTGTAGATTAGGTGGGTTATAGGGGGATGGGTCTGGGTGGGATGCTCTGAGGTTCGGTGTGGACTTGTTGGGCCGAAGGGCCTGTTTCCACACTGTAGGGATTCTATGATTCAGATAGGGGCTCCGTTTAACTTATCAGATGAAAGACAGCATCTGTGGTAGTGCAGCACACTTTCAGTACTGCACAAAGTTGTCAGCCTGAAATTTTCTGTTCAGGTCCCAATTAGGACTTAAACCTAAAGCCTTGTGATTCAGAGGCAAGAGTTTTACAAAGTGAAGTGCAGATGACACTCACTAATCTGGTTCTTTAAATTGACACAATTCCCTACTTAACACACAATAGAATTATAGCATGAAGAAAAATCAGACACGGAATATCTTAAGAAAGTGACTTCAAAGAATTTAAAAATGATCCTATTACAACAAAAGCATGCAACCCTCATGCAGTGACGCTCAATATAAGTGCCTAAACAGGAGAAGTGTAAAGGGACTGCTGGCGGTTTCTCAGATTCTGTTCTGTTTTGATTTCAATGCTCTTCAGTTTTTCAGGTATTAAGAGCAGGGCACTTCCGGACAACATTTATCTTTCAAAGAACAGGTTACATGATTATTATCCCATTGCTGCCTTTTGGAGTTTGCTGTGTGCAAATTGGCTGTTGTATTTTGCACATTACAACAAGGACTACGTTTCACTTTATTGCCTGTGGAGTGCTTTGGGATATCCCCAGCTCATGAAAGTTGCCACAGAAATGCAAGTCATTCTCTTATTTCTCTCCATCTGTGCTATTACAGTGCTTTCTTTGTGGGTACAGAGGAAGCATTAGCGTTCCCTGGCTACTGATGTTTCCTCTACCACTGTTCATATCATCAACATGGTTCTTGTCATGCTTTCTGGATCCTGTGAACTAAAAATCATCACACACTTTTGATCCAAAATCAAGTGCATTACTACTGCTTTCTATGCATCTGGTGGAGTGATAGATTGGTATTGACATGACTCTAGTGCAACAATAAAACATAGCACTTTGATATACATTCTCATAACAATTAGTTCCAATTTTGTTATTGAGTATTATGACAATTTAACTTTCTACAATAAAGTCATGATTTTTGTGAAGTTGGTGAGAGAAGAGGAAATAATTGGATGAACTTGCCCTGGCAAGAACGTGGCCTCTTGTTTCCACTTCTGTAATTAAGGTGGGGACATTGGGGAATTGTTGAATCGCCTGGGATTTAGGCCTTTAAGAGATCAATCAATGGCCAATTAAAGGCCTCAACTCACCACCTCCATGGCCATCAGCCTCTCAGGCAGGGGAGAGAATGGCTAGTTTCCTAACTGAGAAACCAGGGAGACCTGCCTGCCAAGTTGAGCGTACGAGACTCCAATTGTCACAGAATGGTGGTAATTCGAGCCATAGATGGCAGATAAGGAGGTAGAATCTGTAAACTACCCCACTGACCTTGAACGTGATCCACCCAACCTTCCTCTGCTTGTGCCCCCCCCCCCCCCCCCCACCACCCCATGAAAAAGAAAAATTTGACTTACTTTCTCATCATTGGATCTCCTGAGAAATAGACCTTGACCAGCAACTTCTGTCTCCCAGGTTACCAGTGTCAAGACCTGCAGTAGGATGAGATACATATCCTCTCTTGCCTCTCAGCTCTTAAAGGCAGATAATCCAATGAGTTATCTTGTTGATGCAGATGGCATTTTTGTCTTGATCTGACACATTCACACCACACTTTCAAAACTAATCACAAAATCTCTCCCAATGTCTCTGTATCAATATAACTAGTCAAATAATAATATTATCATATCTAACCAAAGAGGACTAGCTTTTATAATTAAATTGACCATTTTAAAAGTTGTTTTTTACAGTTTGCTTTCTATTCTCAACATAATCTTGATGATACCAATTGGATAGTAGTAAGCTGTTATGCCTCTGTCTTGTAAATTTAACATTTATTACTTTCAGTCATTGTGTGATCTGTCTCCTAATACACTGCCTTTTGTAGTTTGTTGAAACTCCTCTTGTCAGATGTTGATCACCAGTGCTCAAGATCTTCTCACATCAGTTCTCATAAGCTTACTGTGGTATTCTGACATATGAAGTATGGAAGAATTTATAGACTGTATAAAGCCAAAGAAATGCCTTGACTCTCTCTTGCCTTTGGAACTTGCATCTCAATGATGGCGATTATTTCTTCAGGACTCAGTTTGATTCTGTCTGAAGTGTGCACCATTCCAAAGAGCTGGCTTTCAGTAACCATTTTTCTGGTTTTCCCCATGACTTCAAGCAAAGAGTGGTGGTGGAGGGTTGTTTTTCAGGCTGGATGCCTGTGACAGACAGTGTGCCATAAGTATCAGTGCTGGGTCCACTACTTTTCATCATTTATATAAATGATTTGGATGTGAACATAGGAGGTTTGCAGATGACACTAAAATTGGAGTTGTAGTGGACAGCAAAGAAGGTTACCTCAGAGTACAATGGGATCTTGATCAGATGGGCCAGCGGGCCGATGAGTGGCAGATGGAATTTAATTTAGATAATTGTGAGGTGCAGCATTTTAGAAAGGCAAATCAGGGTAGGACTTATACATTTGATGGTAAGGTCCTGGGGAGCGTTGCTGAACAAAGAGAACTGGGAGTGCAGGTTCATAGTTCCTTGAAAGTGGAGTCGCAGGTAGACAGGATAGGGAAGAAAGCATTTGGTATGCTTGCCTTTATTGTTCAGTGCATTGAGTGTAGGAGTTGGGAGGTCACGTTGCGTCTGTACAGGACATTTGTTCGGCCACTTTTGGAGTATTTATCATTCTGGTCTCCCTCCTATAGAAATTAAATATTGAGAGAGTTTGCGCTATACAGAGAGGCTGAATAGAGTGGGACTATTTTCCCTGGAGCGTCAGAGGTTAAGGGGTGACCTTATAGGGGGTTTATAAAATCGTGAAGGGCATGGATAGGGTAAACAGGCAAGATTTTTCTTCCGGGATAGGGGACTCCAAAACTAGAGGGCATAGTTTTAAGGTGAGAGGGGAAAGATATAAAAGGAACATAAGGGGAAACTTTCTCATGCAGAGGGTGGTGCATGCATGGAATGAGCTACCAGAGGAAGTGGTGGAGGTTGGTACAATTACAACATTTAAAAGACATCTGGATGGATATACGAATAGGAAGGGTTTTGAGGGATATGGGCCAAATGCTGGCAAATGGCACTAAATTTATATAGGATATCTGGTTGGCATGGACGAGTTGGACCAAAGGATCTGTTTCTATGCTGTATATCTCTAAGACTCTATGGCTGTATGGCCATGATATTTTAATTTACACCATAGATTTGTAAATAATCAACTATACTAGTTGCTTCTTTACAGCCTCGTTTTGTCTTATCTACTTTCTGCCAGAACATGGTCTGCATTGCTTTAAGGCTAATTGATAGACACAAGAGTTTGTACCAGCTAAGGTGTGTGCTGATATCATCAACAGTGAAATTTCAAGCCTTACTGTCTATTAGTAATTTCTGGCAAAAAGCACGCTGAAAACTTTTGCACTTGCAAGTATTGATGTGATCGCTTCCAATGTTGGATTAGTGATTCTGCTTTATCAGCGTTTTCGCCCATCTATTGCTTATAATTGTGAGATTATCTTTTCATACCAATTAATTTTATAATTTAAGACGTGTAGAGAGCCAAAATAGCTGATTTAGCAGCTTGTCTTCTATAGCCTTGAATTTGAAATTTCTGTGTGCTTTTCGTAATTGTGTCAAAAAATTATCAATAGGCTCATCTGATTCTTGCCTCAGACCTTGAAACTTGTATCAATAGGTTTAATGATTTGTCTTTGGCTAGGGAGATGCACTGAATCTTTTCCCCAAAAAACAACTTCGCATGTCTTCACTCAGCTCCCAATTATTAAACAAAATTAACCCTTTTCCTTCTACTCATGAGAGGACACAACAGATCACATTGTCATATTAGCACCTTTTAGAAAATTATTAAAGGACAGTTGTACTTTTGTTTGAATTTCACTAATACCTCTACAGTATCAGAAACCTTCAAATTTATTGTGGTCTGGATCTATGCATTCATGGCTACACCAATCATCTTGTTTTCACATGATTCACTTGCTTATTTTCCCTTTGTATGGCACTAATTTGGGTTGATTTTTGATTTAATACTGTGTTAAATGAATTTACAATTTTTGGACTTTTTACCTACAGGAAACTGCTGCTACCACGTCATGTTTACTGGTTCCCAGAAATTTGTAATACTCATACTTCAGATTAAAAAAACTGAGGCTTCATCAAGCATGTTTCTTACTGCTTTGCATTTCACTGATGGACAGAAAGGCTGACACATTGTTGCTTGACACATGATTTCAAACACCAGCAAAATTTGACACCCAAGATGTACATTTTCACAAACATTAGTTCTATTTCTTTACAAAAAGCAGAACAATATAACAGTTCTCTCCAATAAGGAATCACTGTGCGATTGGTTTGGTGGAGAAACAGTTGGGTTTTCATCATAGAATCCCTACAGTGTGGAAGCAGGCCATTCAGTCCATCAAGTCCACACTGACTGTCTGAGAAGCATCCCACCTAATCCCTGTAACCCTGCATTTCCCATGGCTAACCCACCCAGCCCGCATATGCTTGGACACAATGGGCAGTTTAGCATAGCCAATCCACCTAACCTGCACATCTTTGCACTGTGGGAGGAAACCGGAACACCCAAGGGAAACCCACGCAGACTTGGGGAGAATGTGCAAACTCCAGACAGGCAGTCTGGACAGAGTGGAATCAAACTCAGGTCCCTAGCGCTGGGAGACAGCAGCACCAACCACTGAGCCAACAGTTGCTGTTTTCAACAGCCTACATCCTTCCGCCAACCCCCTGCTTTTCTCAAGTGGTGAGCTAATTATATACGCAACAGCTCACTAAAAATGTTATGTCAAGGCCTAGCTGTTAAAGTAGTTCAGGTCTTCTGCAAACTTTGCCAGTTGGATGGTAAGCTCACTTGAAAGTCAATGTGCATTTGACAATGACTGTTTTAAAGACTCAATGTCTTGGTGAGTGAACCAATTTTTTTTTTGGTATTGGGGACAAGGGAATGCAGAAGAGCCTGGTCCAATTTTCAGACTCAAAATATAACTTTCACAAAGGCAATTCACAACTGAAATTGTTGCAACTCTGTGTACTGACTATAAATTTGCTCTACCATTCATGAAAATGGTATTTTGTTATTTGTTGACCTCAGGCACTGTTTCAAATTTACTCTGTTTACTGTAATTTAATGTGTCAGCATATCAATAACTGTCTAATAACTAATTTACTCATTTTCTGCTTCAGTCACTGTTCAACCTATCATTCGATCTATGAAGTTTCAGTGATGCTCTCGTGGGTAATTGAATTTGTTTCAATTTGACCACAGTTTAGCTATACATCTCTTCACTTATAAAGCAATAGCTGTCAGAGATGATTGTGGTATTGATGATTCATTTCACTTATTATTAAATGCACTGATTATTTTGTTTTTCACAATGCTGCGCAACAGAATTATTTATTTATACTCTATGTTGTTCACTAGTGATGTAAATTTAACAATTGGGTTTGTTCAGTTGTTATGTCCTTCGCTTTTTACTCATTACAATTTAATTGAATTTGTAATCAAAGTTAGCCCCTTCTGATTTTTATTATTTGTTGAAACCATCACCATAGTCTCAAAGAATCCTGCGATCATTGATCATTCAGTCCATTATGTCAAAATCTGCTTTTGGAAAGTATGATCAAGTTAGTCACACCCTTCTGCTCTTTTATGAGAGTGCTGTACATTTTTGCCTGTTTAGTTATGATCCAGCTCCCTATTGGTTGGTACCATTAAATCTGCTTCTATAACCCTCTCATCAGTGCATTCCAAAGTTTTATAATTCTCCTACTCTCCTCCTCTGCCAATTATGTCCCCTGGCTAATTCCATTTTTGCTCATGGAAATTGTTTCTCCCCACTTACTCCATCAGAATGAGCTTAAAACATTTTTTTCAAACAGCATTCCACAAGAGAATCCTAGGAGAGCCTATGTGATTATCTACTTTCTGCCAATCTGTCGCCTTGTGTACCACAAACTTGAGCAGTATGCTATAAGAATTTGTTCCACATATTTCAGTCATTTGTGTTTTACGAGTAATTTGGTTCAAATTTTGCATTAGCAATTAAAATAAAAAGGCACTCACTATTGCTGTCAAAGAACGCTGTCCACAAATATCTATCAGCCTCTATGGCACAGATTTCCCTTTTCCCAATGTCAGAACCAATTTGACACCAAGTCAATGAGATCTCTAAGTGCTTAGCAATGATAATGTCAAGCAAGGTAAGTAGCCAACGACAATGCAGTATCTTTTCAGATAGCATTTCAGGGAGCAAAACCCACCAAATCCCTTAATTTTCAGTTGTTAAAACTTACAGATCAAAAATAAATGGTTGTGACATACCTGTGGGATTTAGGTAGAAGGCAAAATAGCATTAACAAATTTAGTTTTTAAAAATATATGTCATTTCTCACCACGATAAAGAGAATTTGATTTTTCAATAAATGTTAAGTTCCTCCTTGAGCATCAGTGAGGCTATTTAATGGCAATTATAAACTTAGCTACATCGCGTTCACTAAGGTGTAGCATTTTCAAGGGTTTTTACAGAAAGACTCAATGTATAAGCGTGGAAGTCCGTGTTAATTCAGTGATTTCTGATTGATTGTAGTTTGAGATTCCTCAACAGACTATTCTCTGTCTTACCTTCCCTCACTTCTGCCATCATCTCATAAGGGAATGGTTAAAATCTGAGATGTCTGAGTTGGCATTAGTCTAAAATGTTAATGCCACATGAAAAAGATTGCCTGCATAATGCCTTATGCTGAGGAAAGGCTTAATCCTGATGGACAGTGAAGTAATTTATTGCATATTTCAGCAGCAGAGGGAGAGGCGACAGCGAGGACCAGGGGGCTGCCGGGAATATATTTGGGCAGCGGCTGAACCCGAGACACTAAACGTGTAGTGTCTCCTTCCCGCCCTCCTCCTCTAACCAAAAAAAAAGGACTCTGGTGTGTTGGTAAGGTAAGGTTTTTATACTTGTTCTATTTCTTCTGTATCGTGTAATTGGTTAAAAATTTACTTTTTTTTTAATTTATCTATTAATTGGTTATTTGAAAAGACCAGAGCAGAGAAGTATTAGAAAGTATTTAACTCATAAATTGATATAAAGTAATAAAGTAATTAACTAAGTAGAGATGGCTGGGCAGGTGATGTGCTGTAGCTGTATGATGTGGGAGCTGGCTGATCCCATTGTGAACGGCAGTGACCACATCTGCAGCAAGTGTTGGTTGCTGGAAGAACTCTGGCTCAGAGTTGAAGATCTGGAATCTGAGCTTCAACCACTGCGGCACATCCGGGAGGGGGAGAGTTACCTGGAAGCTTTGTTTCAGGAGGCAGTCACACCTGGTAGATTAAGTAATTCAAATTCAGTTAGTGATCAGGGACAACGGGATGTGACTGCAAGTGAGGCAGGTAGGGGGATCCTGAGTTCAGGAGTGGAGGAGCCTCAGCTTTTGACCTTATCCAACAGGTACGAGATACTTGCTCCCTGTGTGGATGAGGAAAAGGGCTGCGGGGAGGATGAGCCAGCTCACCACGGCACCATGGTGCAGAAGGCCATTCAAGAGGGGGGAGCAAAAAGACAATTGGTAATTATAGGGGATTCTATAGTTAGGGGGATAGATAGTATCCTTTGCAAGCCGGATCAGGAGTCCCACATGGTTGCCTGCCCAGTGCCAGGGTGCAGGACATCTCTGACCGGCTTGAAAGATATTGGAGCGGGAGGGGGAGGATCCAGTTGTTGTGGTCCACGTTGGGACTAACAACATAGGCAAGGTTAGGATGGAGGACCTGTTTGGGGATTACCAAGCACTAGGAACAAAATTAAGGAACAGGTCCTCGAGGGTCGTAATCTCCGGATTACTGCCCGAGCCACGTGCAAATTGGCTTAGGGATAAGAAAGTTAGGGAAGTAAACACATGGCTAAGGGAGTGGTGTGGGAAAGAGGGGTTCCATTTCATGGGGCATTGGCATCAGTTTTGGAACCGGAGGGATCTGTGCCGATGGGACGGTCTCCACCTGAACCGATCTGGAACCAGTGTTCTAGCGAAAAGGATAAATAGGGTGGTCACTAGGACTTTAAACTAGTGAGTTGGGGGGAAGGGAAAGGGAAAACGACAGGGAGTATGATGGTAAATAAAAAGGTAAGCAGCAGGTTAGCATGTGTGCAGGAGGGTTTAAGTTCAAGGCAGACTATGAAAGAAGCAAAAAGGAAGGATAACTCAGGAGATATTATTAGAGATGTTGGAAATCATGAGGGTAAGAAAGCTAGCATAAAGGCACTTTACCTGAATGCTTGTAGCATTCGTAGCAAGGTTGATGAGTTAACGGCACAAATCATCGCGAATGAATATGATTTGGTAGCCATTAGGGAGACATGGTTACAGGATGGTCACGACTGGGAGTTAAATATCCAAGGGTACCAGACTATTCGGAAAGACAGACAGGAAGGTAAGGGAGATGGTGTAGCTCTGATATTCAAGGACGACATCAGGGCGGTGCTGAGAGATGATATAGGTTCTATGGAGAATGAGGTTGAATTCATTTGGGTGGAAATTGGAAATTCTAAGAGGAAAAAGTCACTGATAGGCGTAGTCTATAGGCCACCAAATAATAACATCACATTGGGGCGGGCAATAAACAAAGAAATAACTAATGCCTGTAAAAATGGTACGGCAATTATCATGGGGGATTTTAATCTACATGTAGATTGGTCGAACCAGCTCGGTCAGGGTAGCCTTGGGGAGGAGTTCGTTGAGTGTATCCGTGATAGTTTTCTTGAACAGTATTTAATGGAACCGACGAGGGAGCAAGCTATCCTAGATCTGGTCCTGTGTAATGAGACAGGAATAATTAATGACCTCATAGTTAGGGATCCTCTTGGAAGGAGTGATCACAGAATGGTTGAATTTAGAATACAGATGGAGAGTGTAAAGATAAAATCCAATACCAGGGTCCTGTGCTTGAACAAGGGGAACTACAATAGAATGAGCTAAAGTAGACTGGAAACAAAGATTTTATGGTGGGACAGTTGACGAGCAGTGGAGGACTTTCAAAGCAATTTTTCAAAGTGCACAGCAAAAGTATATTCCAGTGAAAAGGAAGGACTGTAAGATAAGGGGTAATCTGCCATGGGTGTCTAAAGAAATAAGGGATGCTATCAAATTGAAAGAGAAGGCATACAAAGTGGCCAAAAACAGCATGAAACTAGAAGATTGGAAAAACTTTAAAGGTCAACAGAAAGCCACAAAAAGAGCTATAAAGAAAAGTAAGATAAAACATGAGAAAAAACTAGCACAGAATATAAAGACAGATAGCAAAAGTTTCTATAAATATATAAAACGAAAAAAAGTGGCTAAAGTAAATGTTGGCCCTTTAGAGGATGAGAAGGGGAATTTAGTTATGGGATATGATGAAATGGCCGAGGCATTGAACAGGTATTTTGTATCGGGCTTCATAGTGGAGGACACTAATAACGTGCCAGTAATTGACAAAGAGACGAAGGTAGGTGAGGACCTGGAAACAATCATTATTACGGAAGAGGTAGTGTTGGGCAAGCTAATGGAGCGAAGGATTGATAAGTCTCCTGGCCCTGATGGAATGCATCCCAGGGTACTAAAAGAGATGGCGGGAGAAATATCAGGTGCACTGGCAGTAATTTTCCAAAATTCGCTGGACTCTGGGGCAGTCCCAGCAGATTGGAAAACAGCCACTGTTTAAAAAGGGAAGTAGACAAAAGATGGGGAATTATAGACTGGTTAGCTTAACCTGTGTAGTGGGGAAGATGCTTGAGTCTATTATCAAGGAAGAAATAGCAAGGCATCTTGATAGAAATTGTCCCGTTGGGCAGACGCAGCATGGGTTCATGAAGGGCAGGTCATGCTTGACAAATCTTTTGGAATTCTATGAAGACATTACGAGCAAGGTGGACAATGGGAACCCAGTGGATGTGGTGTACCTAGATTTCCAAAAGGCCTTCGACAAGGTGCCACACAAGAGGCTACTGCATAAGATAAGGATGCATGGCGTTAAGGGTAAAGTATTAGCATGGATAGAGGATTGGTTGACTAACAGGAAGCAAAGAGTGGGAATAAATGAGTGCTATTCTAGCTGGCAGTCAGTGACTAGTGGTGTGCCTCAGGGATCGGTGTTGGGACCGCAATTATTTACAATTTATATAGATGATTTGGAGTTGGGGACCACGTGTAGGGTGTCAAAGTTTGCAAATGACACTAAGATGAGTGGCAGAGCAAAGTGTGCAGAGGACTGTGAAACTTTGCAGAGGAACATAGATACATTGAGTGAGTGGGCAAAGGTCTGGCAGATGGAATACAATGTAAATAAATGTGAAGTCATACATTTTGGTAGGAGTAATAGTAAAAAGGATTATTACTTGAATGGTAAAAAGTTGCAGTATGCTGCTATGCAGAGGGACCTGGGTGTCCTTGTGCATGAATCACAGAAGGTAGGTCTGCAGGTACAAGTAATTAGGAAGGCAAATGGAATTTTGTCCTTTATTGCTAAAGGGATTGAGATTAAAAGCAGAGAGGTTATGTTGCAGCTGTACAAGGTGCTGGTGAGGCCACACCTGGAGTACTGTGTGCAGTTTTGGTCTCCTTACTTGAGAAGGGATGTACTGGCACTGGAGGGGGTGCAAAGGAGGTTCACTAGGTTGATTCCGGAGTTGAGGGGGTTGGTTTATGAGGAGAGACTGAGTAGATTGGGATTATATTCATTGGAATTCAGAAGATTGAGGAGGGATCTTATAGAAACATATAAAATTATGAAGGGAATAGATAAGATAGAAGTGGAGAGGATGTTTCCACTAGCAGGTGAAGCTAGGACAAGAGGGCATAGCCTCAAGATTAGAGGGAGCAGATTTAGGACTGAATTGAGAAGGAACTTCTTCACCCAGAGGGTTGTTAATCTATGGAATTCCTTGCCCAGTGAAGTAGTTGACGCTACTTCAGTAAACGTTTTTAAAGATAAGGTAGATTTTTTTTGAACAATAAAGGAATTAAGGGATACTGTGAGTGGGCGGGTAAGTGGATCTGAGTCCACGAAAAGATCAGCCATGATCTTATTGAATGGCGGAGAAGGCTCAAAGAGCCGGACGGCCTACTCCTGCTCCTAGTTCTCATGTTCTTATGTTCTTATATTATTTAATATCTAGTTATCGTACATCTGAGAAATAGTCACCTTTTGCAAGACAATCAGACTCAAGCTAAGAGCAAATACACATTACTATTCTAGCTACACGCTGTGAACAATATGAATAATCACTGACGCATTATACACACTTTGATGAATATATGGAGAAAATCCCTAAGCTCCACTCAGGAACAGTCCTTTGTTTGCTGATGATTGGAATTATGCTGTGATGTTAAATAAAGGTAAAGGTAAGATCACAAAATTCCCAGAGGACCATAGGGCTGCACTCTCATTAAAGAGACATGACTGATGTTGAGTTTGACTTGAGGGTCACTATGCCTCAGATAAGAAATGCAGTTGAGAATACGAGACTTTCACGGTAACCTCAGCCAATGTAAATTGAATGCAAACTGTTGATGATTGTCTACATCACAAACTAACTATCCAGCCAACTGAGCTAAATGACTCCTCAATATCTGATGTCAGGTTATCCTTTCAGGCCTCAACTGTCTTACACAACACACTAGAGAAGCAAAAGATCACTGATAACAATTTTTGAGTTTCCATATTTCACTGTATGTGCGTGGAGTTTAAAACATGCTTCAGCCTCAGAGGGTAATGACAGCAAAATCCATGCTAGTATTTCTCTTGTATGTCAATTTTAATTTTAAAATGTCTTCCACAATGATAATCAGTGCTTATGAATCTACATCTATAGAACCAATTGGATAGATTTTTTTTAAATTGCATTAATTGCCAAGTTAATTGCTAATTCAATTGGCAGCATGTTGGGGAGGTGACCACAGGCTTTATGACATTGAATTATTGGGGTGGCAGCAGGGAAGTGATATCCCACCACTAATATCACCGTGGTGGGAGGGCGCCAGATTCTACCCAACATTTCATATGAATAACTTTTCATCAGAATTCCATGAACTTTGACATTTGTGCATTTTGGGTTCACAATATAATTCTGCATGCTTTGTTTACTATAGTGAATTTTTAGATGAATGGTTTTACAAAAGCTAGTTCACAAATTTCAAACAATTCAGTCAGACAAAGTCTTTATTACCTGAGCTTTTTAAAACATGATTATAAAGAGTTAATTTTGACATTGAATCTCAAGCACAAAATATGCTATTCATTTTATAACTAGTCTCATTTTCTTTTCATTCACTTCAAATGGAATCTAAGGCAATCATTAGGGAAAATAAGTTATATCGTTATGTGTCTGTGTAAAAGAGAGTGTGAATACATAGAAGACTACTGTTTGCATAAATATTGTAGCTCTTGTTTTGCATCCTATAAAATGTGCATTAGACTGATATAAAGTAAATCACCACTCAATTTGCTATCATTAGAGACAGATTGACTGAATGCCACAACAAATAAAAGCCAATCAGAGCTAGCTAACATGGCATCACTAAATAGAAAGCTCTGTCTAATTAAGCAATAGTGTGGTAGCAAAGGAAGTATGCATGAATGCTATCCATATGGTCTTGGAGAGGGCATTCAAGGAGGCTCCAAAAAAAAGATAAACAGCAAAAATGAGAGGTTGTGGAATTGGTGACAGCACCGTCATTTTGGGGAGGAAAGTATTCAGGTGGCAGGAGACTGGGGATGTTAATGTAAATAGTAAAAATCAGCAGGAAATGATCAATGACATTCTTGAGTGACTATTTTCGGGACGTCAAAGTTTCACAATTAATTAATGTTTGATTTACAGAATAAAGAGTTGCATTTCAAAATATGCACTAGTATATCTAGTATATTTACAAGGGAATGTAAAAAGTATAAATGAGAGCAGGAATTTGCAACAGGACATGGAAAGGTTAAGTGAGCAGAAGAATGGTAGCAAATGGAGTTCAATGTGGGGAAGTTTCATTTTGGACGCAAAATCATTTAATCATGGGAGTTGCTAAATGCTGATAAACTGGGATGATAGAGCAAAATGATTTGGAGGTCCAACTGTACAAATCATTAAAGTTAGTAGAGAGGCACAAAAAATCTGATTGGATTTTTTCCTTACCTTGATGGGACTTGAATGCAGAGGAGATTCCTCTCTAGTGGTCAAATCCTATTGTGAGTATCCATCCTACTGTGAGTATCACACCTCCAGGAAAAATTGGTCTTGATATGGTGAAGTTTAACCAAAATTATACCATCACTTACGGACGTAATTTATGATAATAGATTTTTTTAAATAAATGTGACCTTTATTCCCATGTGTATAGGAGATTGAGTTCTAATCTAATCAAGTTGTTTAAAAGACTTAAAGCCAATAATAATTTTCTTTCATTTACTCACAGGGTGTGGTCACTGCTAGCTTAGGCTAACATTTCTTGCCCACTCATAATTGTCCTTAAGAAGATGGTGGTGAACTGCCTTCTTGAACCCGGAGTGATGTTATGGAGGGGTTCCAAGTTTCTGACCTGGTGACAGTGAAGGAATGGAAATATAGTTTCAAATCAGGATGCTGTGTGGCTTGAAGGGCAATTTGCTTGTATTGGTGTCCCCAGGCACCTCCTGCCCTTGTCCTTTTAGACAGTAGAGATCACACGTGCTGTCAAAGGAGCCTGCAGTGAATCTTGTAGATGGTGCATCTGCTGCCATTGTGTCTTGCTCCTGAAGGGAATGACTGTTAAACATGGAGAACCTATTTCACCTTGTTAGTGAACCATGAATAACGGGACATAAGTAAAATTAGGAAACATTTTATGTGAAAGGTGGTAGGAATGTGCACCATATATCAACAATCCCACTGATGCTAGGCCAATTGAATATTTAAAAACAAGATTGACAAATTATCTTAGGTAACTGTATCATAAGAAAATAAACAAAGAAAGGAATGTGGAAATTGGGATTTGATCTGCTATGAGCTCAGACATTTATGTCACAGAAAGAGGCCATTTAGCCATTGTGTCCTCACCAGTCAATAAAGAACTGACTACATGCATCCCATTTCTCAGCTTTTGGTCCATCGCCACCGAAGCAATGGCAATGGAAATTATGTTCTGAATATGCTGACACGTAATGAGAATTTTTGACACAACCCATCCTTCCAGGTATGAGTTCCAGTCTTCCACCACCTTCTAAGTGAAAACATTTCTCCTCAACTCTTCTCTTACCTTCTACCTCTTTCCTTAAATCCATGTCTCCTGGCTACAGACCGTTCTACTAATGGGAAAAGTGCCTTCCTATCCAATCTATGTACGCCCCTCATATTCTTATACACCTCTCTCAAGTGCCCTCTCAAGCTATTTTGATCCAGGGATAACAACCCTACTTTATTGAATTTTTCCTCATAGTTCAGATCCACCAGTCTAGGCAACATCTTGATAAAGTTGGAGATAGCATGAACTGCAGAGGCTGGAGTCAGAGCCGATACAGTGTGGAGCTGGAGGAACACAGCATGTCAGGCAGCATCAGAGGAGTAGAAGAGTCGACGTTTCAGGCCTAGATCTGATAAAGTGTCTGGGTCCAAAACATTGACTCTCCTGCTCCTCTAATGCTGCCTGACCTGCTGTGTTCCGCAGCTCCGCACTGTATCAATCTTGATACATTTTCTCTGCATCCTTTTTAGTGCAATCACTTACATTTTATAAAATGGGGATCAGAACTGCATGGAACCAATTGAACTATTGAATGAAGATGTCTATCTGATGGGAAATATGGACTATACTTCTATGGTTCCTACATGAACAAGTGAAGAACAATCACTGCATTCAAAATGTTAACTTTGATTTCTCTCCACAGTTGCTGTCAGACCTGCTGAGATTTTCTAGCAATTTCTATTTTTGTTTCAAATTTCTAGCATCCGCAGTTGTTTCATTTGTGATCCCCTTCAATGAGTGGCCATATGAGCCATTTCCTACATATAAAAAAAATCCACCATAGAGTTCCTAACCACATAAGAAAGAACAACTGCAGCAAGGAGTATAATGTAACCAATACAATATGCATCCTTTGCTATCTCAGCAGTTTCATTACCTTTCTCATTAGCAATCTCCAGTCTAGTGAATCAAGTCCTACAACTATAGAGCTGCAGGTTAAACTGTTCCAAATCCAAACTCTGAATGCATGTAGAGGTGATTAACTATTTTCTGTGGGAAAAGTCAGCCTCATCAATACTACCTTGATGTTAATTTAGTTTCTCTCCTTTATAAATGTTACTTCCTCTAATTTTTATTCTGGGTAATCTGTTGAAAGTGTAAATCCTCATGAAAGAAATTAATTTGTTACCTTAGGAGAAAATGAACGTTGTTGCATAAGAACAATTCACAATATAAGCATCAGAACAGAAAATGTATTAAGCTTTGATTAGCGACAATTTCCTTTCATTTGTGAGCGTAACTCAAACCATTACATTGTTGCTTTAATTGTCAGGTTATTTAAACTTACCAAGGAAGTTTTCATTCATCACACTCAATTTGCGTAAGCTATTGGGTAAAGCTCACTAAAGGCTGTCTCTGAAAAGGTCACTTTATATCTTAACCCATTGTCTTAAACTGATTGTATGCAAATTGTTCCTGACCAGAATTTCTTTTAAACTAGTGGCCAGAATCTCATAGCGTTCTGAATGATATGAACTCAGAAGATGTGCAGTAAGATGTGCAGCAGAATCAGACAAGTTCAGTAAGGTCCAACTCAATGTCAAAATCATCTCACTGCAACAGTTATGCTTTTCAGAAGTGGTATGGCGAGATTCTCACTAGACAGTGTGAGATGCCATTTGAAAAGCCTCAGTGATTGTTAAACACCTTGTTATTGCCACAGCTCGCCTCATTAATATTCAGACTCCCATCTTACTAAAGAAGTCTAATATTGGGAAAACTTGACAAGGAAACCAGAGTGGATACTTGATGGATTCAGCTCACTACTTTCTCCAAACAACCCCTATGTTGGACAACAGCCAACAACATCCATGCACACCAGCTGAAAGCAATTCTCCTCCATGGACATTGGCATCCGGCACTATCCTAGCGCTTATCTGAGGCACTGTTGCAAGCACTGACTAACACTGAAGGGAACACCAGCAACTATTATTGAAAGCCTGCAGATGCCTAGCTCACCACTAGGCTACATCTCAGCACTACTCGCTTGCTGTCTTATGGCTTTCTCACTTAGCATCTGCCTCATGTTCACAGCCTTGCCTTTCTTTGCCTTGCCTTTCTTTGCCTTGCCAGTTAGTGAAACCCATAGGATTTATGAGATGGGAAGAAGACAAGAGAATGTGGATGTTTGGTGGCTCACTGACATGCTCGTGCTGAGGCTGGTAGCCGCGAACAGTGGGGTGCTCACTGTCACCTTCCTTCATGCTGGATATTGAAAGTGTGCAATGGGAAGAAAATGGCTGTGATCATACACGGAGTAGAGAGGGTAAGTAACTCAACCTGTCAGAAGGGACTGTGGCAGATAGAGCTTTTAAAGAAGGTCAACATAAGTCACAGGACCATGGAATGTACAGCTCATAGACCGCCTACTCCCTGGCCATCCTACAGTGTTGACCTGCTCAGTGTATTATACATCACTGGCACAGCCACTGCTGGTCAACTCTTTCAGAGTTTGTGCACAGAGGGAGCCAAGCATTAAGGATGTTCAACAAGGAGAAGCAAAGGTTTTACCCCAATGCCATGAGCACACTTTGCTCCCCCTACTTGCAGCTGGTGCAGCAGACGTTCAGGACAGACCTCCATTCATCGAGCTTTGTGGAATGCTGCTGGGTGCTGTGAAAATGCATTTAATGCCTACACACAGAGACTCACAAACACATGAAAGTAAATATCAAAACATTTTTGGAGAAACTGTGAGTTACAAAAAACGCCTTCCTGATCCATGTCACCAAACTGCCTTACAAACATGCCGTCTCCTTTTTTTTCCCTCCTCACCTTTCAGTGTATTCCATGGTTCTACAGTTAGAGTGGTTGGAGCATGGAGTCCTTTTATCCTGGAGGTTTGGTGGGGAGACCCCAAGGGCGCTTGTGTCTGGACGGACCAGATGTGCCAAGGGTCTTCTCCTTGACTTGAACTTTCAAGGGTTGGAGGAGCCAGGCAGGGTGGAGGTGAAGAGCACACCCATCTTTACAGGGTCTTGAGTGGAAAGTGCTGAGGTGCCTCTGTGTGGCTCCACCTGTAGCTGGATGCATCCTGGCATTGCTCTATCTCCTTGCGAGGAGGGACCACTTGGACTGGTGTCAAGAGTCTCCCCCTCTCTCTTTGCCATGTCTCTTGGTTCTAAAGACCAATGGCTGGGGTGATGGAGTGCAAGTATGTGCACTCTCCAGCAGACCCTGGGCAGGGGGGTGGGTGGGGGGGTTGGTTACTCACCTAGCTTTCTATCACCAACACAAGCATGGAGGCAGTCAGGCGGTCACATGACTCATTGCACTGCTGCAGCTTCTGGGCATTGATCCCAGATGCCTGCTGCCCTGTTGCTCCTCACTGTGTATGTGGATAAAGTCCCTGATTGCCAATACCATTGGGTCCTCTCCTGCTTGCAGCTAAGCAAGAGTCTGATCTCAGTTTCCGAATTGCACTTGAGTTCTCCACGCCCTCCAATGTCTTGAGGGCAGAGTTCCAGATTTCCACTGACCCTTTGTGTGATGAGTGCTTCCAGCCATCACTGTTCAAAAAGCTAGGTTTAAGTTGCTTTCAAAATAACCTGTTCAGGGATGTTACTGGATTTGAAGTCAAGCCACTGACCCAGAGGTAGGAACACTACCACCACATCACAACTGGCTAATAGATTACAAGTGCTGCCAGTCAGCTGCTAGGGTGGTATACTAACCCATTTCTCTTTGTCTCCAGAAAGTTAACGTGGGCCTCTGGATTAGTAGTCCAGCAAAATTATCTCAAATATCAGACTATCAAGTACAAAAATGGATAATATCCTTGAGTTATAGTTACTTTAATCAACCTTGTCTCTAAGATGTTTCTAATCAACCTGTTTAGAAGTGATATTACACAGCTCTGGAGCAGATGAGCCTTAAACTCAGGTCTGTTGGTTCAAAGTTTCGAGACACTACCACGCTGCCTCAAGAGCTCTTTTGCTAGGAAACATTTTAAATTAATTTTAATTCATGCCAATTTGGCAATACACTCAGTTTTCATATCTCCAATGGTTTTTGTTCAAGTACTTGTTACCCTATTTCAAATTAGAACGCATTTCTCAGAAGGCCTATCAATTTGAGATTTTAGTCTGTGATAGCACAATCCTGTTGATTGATTTGGAACTTAAACTGGGTCTTTATGGCCCTTGCAGTTCAACTGATGTTGTTAATATGAAAGTGGCCATGTTACACATCTAATTACCTGCAATTTAAGTCACTTCTATTTGTTGGCAAATTGATTCACTCATTCTACTGCATAACATTGATAAGATTTGTTTATGAAGTTATGGTTTTATTGCTTCAAATTGAAGGTATGAGATTTTCTTGTTTTACAGTTCAGTTGGTGTGGTAAATTACAATTTGTTTTAATGAACTTGGAGTAGTTTAGTGTTATACTTTGCAGCACTGAGGCTAATTCAGCACCAGGTCCATTAACCCTTTCATGCACTTTCTAACTATAATTCCTCCTTGAATATGATCACTTAGACATGGTTGCGTTAGGATATCACTCATAGTTGCTTTGTTAACAATGGTTAATTGTTTTGATTCATAGAAACTCATGCTTAGAACCAATAAGGTTGTTGTTAGACACACTCAAAAGATCAAGCCAGCAGTTTTACCAATAGTTATTTGTAGATGAGCCATTTCACAAATTTGTTCTGGTCAGATGAAGAGGAGCACGAGGAGGTTTATGGAGTGTGAGCATCAGCATAAACCAGTTGGGCTGAATGGTCTGCTTCAATACTGTAAATTCCACGTAGCATTAAACAAAAGCAGAACATATTAGGTACAGTTAACAGGTCAAAAACATCCTCAGAGAGAATAGATAACTTGGTGCTCCAGATGTGAACCTCCATTTTCAATTAAAATTTAATGGAATTTAGGGTACATACAAAGCCAGAAAGTTTGTCATAGGTATCACCAGTCCTCAGTTAATGAAAGGAGATAGCCCTTCGCTCAAGGGTCCCAGCAGAGTTAAGTCAAATGCAGCCTCCGATAGCAGACCAGGGTCTTAGTCATGGTCATATAGCCATTTGGTGTGGTCAGAGTCAGGATCCTCTTCTTATAAATGGTGAAGAGCCAAATATTGGGCAACCCACCACCAGTCTTTACTCTTTCTGCCTTATTGTGGGTTGTTTTTCTGTTGGACTAAGAGGGAGGCATTTGACAATGGGTAGCACAGCTATTATTTTACAGCAGCTGGGGAGATGTCCTGAGCAAGTGATTAGGCAGTGTAGAGGGTTCAGGGTGTCAGACATTGAGTGGTTAACAGTGAGTGAGAAAATGTTGCGGGCAAAAGTGAGGATGGTAGCGCATGGGCCTTGGAGGGAGATGGGTGCAGTACTGGGGATGCAGTACGCAGCGTCAATTCCCCGCATCTGCCCAAGGAAATCTATCAGGAATTATGCGGGGCAGCTCCAGCCTAACAATGCTTGTCCAGGTACACAATGGCCTTTTAACGATGACACCAGCACCAGGAATATTGATGAATTCCAGGAAATGCCAATAGTGGTGAGTGTTTCTGGGAATGGTGAGTAGCAAAATGACACAAGAATTGTGAGAGAAGGCAGGAATTAATAAGGCAAATTTGGTAAGACAATAGCAAGACGTTTTGCTGAGACACATGGACAGAAACACTCCTTGAAACTTAACAAAACTGACACTTAGCCAAACAAAATATAAGATTCACCCCTTTGTTCCTCCTATAAATATACCTGTTAATGTATTCTGAGATAATTATACTGGTTTGTAAACTTCTGGGGGCAGGACAGATTATTAAAGGACCTAATCTTGAGCTGGTATAACTAATTGAATTCCTTCAGTGGCCTAAATTCTATTTTGTTAAGTTTTATTGTTGACAATGAATCTGACTGGATGGATGTACATTCTCAGGGAATAAAGGTAGACACATTAACATCCCCTCACTGCTTCAGTGTTGATAAAGAATCTACATTGAAAATATGAAGTCTGTTTCTTTTTTTCAAAATCCCGACAAACCAGCTGAGTACTTTCAACATTTTCTATCTTTATCCTGAATACAATTCAGCAGCCTGTCCAACAGGTGACATGTGACATGTATGAAATGAAGAGAGTTTAATTGGTTTAATGAAGTGCAAATGATTGTATATTTAAAAATTCAATGCAGTCAGATTTCAAACATCTAAAGGGAAATTTCCACTTTAGCAAAGTTATTCCCAAAATGTGTTTGTGATTGCCTCAGTTAGGGTACATTTCAGGATTCTGCTGAAATTTATTTGTATAATGACATGCATAAAATCTTCTGTGAACAAATGCTATTGGGCAGCAAGATTGAATAATTATTTGCTTCTTCTTTTCTGCCAATAACAGAATATTCATTACCATATTTAACAATGGAAAGTTGGTAATGGTTTATTAATGCAGCTGAAAAAGGATTTATCTGCCTGGGTTGGCAATTTCAATAAGGGTGAGAATAATAAAAGTGGACCATCATTTTTATTCTTCCATCATTCAATTTTAGTAATTGGGACCTGTCATGGACTAATAAGCTTTTTAGAGAGGAAAGTGCTAATTTACAATGGCAAAACTAATCATTTGACTATGTTAAATATTCACAAAACCATCAATGAACAAAAATCAGTTTAAATTGAACCAGTGTAAAAGATTGTACCTGACAACAGAACTTGCATTCATGCTCCGGAGAGAATGTTGATAAAATTTATTACTTTGCAAAAAGGTTGACAAGCATAGGGAATGCTGGAAATACTGTGTCATTTTATGTTTGTGTTTTTGAAAATTGTGGAATGAACTAGGTAAGAATTGTTTTACAATGAGTGTTTTAAAGGATTGCTGTACGCTTTGGAAAGTAAGTAACCCAATACTTTTGGCAAGCACTGCATAAATGGCTGTTTGAACATGCAGAATTGAAGTGCTTGCAGATGAATTGGAGCCAAGGGCTTCTGTCTACAGATGGAGCTGGGTGTCAACAATAATTTGATTGGTTTATGGACTAGTGACCGATTACCAAAAGCCTTTTGTCTGCCAACAACTGTGTAATAGGTTTTTAGGTAAATGAACAGCTTGAGATTGGGTATAAGTTAGAGAGATGTTAGATAGATCAGCATAGAAATTGCCTTTGTCTGTTCTCTGCTGTCAAATCTCATCTTAAACCTGAAGAAAACTAGTTCATCTTTCCTTCCACTGATGTAAGCTGTGATTTTTAATTGGGAAATCAGAGGCCTATTATAAGAGAACTAACAACTTTGTGTCTCTTGCAAACCAGTAGAAGCATCTAGAGAAAAACAACTGAGAAGCACCATTCTGTCCAACCTAAGAATCTCAAGGATCAACTCAATCACTCATGAATAGGGACCACTGAATTGCCTTTCAGCTTTCCTTTTCTCATAACCTGTTGTTCCTTTTTTGTTTAAGTGAGCGAGTGTGTGTGTGTGTGTGTGTGTGTTGTGGTGTTTATAAGCAGATTAGGCTTTTAGTTTGTAGTGTAATATGCCAATGGTTTATGCCTGTTTACTTCTAGCTAGTCTAATTATTAGTAAAAAAAAAGAGTAATTCTTGTAAAGTAAAGAAACTTAGCCATGCTTCCTATCAAAATCAGTCTGAAATTTTGTGCATGTTGTGTCCCTGTTTTAACTTTTGTAACAATTCCAGGAATGGCAGACCTTGATTTGTGAGTTGTGACACGATATTACACAGTGAAGGCAAACTGAAGATGTATCAACTGGTTCATTGGTGATGGAAATGACCCCTGAGACTTGCCCATTCAACAGTAATAGAGTTCATTCTATAGAACCTTATGTTGCTGTGTTATATAATCAGTGACGGTAGCTCAGTGGTTAGCACTGCTGCCTCACAGCGTCGGGGATCCGCGTTTGATTCCACTCTCAGGGTGACTGTTTGTGGAATTTGCACATTCTTTCTGTGTCTACGTGGGTTTCCTCCAGGTGCTCCAGTTTCCTCTCTCAGTCCAAAGATGTGCAGGCTAGGTGGATTGGCCATGCTAAATTGCCCATAGTGTTTAGGGATGTGTAGATTAGGTGGGTTATAGGAGGATGGGTCTAGGTGGGATGCTCTGAGGGTCGGTGTGGACTTGTCGGGCCGAAGGGCCTGTTTCCACACTGCAGGGATTCTATGATGATTCTATCATTTAAAAACTCAAATGCTGCATTGCACCCAAAGTGTGTATAATCAACATTGCTCATATATCCATGTGAGTGAAATCAAACAAGCTTTTGGAGAAACTCAGAAACCTCTGAACAAAGTCCATTGCAGAAAGCACATTGAAGCACCTCAGTAGGTTACATGTGCTGTTTGTCTTGTCTTTGGAGACAAGTGACAACTTCCATGCTCTCTGCAGTATAGGAGCAAGTCATTTAGCTCATCAAGTCTATTCCAGTTGTCTGCACAAACAACTTACCTAACCGCAATTTCCCAAAACTTCTCTGAGTAGGTCAGTAAATCTTATCCTTTTGGCTAATTTGCCAATTTCCTTTTGACAACCATAATTGAATCTGCCTTCACTATATTCTCAGAGAGTGCATCCCAGATCCTGACCACTTTCTTCACAAAAATCGTTTTCCTTCATTTTGCCTCTTATTTATATCGCCTTAGACAATTCGTTTAAATGTGTGCCCTCTGTTTCTTGATCTTTCTGCCATTGGGAACATTTCTCCTTATCTACTGTATCCAAGGCCTTTATGATTTTGAACACCTCAACCATATCTCCTCTTAACTTCCTCTTCTCTCAGTCTATCCTTCACCAAACATCCTTGTAGCTGAAGGCTTTTATCCCCAGACTCATGAGATTCAAAAATGATACATTTTAATTCAATTGATCAGCTAAACATCCATTCTGATTTTTGACTTGGATCTATGTGATCAAAATTGGAGTCCTGAAACCTAGCAGGATCGTGTTCAGCAGTGTTGCTAATTTACATCTGCAAAGGAAATGCGAGAGCTGACAATGTAAGGTTAGTGGCTAATTGTGATGTGAGTAACTTTCTGATGTGGGACAGCAAGTTTCAGAACAACAGCTTGCACTGAAGTCATGCCTTTTACCAAACATCTCCAAAGTGTTCAACAGAACATTAGCTTTTAATATTTGTTAGATGAGAGGTAGATTCTCCTTGTTTTAGATTCCATGGATCCTTTTTCAATCTGCATATGACCTGCATATGTCCTTATTTTGTACCTCTAATATTACTCATTCCCTTCTAATGAAGCTGTCCTTCGGACTGTCACCATAGCAGTCATCACTGATTACCACATAATAATGACGTGATAGCAAAACAATCTGATGTATCATCTCACTGGTATTGGTCGCTCACCCTGATAACTTGGATAAAATAAATGACAAAACCCCACCATTCATGTTCTTAATAAGTAACCAATTAACCTGCAGGGGTAACATTTTGAAATGATTTCAGTGGTAAAATTATGAAGAGCTAACCTGTAGGTGGAAGTTTCAGAGACCAGCCTTCTATTCTGATGATTATAGACTATTTTTTTTAATCAACCTGTCCAGAGATGCTATTACACACTTCTGGAGCAGGTGGGAAGTTGAACTCCTGTTCCAGAGGTAGGGACACCATCAGTGTGACACAAGAGCTCCCGTTCTGATGATGATAGAAGATTAATGGTGATTGTAATCAAGAGTTTAAGGTGCTGAAGGAAGTTGATAGGTGGATATAGAGGGCTGAAGTTTCCTGGAACTTGTTAAGTGTCAATTTTGTTGAGGTTCAAGGAGGATTTCTGTCTGCGAGGCTCAGTGAGATTCCTCACACTATTCTCCCAAGCTCACCTTATTACCTTGCCCTGATACGTCCCACTAATTGTCTCTTCCCTTTGCCTCAAGCAAAAGCACTCTCACTGCTGGGACCTCTTGGGATTCATGGCACACGTTATTTTTAAAGTCCAAACATACACCACATCAGGTGCCATTACTCCAGAGCTGCGCTGTAAGGTTCATCGAAATCACCCCAGACATGTTAGATAGGCAGAAATTGGACCCCACTTTGCTGGCAGGACAGAGTGGTAGATAGACAGGTACAGAGGGGAGGGCATCCTCTTCCCTCAGGACCAGTAAAGGTGATCACAGCAGCACACCCTGCCAGCCGGATCTGAGGTTACTGGGTTAGTGCTGTTTCTACAGTCTGGTAGAATACTCAGCAGTACTACAAGAAGGCCAACAACCTTCCCAGCTCTACAATGGCAAATTCGTCTGTTTTCTCCCAGCCACCTCATACTTAATCTATCTCCGCTACTGCCCCTATGTCCCATCAAGGCTCATGGCTCTAACACTCTCATGTTGCATGCAATAGCTTCCCTTACTCATTCTCATCCACCCATCCAATCAATTCTTCTCCCCTCAATCTGCTAATTCTGTATGGCCTCTGCACTGTTTACTCATTCGCTCAGGTCATCTTAATGCCTCTACCCCACCTGCATGAGCACTAACAGCTATAACAGATATTTTCATCTCACTCAATCCCTCCTTCTGTTTCATTCCATGAAAAATAGGGCAGAAAGAGCAAGGACAACTAAACATTCAGCTTCTTATCTCCACTGAGGAGAAAAAGCTAATCCTGACCACTCTAAGCAGCTGACCATCCCTGAAATGTTGGTGGCTGCTGTCCATGATGGAGGTCCAGAGGAGCAAGTGACAAGCTAGAGTCATTAGTTACCGCTCTGACTTTCACATGGGCAATTATCACTGTCTAGTTTCTATTCATGAATGGGCCAATGGGAAACTGCATTACAATGAGATAAGATTGACTAATATTGAGATGTAAATGCATGGTAATGCATGTGAGATAACAAAGTGTAGAGCTGGATGAACACAGCAGGCCAAGCAGCATAATAGGAGCAGGAAGGCTGATGTTTTGGGCCTAGACCCTTCTTCAGAAATCAGGGTCCAGATCCGAAACATCAGCTTTCCTGCTCCTCTGATGCTGCTTGGCCTGCTGTGTTCGTCCAGCTCTACACCTTGTTATCTCAGATTTACCAGCATCTGCAGTTCCTACTATCTCTGATGTAATGCATGTGAGTCAGCCTCTTAACACTCAGTAGCGAGAATCTCGTTTCACCTTTCAACATTTGGTTGGAAAATGAGACTTTTTGCTCGTGATGTCAGAAATCTCCTTACTGTTGATTTCACCTACTTTTCCCAACTTTCATGCCAAAGCTTACATTATTCAGTGGCTGGGAAAATTCCACCCAGAGAAACTATTTCCTTTGGCTGGAGAATTCAGAACATGGGGTAATAACTTTAAAATTGGAGTTAGGCTCCTCAAGGATGATGCCAGGAAACACTTCTTCATGTAAAATATGGTGGAAATCTGGAACAACCATGTCTTTGGAGACAAGATCAACTGAAAAATCACATAACTGGAATTGATAGGTTTTGTTAGTCAAGGGTAATAAAGGTAAAGAAAGCAAGGTGGGTAGGTGGATGCAGAAAGGGATACAGAACAATCATAACAGAATGGTGGAAGAAACTCAAGAAGCTGAATTGCTCAGTCCTTTTGTGATGCACTTATACTACAACAATGACGTTGGTATGAAGCACTTTTATCCTGTATTGATTCCACAGTTAGAGTAGAATTATAGCTTAAATTTAACTTGGACCTGAACAGAATTTGACACCATGAGGAAAGAGAGACTGAGTCTAGTTTGCTATACAATCAATTGTGCCTTCACATCAACATTTAAAACCATGCAGTGAAGGATGTCAACGTGTAAAATCAATAGGTTCTCAGTGAAATCCTTTCACACCTTCAAGTATGTTTATTAGCATTAGCAGTATTTCACATTTTCAGTCAGTATATTTTTTAGACAAGTTTGTGAACTCACATTCCAGTTTAAATCAGTCTTTGTTGTACAAATCTTAAATTTTTGATAACATTATCTTGATGAAATAATGCATTCCTTATAATGAGCATCGTTACATTATCTAATCATTTCTAACAAGATCGTAACATAACTAGAGATGCTGAGCTATTAGTTCAGATTACAACATTATTTTTAATTGCAAGCTTCTTTATTAATATTGTTACTCAAGTGTTTATGTTTTGGGAAATAGTGTGGTGGTAGTGTCACTGCAATGGTAATCTAGGGACACAGGCTAATCCAACCAAGTTCGGCCCTGGAATTTAATATCAATTCATTAAATCTGGAATTGAAAGCTAGTCTCTGGTGGTGACTGTGAAACTATCATCAATTGTAAAAACCCCTGTTGGTTCACTAATGCCTTTTAGGGAAAGAAATTTGCTGCCCTTATCTGGTCTGGCTTTAGCATGACTTGATTCTCAATTGTCCTCATGGGAAAATTGACAATGAGCAACAAGTGCTGGTCTAACCAGTAATATTCACTGTAAGCCACTCAGAAAGTCTATGCTCACTGAATGGCATGCAGACACTGATTTCAATTCCAGAAGACACCGCTGTGTTAAGACTTCAGAGAGTTTTGGAAAGATTAGAGGGAACGTAGCTTCTCAGTAGCACCCAAAATCCATGAAGGAATATTAAAAGAAAGCCTCCTTCATCCACCACTATTCAAGTGAGAGTTTAAGACAAATGGCTCAAGATGGAGGAAATGTTTTCCACTGGATAAAGAATCAGCAATAATAGGACACAGATTTAAAATAATTGGCAAAATAAAAAGTGGGCAGAGTCTTAAGGAAAATTACCTTAATACAAGTTATTGTTTGACATGTACTGCCCAAAAGGATTGTGGAAGCAGGCTCAACAGCAACTTGCTAAATGAAATTGGATAAATATCTGTAAACAGATTTTTACAGGTTTACAGGGAAGAGCTTTGCTTGGATAGCTTTCTCAAAGAGGTCCAGGTACGACGAGTTGAATGATCTCCTTCTTTGCTATGTACTTACTGGATTCATTCCTTAGGGAATTCTGAAGTGTCACATCAGACTCAAAACATTTCTCTCTCCATAGATGCTACCAAACCTGCTGTGTTTTTTTTAACCTTTTTTGTTTGTATTTCTGATTTCTAGCATCTGCAATACTTTTCTTTCATTTTTCTTTCCTTAAAGAGGCATTAAATTAATAAAATTAGTTTCATAATGTTCTGCATCAACATCTTCCTCTTATTCCGTGGCAGTGAATTATGTGTGACATACTTCTAGTTTTCCAAATGTCTTAGCCAAGCTACTCATCCTGGGTGAGCCTAAGAAGAAGTATCAAAGACAATTCTGTCCTTTTTCTCATCAACAGCTATTTTAAATAACTTTTCTGGTGGTTGGGAACAGAAATTAGAGGAAATTTATTGCACTTCACACTCAGAAATGCTGAGGGCCATTGCGGGACTCTCACTGGTGTCATTCAAACATGAAAATACACAAATTAGGAGCAGGACTAGACTCAGCTCCTTGAGCTTGTTCATCCATTCAATAAGATCATGGCTGATCTGATTTCAAACTAAACTCCACATTGCCAAACCAGCCCCAATAAATTGTAAGTATGTAACTTCAAACCAGAACTGATGTCTACAAACTTTTCCAAGGCAAAGATTTGAACATGGTCTAGACGACACCTATCTTATTTGGCAAGGCCTTTATTGACTAATCCACATCATAGAAGCCTGTTTTGAAAATTTATTACATTTTCCTCTTTTTCACTGTTGCCTTTTAAAATCTCAAGCTCAACTTTTACATTCTATCTGACCACGCTGAACTTTTGATCAATATCTTGTCAATCACAGAATCTATGTCCCCTGTCATGTTTTATACCACCGCCACATCTAAGTTCTTCTGGCAAGCCTCCAATACTCCACTCTTCATAACCATTAACTCATTCAAAACTCAGATGCCTAGATCAAGTCTCAAATCAACTACTGCTCACTGATTGGCTTCTTTCGGCTCAAAAGCTAATGATTTTTCAAATTTCATTATTTATTTTTGTATCGAAATCACTTGATGATCTTGTTCCTCCTCATCTATAGAATGCTACCAAATTCCTGACGTATGTACATTTCCCTATCATCCTATCATTACATTTTTTCCTTCAATTACATTTTCCATTCTCTGGAATTCTTTCCCTACCCCAGTCCAATCTCCATCTAACTCTTTTTTTTAAAAGACCATTCTTAAAATGCCTTTTACTATTACTATTTGCGGCTCTATGTCCATTTATTTAATCACACTTTGTGAAGTATGTCTTGGGATATTTTCTTTGTAAAAATACGATGTAAATAACTTGCGATTATTTACCATTATCTCTAATGACCACCCTCCAAGTTTCAACTCACTGAAATATTTCAATACTTTTTTATTTAGTCAAACAACATAATGTCATAGAATCCCTACTGTGTGGAAGCAGGCCATTCAGCCCACCAAGTCCACACTAGCCCTCCAAAGAGCATCCCATCCAAACCCACACCCCTATCACATCCCTGGAACCATGCAATTCCCACAGCCAGTCTACCTCGCCTGTACATCCTTGAACACTACGGGCAATTTAGCATGGCCAATCCACCTAACGTGCGCATCTTCGGACTGTGGGAGGAAACCACAGCACCTGGAGGAAACCTACGCAGTCACTGGGAGAACATGCAAATTCCACATGGGCAGAGGGGTGTTGAGAAGGGGCTTAAACCCAGGTCCCTGGTGCTGTGAGATAGAAGTGCTAACGATTGAGCCACCGTGCCACCCTCAATTAAGCCTTATCCTTCCTCAGCTGAAATTGTAAGGGTAGGCGATGGCCTAGTGGTATTAGCGTTAGACCATTAATCCAGAAACCCAGCTGATGTTCTGGGAATCCGGATTCGAATCCCACCATGGCAGATGGTGGAATTGGAATTCGAAATTAAGAATCTACTGATCACCATGAAACCATTGCTGATTGTCGGAAAAACGTCCTTCAGGGGAGGAAATCTGCCACCCTCACCTGGTCTGGCCTACATGTGACTCCAGACCCACAGCAATGTGGTTGACTCTCAACTGCCCTCTGAAATGGCCTAGCAAGCCACTCAGTTGTACCAATCGCTACAAAGACTCAAAGAAATGGAACTGGATGGATCACCTGGCATCGACTTAGGAACCGGAAAAAACAACAGCAGAAACAGCCCTGTCGACCCTGCAAAGTCTTCCTCACTAACATCTGGGGGTTAGTGCCAAAATTGGGAGTGCTGTCTCACAGACTAGTCAAGCAACAGCCTGACATAGTCATACTCACAGAATTATACCTTACAGACAATGTCCCAGACACCACCATCACCATCCCTGGATATATCCTGTCCCACCGGAAGGACAGACCCAGCAGAGGGGGCAGCACAGTGGTATATAGTCGGTAGGGTGTTGCTCTAGGAGTCCTCAACATTGACTCAGGACCCCACAAAGTCTCCTGGCTTCAAGTTAAACATGGACAAGGAAACCTCCTGCTGATTACCACATACCGTCCTCCCTTAGCTGATGAATCAGTATTCCTCAGCGCTGAACAACACTTAGAGGAAGCACTAAGGATGGCAAGGGCACAAAATGTATTCTAGGTGGGGGCTTTCAATGTTCACCACCATGGCTCAGCAGCAGTACTACTGATCGAGCTGGTCGGGTCCTAAAGGACATAGCTGCTAGACTGGGTCTGCAGCAGGTGATGAGGGAACCAACAAGAGGGAAAAACATACTTGACCTCATCCTTACCAATCTGCCAGCTGTAGTTGCATCTGTCCATGACAGTATTGGTAAGAGTGGCCATCGCACAGTCATTGTGGAGACAAAGTCCCACCTTCAAATTGAGAACAACCTCCATCATGTTGTGTGGCACTATCACCGTGCTAAATGGGACAGACTTTGCACAGATCTAGCAACCCAAGACTGGGCATCCATGAGGCACTGTGGGCCATCAACAGCAGCAGAACTGTACTCCATCACAATCTGCAAACTCATGGCCCGGCATATCCCCCGCTCAACCATTACCATCAAGCCAGGGGGTCAATCCTGGTTCAATGAAGAGTGCAGGAGGGAATGCCAGGAGCAGCACCAGGCATACCTGAAGATGAAGTATGAACTTGGTGAAGCCATCAAACAGGACTACTTGCACACCAAACAGCGAAAGCAGCAAGTGATAGACAAAGCTAAGCGATCCCACAACCAAGCGATCAGATCTGAGCTCTGCAGTCCTGCCACATCCAGTCGTGAATGGTGGTGGACAATTAAACAACTCACTGGAGGAGGAGGCTCCACAAATATCCTCATCCTCAATGATGGAAGAGCCCAGCACATCAGTGCAAAAGATAATGCTGAAGCATTCGCAGCAATCTTCAGCCAGAAATGCCAAGTGGATGATCCATCTCAGCCTCCTCCAGTGATCCCCAGCATTACAGATACCAGCCTTCAGCCAATTCGATGCACTCCACGTGATATCAAGAAATGGTTGGAGACACTGGATACTGCAAAGGCTACCAGTCCTGACAACATTCTGGCAATAGTACTGAAGACTTGCGCTCCAGAACTTGCCGTTCCCTTAGCCAAGCTGTTCCAGTACAGTTACAATACTGGTATCTACCCAACAATGTGGAAAATTGCCCAAGTATGTCCTGTACATAAATAAAAGCAGGACTAATCCAACCCAGCCAATTACCGCCCCATCAGTCTCCTCTCGATCATCAGTAAAGTGATGGAAGGTGTCATCAACAGTGCTATCAAGCAGCACCTGCTCTGAAATAACCTGCTCAGTGACGCCCAGTTTGCGTTCTGCCAGGGCCACTCAGCTCCTGACCTCATTACAGCCTTGGTTCAAACACAGACAAAAGAGCTAAATTCCAGAGGTGAGGTGAGAGTGACAGTCCTTGATATCAAGGCTGCATTCGACCAGGTGTGGCATCAAGGAGCCCTAGCGAAACTGGAATCAATACATATTAGGGGGCAAACGCTCCGGTGGTTGGAGTCATACCTGACACATAGGAAGATGGTTGTGGTTGTGGGAGGACAATCACCTCAGCTCCAGGACATCTCTGAAAGAGTTCCTCAAGGTAGTGTCTTAGGCCCAACCATCTTCAGCTGCTTCATCAATGACCTTCCCTCCGTCATAAGGTCAGAAGTGGGGATGTTCACCGATGATTGCCCAATGTTCAGCACCATTCGTGACTCCTCAGATACTGAAGCAGTCCATGTTCACATGCAACAAGATCTGGACAATGTCCAGGCTTGGGCTGACAAGTGGCAAGTGACATTCATGCCACACAAATGCCAGGCTATGACCATCACCAATAAGAGACAATCTAACCACCGCCCCTTGACATTCAATGGTGTTACCATCATTGAAACACCCACTAGCAACATCCTGGGGGTTACCATTGACCAGAAACTCAGCTGGACTGATCACATTAATAGAGTGGCTACAAGAGCAGGCCAGAAGCTAGGAATACTGCGGTGAGTAACTCACCTCCTGATTCCTCAAAACCTGTCCACCATCTACTAGGCACAAGTCAGGAGTGTGATGGAATACTCCCCACTTGCCTGGATGAGTGCAGCCCCAACAACACTCAAGATGCTTGACACCATCCAGGACAAAGCAGCCTGCCTGATTGGCATTACATTTACAAGCACCCACTCCCTCCACCACCGACGCTCAGTAGCAGCAGTGTGTACTATCTACAAGGTGTATTGCAGAAACTCACCAAAGATCCTCAAACAGCACCTTCCAAACGCATGACCACTTCCATCTAGAAGGACAAGGGCAGCAGATATATGGGAAGACCACCTCCAAGTTCCTTTCCAAGTCACTCACCATCCTGACTTGGAAATATATCGCTGTTCCTTCACTGTCACTGGGTCAAAATCCTGGAATTCCCTCCCTGAAAGTATTGTGGGTCAACCCACAGCAGGGGGACTGCAGCAGTTCAAGAAGGCAGCTCACCACCACTTTCTCAAGGGCAACTAGGGGTGGGCAAGAAATGCTGGCCAGCCAGCCACACCCACATCCCACGAAATGAATTTTAAAAAATTTCACAGTCGCTCCAATATGTCCCATCAGCATTGGTTTGACAATTGCTATATTGGTCAAGTGCAATGCTGGGTCTAATCCTTTCTCGAAATTATCAGAATCATGTTATCCACATTGCTGATTTTCCTGACAATTCTGCAGGATACTGTCTTCATCTCTAATTCTAACTCTTCCAATGTACTCATCTCCTTGCCACTGAGACTTTATGATTACTGATTCAGATCAGCAGCTTCTTCTAGATAATACAGCAAAGCAAAGCATATCTACCAATCCTTACTTATTCAATATTGGTGAACTGACACTGTCCTCGGAGTTTTTATTATCTTTCTTTGATCCTGCAATGCTGTCTCTCTCTTTGTGTCTCTGTTGCTCCGTCTGTCTCTCTCTCTCACTGCTGGAAAATTATGAGCAGCCATTTGGCATGTTCCATGCTTCATTCACAACTGTCTGCCTGCTAACACATGTACCTCAATCACGCTAATTTTTGCTGTCAAATGTGAAAAAAAGGATTTCTTTTAAACCTTCCACCTATTTTTGCACGATGCTTACATAAATTGTTAAGGATTATAAATACAGTTCCTCTCTTTCTGTCACTCCTATTGCAGAATATTACTCTCACATAATTTATATAAATCTCTCTGATCATTTAAATTCAAAATGCACAGCTGGCAGCTAAAGATGTTGATAACTATTTTGCTTAGCCTCTGTTCTGACTGTATTTGTAAAAAGGCAAATAAACTCCATTGTTCCATTCTGCTTAGCCATTAGAACTAATGACCAATGTTGTTTCAATCTTACCTGACAGTTCTTCCACTATTGCTTTGATGGTAACCCTGCTATCATCCTCAATCTGTGATCCTCCAAATTTATTTCTATCCAATGTGATTTCACGACAGTTGAAAGAGTATTCATCCTTTCTTTGGCAAAGTTAATTCCTCCAATTCTTCTGGCGTGCCTAATGTTCTACTGGTGTTTCCATTCAAGGGCCCATCTTGGCCACTGAAGATGCTCTTTAAACTCTTAAAGTACTTCCCAGTTTTCTGGCCAACATGTCCAATGAGACAGCATCAATAAAATAGATTATTTATAGTATTGATGTTTGAGAGATTTCACTCTGTACAAATTGAGGTTGCTGCAGTCCAATGGTGTCTATATATGGCAGCAGAGTAGGACACTCCGGTCGGAGCTCCTCTGTTCGCCAGTCCCTTTACCTTTATTCCCTCTTTTTCTCCCTCCCCTTTGTGGTTTTCCCTTTCTACTGGGGTTGTGGAGCGAGTGGGCTAAGTCCCACTGGCGGACTGGAGCGGGTATGGACCGAGTCCCATGGCGGAACCAAATTGGGCAGCATGACCTTGTGCTCTGGGGCCTGTAGGCATGCCCCATCAGCCCCACAACACCGTGAGCAGTGAGCCCTGGAGAAGCACCTGGGGAGCAGCCCCGGAGCAGTGCACAGGCAGCAAGTCCTGGATAAAGACCAGTGTGAGGGGGCAACCCTTACCTTAGAACACTGAAATGTTAACCCCATATTATTTTCCTATTTTTAAACTTATTTTCAACTCTGTAATTAAGCAACTACTTCTATTTCTCTGCTGTATCCAAGAGTTGAACATAGGTACTTGTACCTAAGATGTTGCCATAAGAAGGCAGACATTGTAAAAGTTTTTCATTGTACTCCTACAATGGAGTACACATGACAATAAAAGGATATTGATATTGATAGCATTTACAGACAGAAGGATGCTGCCAGAAAAATGCCTCCTTTCCTTAACTGTGCCTATTTCATTTGCAGAGGTAGAAGATCAATCACTACTTGATCTTAACAAGAAGAGGTTCCTGTCTGAACAAATTGATAGCAGTTTGGTACAAGTTATATTAACTAGCTAGTCATTGTTACTAAGACTATGAGGAAACCTGTGGGTATACAGCTTCCTTCCAAGGGGTCCTAAGATGTTCTGCCTTAGCCCCATCCGAGCCAGTACTACATTATCAGATTGAATGGAGCTTAATGCCGTCTCCATCATTAACACTTTAAAAGGCACTACATTTTGCAATAATTAGAAATTACCTAATTGACTATAAAATGCTATGCAATATCTGGGCTTGTGAAAGATGGAAAATACATGCAAGTGGAGGTGAAATACAAATCCACAGTGCACATGGGAGCTTCTCAACCGAACAAGTCACAGTTGGCAGAATTCATGCTCTGTATAGAAACTTGGACCACACAGGTCATTCATCATATTCACTGTTCACTCATCAACAACACAGATACAAGGATGAGATAGACTCAACACTAATGTTATTTAAAGGCCAAGCACCCACCTTGCAGATAAACAAAGATGATTTACACTGACTTATACAATTGCAAGTCCTTCAGCTCGCAGGTCATTTGGTCAGTCAGTCCTCCCGTCCGTCCTCCTCCTACTTTTTTCTTGTGGTTAAACACCACAAATATCATTTCTTGCTTTCTGCAATCTGTTCTAAATCTCCGACTGCATCAGTTCAACATCTGCAAAGTGCCCATGGGATATTCATTACTTTTAAGGGGACTCAGAAATGCAAGTTGCTCATGTTGATGAGTTGCATTTCAGTCTACCTTACTCTCTTGATTCCTCTTCTCTTGATTGTGATGCTATTATGTCCTCACGCTGATGGGCTTTATTAGTTGAGAAGATGGGACCTTCATAATAACTTCAGCTGGTGTGGGAATTGAACCCATACTGTTAGTGTGGCTCTGCATTGCAAACCAGCCATCCCACCAACTAAGCTAACTGATCCCCTCTACCCTTATGCCCTCAGGCTGATAGGCTGACCTTGATCTTATTGCCATTACTCACTAATTGATATCAGCTCCCATTCCAGTGACTCATAAAACACCCATATTTTAGTCTATGTGAAACATTTTACTTTGCTCTTACAAAACATATGAAATAAACATTGATGTCTGTTAATTCTTATCCTTTGGCATGAGAACCTCCTGCAAGTGTTGTTCCAATTGTTGCAATTTTCATGAAGCTCCTGTCCAGTCCTCGCTTCAATGTGTTCGGAAATGGTAGGCTGCCAAACCTATTGTGTTTTTTTTGAGAAAATTGTTCAACTGGTTTATTTCAGATTTAACGCTTCCCTTCAGTAGCACTTTATTTTGTGCTACATTGCTAACAATGATACTGTGTCTGGAGCATTGGATGTCTGCCTCGGAGTAATTACAAACAGAAAATCTAATTATGGCTTTCATATAATGTCAGAAGCAACTGCTGAGATTAGATTACAAGCATAGAAATTTCAGCCCAGAACCTGTTCTGATTTATTATAAATTCCCAATACAGTTCTATTCAGGAAACTTAATTTCATTACTTGTTGGCCAATGTTTTTGCTGGGAACAGCTGGATGTGGGCTCCATATTTTTGGTCAATGGTGGCATTTATGTAAGAGGATTAATGACGCTGACATATTACTGCAAATGTATGGAAAAATGATCTGCAACTTTTTCCCACTTCAGTGTATATATTATAAAGTAATAAGAAACACATTATAATAAGAATATATTAGCAATGTAAAATAGCTTATTGCTGTTAGATAACAAGATATTACAATCAAATGTAAATGGATGTGTAGCAATGCTTGTAAAACTTAAAGTATGACATTACCTTTTTCATCAGATAAGTACAATCAATAAGAATGAAAAATGATCCATCTTCAATATTTATTTTAAGCTGTTGAAATTTTTTAACCAAGTCTTAGGCTCCAAAATTTACAGGAAGGTGGGGGAGAAGGGAAGATTTAAAGGGATTTAAACTTCATGACAAGACCCAATTAACATTTTTGAAAATTATTTCTCAGTCACAGCTAATACAGCCTATTATATTCAGATGCAATAGTCGATCCAATGTATCTTTTTGCAGACCATCAGTATGTCCAGTTTATTTGTAACTGTTGAGATATAAGACAGCTGTTCCCTTAAGGATGAGTATCTCAAACTGCTGCCAATTATCACCACTTTTGACAGAATGCGATGTATCTTTCTCATGATATTTACGTACAGTCTACAAGCAGCAGCAGCAGCAAAAAGATGAGATGTACTATATTTCTTTTCCCAGTTAATTCTATCCATGTATATTCTTGTCTTAACATAAAGCACACACATTATTGTTTTAATAATCCTTATCACATAATTGGTGCACTTACATTGAAGACAAATAACAGTGTGAGTAGCAGGCTTTGGAAGATGTTGCCAAGAAATATACAAGCGTCAACGCTTCACGTGCAGCATGGGAAAATAGCTAAAAATGTGAAGGTAAAACAGACATCAATTTTAGAGGTCAATTTCCAGCTCTGTCAGAACTGTACAATCTGAGGTCATACCTCACTCCAGCCAGCTGCTATCAGTTTCCAGAGATCTTAGTCAGTATAAATCTACGTGCTGCAAATTTTAAGCAGGAATTGAAATTAAGCAGCTGACACTGGAAAGTCTAATTCTAAGCAGAATTCATAGAGAAGATAGAATCCAATACCGCTGCTGCATTCTATGCCTACACGAGGTCTGAGGACATTGAAATACTGCACACTAGTCAGGGGAAAATAGTTCATCCCACAGCAGTTCTTAACAGCCAGTAGAAGCCAATTAAGAAAAAAATAAATCTTCACTGTTTAATTAATGGTTCAAAGCCTGCAATTTATTTCCCCATCTCAATTTTCAAATTTCTGGACTGAGCTTAGAGTTAACCTGAAAATAAAAATCAGAAAGAGCTCACCAGTGCCACCATTGCAGTCAAGCAATATCCCAAGGCAGCTAAGGCATTGGCAAGTAAATGCTTCAATTCAGAGCTAAATTAACTCTGGAAGAGCAGTCAAAACAACCTGAATAACTGCTTTTAATTCTAAAAAGGATATCCCATCCTGTAAAGGGCTAAAAAGATTACCACAAAATCTCCAACACTCAGCCGGAAGGCAACAGACCTATTTGTGTTTACTACAATTTTTGAATGTGTCAAGCTTCATTTTCTGGACCTCAATATTTCCAAAACAGATAAACAAGTCATAAAAATTAGAATTGTTAAGCACAATGAAGGCTTTCAGAGACTGAACACTTCAAGTCTATCTGACGACCATCTTAAAAATCCAGAAAGACACAGTCAACAGTCAAAGATCAATTTCAGGTGAAACTCAACTTTCCAATACACTGTCTGAAATTCATGTCCTTTAGGCAACTATTGACAGAGACCATTGTGCAACTTATAAATTGATGGAAGGTAAGAGGTATTATTGCAACTTCATGACAACAGAGCTAGCAACAGAATACTTCTGATAACACTAACCCAAGATGAAGTATTTCAAAAAGACCTCTTGTATCAACCCAAACGTTACACCAGGGAAGTGGTCCTACAAAGTGACAGCAAGTACAAAGCGACACTAATGGGAGACAGAGTCTACAGACTGTGTGTAATTCAAGCTCCATTTGCATGATAACCTGTACAGTTAGTGATCAATGTGGTCTTTGTTGCCTTCTACATTTACCCAGAAAATGCCTAACATTTAACACTGCATGCAAAGGCAACAGCACCAGGAGACATTGAGTGTACAAGTTCAGAAAGAAAAGGTTGAATAAATGATCCAATATCACAAGAAGCCACACCCAAAAGCCTGAGAGGTATAGCATTCCAAGTAAACCAGAGTGTGAAGTAAACAGTGTCAAGACAAGACCCATGAAGTACCTAGCCAAGTTATATAGTCAGTGATAAGGTTGACCAGACCGCCAACACACAAATTCAGCTGGCACTCAGCGCAATGAATATTAAAGAACCTATTGGCACTGTGATACAAGCAGAAGCCTTTGTCACTGTTCAGATTTTACACCCATCGATGTAGGGTGAATATAATGTACATGTAAAACTGGATTCCAGTGTAAATGTAAATATTCTTCCGCTTCACACAGTGAAACATATGTAGCCTAGAAATGGCAAGAGATCATTCAACCTGTCACTACCAAGTGCAACACATATAACAGCTCAGAGAGAATATACTGAGGATTCTTAACATTCAAGTTTCACTGGAACAACTTATCTTGGTTAGCCCTGATATATTAAGATACACAGGTCCAGTACTCACACTCTTACATGAGCACGAGGTCACATCCATGGTCACCATCCATCTTATGATCAAGACCATCCATGACAAGGACTGTAGATCAGAAGAAGTACCGTTACAAACACTGCACTTACTTTGGGAGACTGCCTAATCCTGCAAAGCAAATCAGCAGCTGACAGATATACATAACAATCTGAAACACATATGTATACCCATTCTGAACATGCACATTTTAATGTACTGTGGAAATAGTACAGAATGGCTGTGCAATGCAAACAAGTGGTGATAACATTCCACAGTCACTACTCATTGTACTCATTGATATGACTAGAGTATGTGCTGCATCACTCAAGAAAAGGGAAAAATCAAGATGCCCATGTTTGCCATGCAGGTAATAAATGACCTAAACTAAATTTCAGACAGCAAGTTTGAGCACTTACCCAACTGATGCTATCGGGAATCTAGTAGAAGTCATCAACCTATACTCAGAACCACAATCAAACGAATTACAAAGGCTAAATAACATGCCTGTGTGGCAAAATAGGTGCCAAATAAAATCAATGTTACAACCAAAAACACCAAGCACCCCCGTTGCAGATAAAACATAGTATAGGATGGAACACAAATAAAACAACCTCACCCAACATTCAGAAAACTTAGTGTGACCTGCAGTAAAGATCACCACTACATAGGAGCATATGAATTAGGAGCAGAAGTAAATCTCCCAGCCCCTTGAGGTGTTCTACGATTCAATAAGATGGCAGCTGATCTAAAACTCCATATTCCTAAATAAAAACTGAAAGAACTGTGGGTGCCATATATCAGTTAACTCTGAATTTTTCTTCACAGGTGCTGCCAGACCTGCTGAGCTTTTCCAGCAACTTCTGTTTTTGTTCCTTGTTTACTCCATATCCCTGCCCACCCTGATAACCTTTCACCCCTATGTTTATTAAAATTCTATCTATGTCTATCTTAAAAATATTCAGAGATTCTGCCTCCACCGCCTTTTTGAGAAATTTGGTCTCAATGACTCTCAACCTTCGAAGAAAAAATGTTCTTCTCATCTCTATCTTAAATGAGTGACTTTCTTTTAAACAATGACCCCTTGTTCTAGATTCTTCCACTAGAATAAGCATCATTCCCACGCCCACCCTGTTAAGTACCTTGCCATCTTGCTTGTCTTGATGGATAAGTAAATTTCTGATATATTTTATAGACAATGCATGTAAAACTCAACATTAATTTCCCAGCAGATTTCTTGCCATTGTCTTATGGTGGAGAGTCAAAGTAAAGCATTTACTCAAATTACGGCAATTTGAGAGCTCATTTTGATTCTTCGTTTACTTTTACTAATGACTCATTAATAACCTTAGCAGCATGTAACTTTGCACAAAGCTGACAAAAGCAACTATTTTAGACTTACAACTTTAGCCACAGTGAAATATTCATTCACTGTGGTGGTATAGAAGGTTTGTGACTCCCAGTACTTACTACTGGAACAACTATTGTGGCTATATCTCAAATTGTGTTTTTTTATAATATTAAATATAGTAGCAAACTGGTCCATACTGGTCACATTCCAAATTTATTTGGTGTCGTGCCTAGTTCTACCCTAGCATTCAATATTTAATGGATTACGGCATAGATTTCTATTCCATTACTATCACTCTTAAACAATGCTGATACACTTGAGAGGGAATCCTGGTTACAAGTACATGTATCTATGCTGATTGCTAGCATCTCCAGACATGCGCTCATGCATGGATAGGGGTATAGAACTTCAGAGCAAGTTGGTCAGAGAATCAGGGGAACACACAATCTGGGCTCCCCAGCCACCTCCCACAGCTGGGCATTCAGTTAGGTCACTATCAACCACAGTAGCGCTTCAGTCAACATAGGAAATGGAGTGGTTGATCCAAGAGGTAATCTATGTGAAGATGATGTAGGAATGGTCAATCAGACTGGGGACCTCCTTGATGGGGTTGTGGATGAAGATTTACTAGAAACCTTCAAAAAGGAACAGGACAGGTTGGTGAAGGAGAAAAAAAATCAAGGAGATAGGGAAAGGGCGAGACATGGACCTGATCAGCTTGCTGGCTTACTTTTCAATAGACCTGGCAAAACCTGGGTGGACCGAATGTCCTTCAACATACAAAAACATAATATGCAGATTTATAGTCAAATATATGCATGCAGAAAGCTCCTTACACACATAGGTACATACACATGTACATACCAATACACACATATTCAAATATACACACCTGTATACATGCACACATAAGTAAACTCACATCTATACATGAAACCACACTCATGTACATACACAGAACACACACATACACTCAGGCATATACAGACACAGAGACATGTGCACACACCCATTCATATTCTTATACAGACAGATACACTTTAAATGCACACACATACACAAAGCAATGTATACTTCTGGATACCCATACAGTCAGTTCTGCTATGATGCATGTTCCGTCAATGCGAATTGACTGTAACGCGGTTGACGAACACAGGAATATTATTTCTAAAACATGAATTTGTGTTGGCTATAACATGATTCCATTGGTGCACGGAGGAGTACAGTCAACATCACATAATCGTTTCACAGGTTTTCTCGTGAATACGTACAATGTTAGCGCCAAAAAAGTCTCTGTGTCGACATCACGTGATCATTTCGCAGGCTTTGTCATGAAGTGTTTTCTGTGAGACTTACAGTACAACCTCCTGCCCCATCAAGTCATCTTGACATTTTTTCAAGGTAATGTGTTAAATTTACTTTTATTTCATTATTAGATATGAATTAAACATTTATTCAAATTGTGCTATCCTTTGTGTTAGGCTTTTGAGTGATTTTTTTTGTAGTGGTCTGCCCTTAACCCCACTTTTCCCATAAGCCCCATTATTTCTATAGCACAATTTTCTATAACACAATGTTGCACAGGGCGCAACTATTGTGTTATAGCAGAACCGACTGTATGTACGTACACAGACAAACATATACAAATACACCACTACACACACTAACTCAGGTGCAAACTCCCAAATACAAACACACACATTAATGAAAGCAAAAATTGACATATAACACCACACACACTCACACACGAGTCTGAATTTCTTGTATAAGATCATTTCCAGAAATGTCCCCCACAACATTATTTTAAATATTCAAAGGCTAATTGGACCAGGTACGAATGCAGAGTCCAATTTGTGACATTGGGCAGAAGGCCTGGAGACACAATGGAGTGCAATGGCTCTGGAGCGCAATGCTGAAAGACATACAGCAGCCCTGGCCTGGTATGTACGCGTATATGTACGTATGTGTGTAAAGAGCTTTCTGCATGCATATATTTGACTATAAATCTGCATATGTATGTTTTTGTATGCTGAAGGACATTTGGTCCACCCAGGTTTTTTCTAGAATAATGCATTCAGCAGAGCAGACAGCCTTTTGACGTACAGAAGTGGCCAAACAGTTACTCACAATGTGCTGGAGCAACTCTACTCTAACAATGGTAACTTTGTATCACTTGAGCAGCCCAGTTTGAAAATACCCATTTGTTTCAAAATGCCAATTAAGCAACATCATATATGGGTCCCTGCAGAGCGCTTGATGGGTGGACAATGATGTGTTCCAGGCTGTTGACTGCTTTGAAAACTTTCTGTTGGTCCTCTCCAGCTTGTTAACAAGCTCTTTAATGAACCTACTGGGCATTAAATTGTAGGTAATGGGTGTTCGGCTCCTGACCTCTGATTTCAAAATTGTGACGTGTTCAGAAACAGTGGAGGACTGACACACGATCTCCAACTTCTTCCCTGCAGATGGTTACAAATCCTATACATGAAACACAATTGATCTGCTCAGACATATTATTACACACTTCTCAATCAGATGAGAATTGAACATGGGCCTTCTCTGGGGTAAGGACACTACCAGTACACCACAAGAGCCCTGCTGCTCTGTTTACCTTTTGGACAATTGGTTATTCCATAAGGTAACATGAAATAACTTTAGCAGTCAGCCATTTGGCCCATCAAACTCATTCCCACATCCAAGAATATTGTGGCTGATCTGATTGCCACCTGAATAGCATTTTCTTGCCTGTACCCCTTGATTTCTTGTCAATGAAAAATTTGTGAAACTGTTTTGAATATATTTAATGATTCGGCCTCCACTGCACTCTATGGAAGAGGACTCCAAAGACTAATGACCCTTAAAGGGAAGAAATTCTTCTTCATATCCATCTTAAAAGGGACCAGGCTGATCTTTAAACCACTTTACCTAATTCTGGATTGCCTCATGAGTGGAGTATTTTCTCAGTAGCTATCCTGTCACATCCCATCAAAATATTTAACATTTCTAGGATTCTCATTTTTCTAAACTTTAAAGTTTCCTCAGAAGACAACCACTTAATTTCAGAAATCGGTCTATTTAACCTTCTCTTAACTGTGTCCAACATAAGTATATTCTTCCTTAAGTAAGGAGACCAAAATTCTATACAATATACTCAGTGAAGTCTCACCAATTCCTTGTATAATGTGTCAAGACTTCCTTATTATATATCCAATCCCCTTTACAATAAAGGCTAACATGTACCAGGACACCCAGATCTAACCATCAACACATTGTAAAGGAATTGTCACCAATTTTCTTTGGGAAATGGTTCCTGTGCAGTTATTGATTCTAAAACCAGAAAATACCATATAGTACTGGATTCGGTAAGTAGACACTGGTCAATGAATTGTTATTTGCTGTGATCAGCGTTCTGCCAACTTCCATTACAGGGCTAGAAAAATCAACTTAAACAGATCTAACTCTTCCATTTCCACTCACTAATAGACATTAGTTTAATGCCTTGAACTTTCAGACCTTCATCACAACCAAGAACAACATTTCAGCAAACACTCTGTTCAAAACCCAGTAGAAGGCTTTGTGGCGTTTGATGTGAACGCTTTGTAAACTGTAGAGAATATTTGTGAACTAGCAGGAAATGTGGCCTCAATATTAACCCATGTCCTTCCAATCCCCATAATGATGGATGGGTTGAAGTTTTGACTGAGGGATGGAGAGGGGTGGGTCCTATAGTTTGCGTCCCTAGCGCAACTGTGAGCTACCACCACTTTCATGCCAGAGAGTATTGTGTCTTGGAAGTCTTCTTTGTTTGAGAGGCAGGACATTTTGTTGACATTCTTAAATCATGCTCCCCTGAGTGTAATTGGGAACTGGATTTAAATGTAAATGCTGGGTTCGGGTTTCCCAGGGTTCAGGAACATGAGCGCAGTGCACTCCAGATCGTGAGTGCCTTTTCCAGCAGGAGCAACATCTCAAACAAATCCCCATCCTTCCTCCTAAGGATCACAGCCTCTATCTCTCAACTGCCCCAACTCCAATCACTGACCGTCCCCCAACACAACACCCAGGATATTCACCCCTTATCGGCACTCATCACACGCTTAGATCAGAACCCTCAAACATAGTCCTTCTACCAGAGTAGGTGGTGAGAGGGATCCCCTGGTATCTGCAGCAGCAGCAGCGAGAACAGGCAGCTTAGGTCTCCCAAACAGTGAGCTAAGTGGAGGACTCGTCCATGGCTGTTGAACTTTTAACTTTATTCCTTTATTTTTCTAGTTTATATTCAGAAGGACTTTAATGGTAACTGTTACCTTACTTTTTTATTTTTCTACTTATTCTATGAAAGTAATGCTTAACTTTTTTAACTTTGTTTCTTTTACTACTTTATACATAAGTTTTTTGAATCTAGGTACCTTTGTACTTAAGATGACGTCGTATATGATGACATTATACACTTTCCACTGTATTCCTGCATTTGTGTACTTCAGCACACGTGACAATAAAATCTAGATCTAAATCAATACCTATCCCCCCAAGTAGCCCTGATTTGCAGCCTGTTTACCTCCTAATCACCAGGGGCAAAACTGGTCTGTAATCTCCTGCTGCTCATTCACCTATCTAGTAATCTTACAATCTGATAATTTGAATTCCATCTTACTGTTCCTGAGAAATTTTGAAATAATCAATGTTTCAGTAATGATTAAGTGCACCCAGTTGCACTCTAAAATTTCGATTATGAAAATGTAAACATAAAAGTTAGGAGCTGGATTAAGCCACTGGCCCATGATCCTGGTCCACTATCATTCAGTAAGACCATGAATGACATTAACATCACATCAACATTCTAACTTGCACTGTGGCTTCACATTTGACTGGATACTCTTTGGCATAGGGTCAGTAATCTTACTGTTCAAATTGCAACCCCACCACCCCCCGCCACATTTCAATGTCTCCTCTTCTAACGTGTCCTTTCATGCAATTATTTCTTATTAAACTCCGTCTTCTGTTCACTATGCTTAACATTTTAGGATCAGTAGAAACATGGAGAGCTCTGGTGAGGGATGTCCAGAGAATGTGGCTCATGCAACTGAAGACACAGACACTTTTGGAAATAACTTAGAAAAATGGGGGATAAGCAAAAGACCAGAAGTAGAGGCGGTACTGAGGCTTTAGAGCTGGAGGAAGTCATAGAAATGGGAAGGGGAAAAGGCAGGGAGAGATTTCATGTTTTAAACAACAGCAAAAAGCATGACAGTAAAAAAATTCAGGATAAACTGAAGAACATCTTCCCACAAAGAGACGTCACCACCCACTCACTCTTTGTCAACTAAGTTTTAAATCACTTAGCTAAAGTAACTGTTATCTTGATTGGTATTAGATGCATAAGCTTGTCAAACATCTGTAAAACCCAGGTAAATTATACCTTGAATATCCATCATCGACTATTTCTGTTGTCTCACACAAAAAGTTTCAATAGCTTTGTAGTACATGATCCATTACTCTTTGCACAGTGTCGACAAATCATTGTGGCAACCGTGAGTTTCAGAAGAAACTTCTTTGCATCTTCTTTCAGGCTGTCATATCAGAGATATAACAATACAGATATGTGAAACTAGCTGATGTATATTTTTTGCATCTTTAATTAAAAATAAGGTTAATCTACAAAATTGTGTTTTGGTCTGTGACTCATTTTGCCAAATGCGACCTGAGTTGCTTTCCATTTTCATGAGGCTTGTGAATGTACAATGGAAATGGAACATAGACGTGGCTACACCTGGAGCAGACAGGTTAAGTATTTTTTCACTGTTGGAAAACTTAGGCTCTACTTTGACACCAAGATAGTGGCAGCAGAATAGGAAGTGTTCAGGCTCCTGGCCCGTCTGTTTCAGATAACCAGGCCTGCTGCAAACCTCTTTTTAAAAAATTATTTTCTAATATCAAAATTCCTCTTATCGTCTTTTGGTGGCTTTGAGGGAGGAAGGAGGTTTCAAGAGGCTACTGCAGCGTAGAATGCAGTGTGGGTCTGACTGTTCCTCATGGCCATTGCAGCCGTGTCCTGGTGGATCCTACGACACGGCGGAACTTTGGCAACAGCTTCGGTGATGAGGTGAGTCCAGGTCTGGGATTTCAATGGCTTAGGATTCCTTACGGTAGCTTCTGCAACATCTTTGGCAGCATGGGGAGTCTGGCCCAGCCTGGGATTCCTTGCAGATCCTTCAGCAGCTTCTTCAGCGTCATTGTGGGTCTGGTCCGGGATTCCAACAGCATAGATTTCCTTGCAGCAGCTTCGATATCAGGTTTCCTCGACTTCAAGAGCCCAGGAGTTTTGAGTTGCACTAAGGTGGACTTTGTCTTAGTATACAGTTTGTTATTTAAATGGCACCAGAGTATGGTAACTTAAACACTTTTCACTGCGTCTTTTTTGTAAAAAATACAAGTGACAATAAATTTCTGTTCTATTCTATTGAGCAATGTCAGAACTTTCAAGGGGAAATTCCTTTTAACAGGCAATAACACAGTACAGGCTGAAATCATCTGTAATTGTAGCGCCCTGCAAATGAAATGCACACAGTCTCTAATGAATGGGTACAAATCCTGGTCCAAAGTAAGACCATCTCTTTGATAATTTCAGGTAGAAGATAGTCAGCTCTGTGAAGCAGAAATAATCACAGGTGATTTTAAAAAAGGCACCTGCAGGCTACAATTCACAAAGAGAATCCAAGATCTCATAGGCTACACAAGAGTGTGGAACTAATTTCCTGTCACCTTGAGCTGCAGTTATTTGCCAACATGTTCTCATATGCAATGCTGCCTTTCTTAGATGGTGTGGAGTACAGAGAGTCAAAGTATCAGCAATCTTACAGCATTTGCAATCACTCACTAACATCAACTGAGCATTGCTCCATTAGGAGAGGCGATAGCCTAGCGGTATTATTGCTGGACTGTTAATCCAGAGGCCCAGACAATGTTCTAGGGACCCAGGTTCAAATCCCGCCACAACAGATGGTGGAATTTGAATTCAATAAATATCTGGAATGAAGAGTCTAATGATGGCTGTGAATCCATTGTTGATTGTCGGAAAAACCCATCTGGTTCACTAATGTCCTTTAGGGAAGGAAACTGCTATCCTTGTCTGGCCTACATGTGACTCCAGACCCACAGCAAGCTGGTTGACTCTTAACTGCCCTCTGGGTAATTAGGGCTGGACAATAAATGCTGCCTGGCCAGCAACTCCCTCATCCCATGAATGAATAAAAAAAAAGGCCTCTAGATCATAATACTTAAGACAAAGGTTTGTGTAACACCAGTCATGGACCTTCTTGTTAAAGTCCTCCATGTCCACTGTGTAAAACAGTCATTTGTGTGTAATGTGAATGTTTGCTGCACACATGCTAAAAGGATTATTCTGTATTTGATATTCCCCGCACAATTACATTGGAAATGTGACCAATGGATCCAGCCACAGCACAGGTTACCTTTGTTGTTACTGTGATGCTACCTATCTATCGTGTTTGATTGTAAAATTGATGTCACTGAAAAGTCAAGCAGTCTCTCTCAGTTCCCAGAAACAAACATAGTTTTTCTTTGCTTGTTTTTAATTCACTTTTACTGTTGCAGAAATAAACGTAAATGTTTTGAAGGCTTTCCACAGTGTGTTGGTCCCACATTGAACAATGGGAAAATATAATGCTATGCTGGGAATAAGAGAAAGTACAGTGCTCCCTTAGAAAGTGTTCCTAGATGGATTGGGACAAAGGATACATAGCCAATGTAGCTTGATGTCACTGGAGCTGAGAATCGCATGAGGACCTAGCAGCACTAATTACTTCAGCCATTACTAATCAGAAGGCATCATAAAGCACGGTGCACGGCATATATATAAAGGATGGAAGTTCCAAGGTTTTCAATTCTCTTGCTCAAATACTGTATCCAAACACATTGTACTTAGACAATCCTGTGGAATCTTCCTTCGTTGATAATAATTCAATATGCATGAGAAGGTCCTCACTTCAATGGGGCATTTTCCTAGATACTTGGACATATGAGCATGGAAAGTGGATTGGCTAATGCATGTAAGACAGAGAGTTGGAAAAAGGTTGGCATTTTCAGGATGGCGACCTGTAACCAGTGGTGTGTCCCAACTCCCCAAGTAGAATTTCACATGGACCATCCCCTCCGGGACACCCTGGTTAACTCTTCCTCCTCTCCACAGCCCCACAGCACCATCCCATGTGTTCAGAGAAAGTGTAACACTGGCCCATTTACATCTTTCCTCCTCACTCTCCAAGGCCCAAGATACACCTTCCAGGTGAAGCAATGATTAACCTGCACTTCACTCAATCTCATCTATTGTATTCACTGCTCACACTTTAGTCTCTTCCACACTGGGGAGACGAAACACAGGCTGGGTGACCGCTTTGTGGAACACCTACATTCTTTCAGTAAAAATGACCCTGAGCTTCAAGTTGCCTGCCATTTCAACACATCACCATGTTCCCTGGCTACCATCTCTGCCCCAGGCTTGCTGCAATACTCCAGCAAGGCTCAGTCAAGCTGGAAGAACAGCACCTCATTTTCTGCACCCTTTAGGACTCAATATGAAGTTCAGCAATTTTAGAGCCTTAACTTCTCATTCTATGACCTTTACTCAAACCCAAACGCTGGGACCACAATTATTCATATTATATATTAATGATTTGTATGAGGAAAGCAAGTGTATTACAGACAGGTTTTCAGACATCACAAAAATAAGTGGGAAGGCAAGTGTGAGGAAAGAACAAAGAGTCTACACAGAGGTATAGACAGGTTATGAGTGCTCAAAATCTTGGCAGATGGAATATAATGTAAGAAATGAGTGGATATGCACTTTGGCAGTGAAAATAGAGGAACTGGATATTATTTAACTGAATATAAAATAAAGAACTGCAGATGCTGGAAATCTGAAACCAAAATAGAAATTTTGCAGAGAGTCAGTAGATCTGGCAGCATTCGTGGAGACAAAAAAAAAGCAAGCTACCATTTCAACCGTACTTCAGAACTGACAGCAGCGAGAAAAGGGTGGTATATATGCTGAGGACATTGGTGGTGGGAGAAAAAGGTGGTATATATGCTGAGGACATTGGTGGTGGGAGAAGAAGTGAACAGATAGGTGGAGATGAGCCAGAGAGAGAGAACGACTGTTAGTCAGACAAAGGGATAGATGATCGTATGCCAGTTAGAAAGAAAAGCTGATAATGAGGACCACAAGTAGGTGAAAATGGGATGGCTGTGCTTAAAATACCCCATGTGATGACAAGGCCTGAGGTTTGGGTTTGAGTAAAGGACGTAGAATGAGGATTTAAGGTTCTAAAATTATTTAACTTGATATGGAGTCCTAAAGGGTGCAGGGTCCCAGAGCAGAAAATGAGGTGCAGTTCTTCCAGCTTGACTGAGCCTTGCTGGAGTATTGCAGCAAGCCTGGGGCAGAGATGGTGGCCAGGGAACATGGTGATGTGTCGAAGTAGCAGGCAACTTGAAGCTCAGGGTCATTTTTACTGAAAGAATGTAGGTGTTCCACAAAGCGGTCACCCAGCCTGTATTTCGTCTCCCCAGTGTAGAAGAGACTAAAGTGTGAGCAGTGAATACAATAGATGAGATTGAGTGAAGTGCAGGTTAATCATTGCTTCACTGGAAGGTGTATCTTGGACCTTGGAGAGTGAGGAGGAAAGATGTAAATGGGCCAGTGTTACACTTTCTCTGAACACATGGGATGGTGCTGTGGGGCTGTGGAGAGGAGGGAGAGTTAACCAGGGTGTCCCGGAGGGGATGGTCCATGTGAAATTCTCCCAGGGGAGGGGGTTGGCATTTGTATCTGGTGGTGGCATTCCACTGTAGATGGCAGAAATGACGGCTTATGATCCTTTGGATGTGGATATTAGTGCGTTGGAAAATGAGGACCAGGAGATCCTATTAGTGTTGTAAGGTGGGGAAGGGAGAAGAGATGATGGCACAAGTTCTGGAAATGGGTTGAACGCAGCTGAGGGCACCATCAACTACAGTACTGGGGAATCCTCGGTTGAGAAAAATGGTGGGCATTTCTGAGGCCCCTTTTCAGAAGATGGCATAGTCAGAACATATATGACAGAGATGGAGAAACTGGAAGAATGGAATGTAGTCCTTATAGGAAGCAGTGTAAGAGGAAGTGTAGTCCAGGTAACTGTGGGAGCCAGTAAGTTTGTTGTGGATATCAGTGGCCAGAGCTTCCCCAGAAATGGAAACAAAGTTGTTGCGGAAGATAATTGAGGAGTCAGAGATGGACCAGATGAAGGTGAAGACAGGATAGAAATTGAAAGTGAAATTGATAAATGTTTCCAATTCCATTTGGGAGAGGGAAGTAATGCCAATGATGTCATCAATGTATTAGTTGTGGGGATAAACTCAAATAGGATTGAAACAAGGAACATTCTACATATCTCACAAAGAGTCAGGCATAACTGGGGCCCATGCATCTACCCTTGGCCACACTTTTGATTTGAATGAAGTGAGAGGTGTTAAAGGAGAAGTTGTTCAAAATGTGGATGGGCTTGGTCAGTCAGAGGAGGGTGGTGGTGGAGAGGGACAGTTCAGACTTTCTTTTTAGGAAGAAGCAGACAGGCCGAACACCATCTTACTGGGAGATGGATGTGTAAAGGGATTGCACATCCATGGTGAAGAGGAGGCAGCTAGTTCCCATGAACTGGAAATTCTTAAACTGATGTAAAGCATCAGAAGAATTGTGTTTGTAACTGGAAAGGGACTGGACAAGGGGAGAAAAAAACCGAGTAAAGGGAAGACGAGATAAATTCCATGGGGCAGGAACAAACAAAAACAATGGGTCTGCCGGCAGTCCTGTTTGTGGTATTGTCCATTTATGTATTAAAAACACTTTACTCAAGTGCTGTTGTTTGTGAAGTGAACAAAGGGGCACAGATGTTGGACTGCAGTTTGATTTTATTAGCAAAATATTCCTTACTTTGTGAACATTTCACAAATTCCCAAAATATTTACCCCCTATCTAGCTCTATCCACCTGAGAAAGGATATTTCTCGCAAGAATCCATGTGCTTGAGCTGGGCCATTGGAATCTCATTTTTCTCTGATGTAGGGCTGGCTCTCTTCCTGAGAGGTGGGTCTTACAGGTCATGACGGATCTTCTCCTAGATCTTCTTGGGTTGCCATGCTGTATTCTGCTGTGAGTTTTCACTGGCAGGGTGGCTTCCAGCCGGGCATTTTCATCCCCCTCACCCTGAACCTTCCAGAATGTTCTGTGGTCTTTGGTCAATGGGGTCATGAACTGGGCTGAAAGCATCCAATGGGGTCATGCCAACACCCTTCACTGTTGCTATACCAGGGAGGTATAAAATACCCATCTTCAGGCACTTGCTGGAAGGCAAGGTACCAGAGAGTCTGACAGATACTTCTCTAATACACAACCCTCAGACTAGTTCTAAGTGCATCCCCCTAAACCAATTGAAACCTCTTTGACATTGGTTTTCACTGTTCTATGTAGCCGATAGTGCTGGCTGCTGTTCAGTTTGGTTAATTTTCTGTCAGGTGTGATTTCTCTGGCTGTGAGTCAATTTAGAATGCCCGATTTTAGACCCATAGACACTTGACCACAATCTCTTCTGTTAGTCCTTTAAAGTGTCTGGTGAAAATGGGATCACAGAATCAGAGACCATGCTCTCAAGCAGGCATGTATCAATAAAAACTGAAAGAACTGCAGATGCTGTAAATCAGAAACAAAAACAGAAGTTACTGAAAAAGTTCAGCAGGTCTGGCAGCATCTGTGAAGGAAAGTCAGAGTTAATTTTTGGGTCCAGGGACCCTTCAAGGGTCCAAAATGTTAACTCTGATTTTTCTTCATAGATGCTGCCAGAACTGCTGAGTTTTTCCAGCAACTTCTGTTTTTGTTCACGTATCAAGTCTCAGATGGATAGCTTAAGTCGCTGAGAATCTGCATTCCCTATTGTAAATTAGACAACAAAAAAACCGATACACTATCTTCCTTGCATACCTCAAAAAGCTTAATAGTACTATAAACAAATCAATTAATAAGTAAACTGAGAAATAGCCGTGATTGATGTTCACTTGCCCTGAAGCCTCTTTGATTAGCAGCATCTTATGGAGTAAAATTCATAATACTTATAGTCATAATACTTTCATGGCGCAGTTCAGGTTCATTAATTTATTGGCTCCCACTATAGGACCATAGTTAGTTTCTGGATGTGTTCCTCCTTTCAGTGGAAGAACTTAACTGTGAGAATGGTGAGGTGGATCAAAGTAAATAGGATGAACATTACAGCTAGGAAATGATAGGAGACGTACCCAAGGGTGTATGTTTGAGCCCTGGTCTCAGAAGTCATCCCACCAATTAGCCAGTTTGATTTCCCCGATACACTTTCAAATTTTCTCTGTCTACTGAATAATAGTAGCTAAAACTTTATGTGCATTTGTCAATTGTATCTGGACCTTCTGTAATTTGGGATATGTGTACTCTTGCCTAACTTGCACTTCTTGATGATTGCATCCTGGCAGTCCAGCAGACAAGGTAGACCAACAGACTATCTTCCATCATCCTGGAGAGAAAATCAAGGTGGCATCTGTTATTATGCTTATATAATGTCTGACCAAGTTTAGATACCAAGCCACCCTTCTCCACCTGTGGAGAATACTTTTTAATTGTGTCTTGGCCGGCACTGGGCCAAACTCCTCCCAATTGCATTTATCAAATTCTCCCAATTTTCCTTTTGTCAGTCAGTTGTGCGCATCAGGCCTCACCACAATGGGGAAGTTGGAAGCAGGTCAGTGTATTAGCACCATCAGAAGCCGAGATAATTAAAATTTAGACAACAGGATAAAAAAAAGCCAAAAGACAAAATGGCTTTTGATTTGAATAAGACGAAGATGAGACGACAAGAAATTGCAAAGGATAAAGGTGGCCCAAAAGTGAAAATGATGGCTGTCTATCATACTGAATAGTGTTGTAGCCCTGTACAACCAGATGGCAGATGCAGGCTATTGTGATAGCCGAGGTTTATGACAATATTCTTCTACGACGAGGCTGGATTAGTGGAACAATGGGGTTTGGGTGTAATGGAGGATATATGGGTGTATATGTATATGTGCCTGTCTGTATCTACGTATCTCATCCCCTGCCAGGGACTTGATTCTCCGCCACATCTCAGTGGGACCAGTGGAATGACTGCCTTCATAAAGGGGTTGTCTCTGTCTCTGGGCTACAGTGGCCCAGAGGACACTTTCTTGGGTGGACTGTCTCTAACCATCCATTTCCCTTCAGGGCTGCTGTGCACTGAGGCCTGCCTGTTGTGGATGGAATTGGTAATGTCAGCCATGGCTCAGTTCCTGAGGTTGAGGAGGGACAGTGTCCAGGGCTGGTCATAGATCCTGGACTGGATCAATAATTGCGTCTGGTGTTGGATCAGGTTCGAGAATTTGGATTGGCTCTGGATCAAAGACTGATATATGATCTGGATCAGGTTAGCGTCAGGTTAGCTTCCATTTCCTCCAATTTCCTGAGAAGCATGTGGAGTTTATGACTGTTGCTTTAGGCTCTGTATCTTCAACTGATTAATGCGCTACCACCCAGCTTTTCCTGTGTCTAGCATAATTTTGTACACAGCTGGGCTGGTCTTGTCCACCGCTGAGTGAGGACCTGAATATCTGAGATGTTACTAGCTGGAAAATTTGCATTCTTGGCTGCCCTACTTCATAAACCAATGGGTTCACCTCCCCATCAAATTATGCCTTTCTCTGCTTTCTTACCATATCATGGGTCCTTTGACCCTGTATTCAACTTCCTTGCCTTTGTTTTTGTGGTTCCCAAACCCTGCACTAATGCTGGATTTTTGACCTGTTCATGTTACGAGTACTTGGTTTATGGTCCAATCATTGGTTGGAAACCTTCACCCTCTTTTACCCAATTGAATCCTGGCTATCACATGGGGCAGCTGTTCTCTTAATTAAGCTCAGGCTGGATGACTGAGATTTCAAAGTTGGTGGCGTTCAACTTTGGAAGTTATACAAATGCTTCTAATCGAAGATCAGTGAGAGAAACTGTCTGTGCTTTTACCAATTTATGCATTAAAAAAGTTTTACCCAAGTGCTCTTATCTGTGAGGCAGACAAAGGGACACAGAATTCAGTTTGTGATTCAACTTTATTTTATTAGCAAAATATTCTTTATTAAAAATACCACATAAGCATTTCCTTCTCTTGAGTATTCTTGGGTTGCCGAACAGTGTTCTTCCATGAGTCTTGCTGCAGTTATTCACTGAGGGGGTGGTTTCTAGATGTATGTTTTTATCCCCCTTGCCCTGGAACTTCCAGAATTTTCTGTGGCCTTGACTAATGGGGTCATGAGCTGGGTTCAAAGCATCCAATGGGGTCATGCAATCATTCCTCACAGTTGCCATGCCAGTGAGGTGTAAAGTGCATGTCCTCAGGCACTGGCTGGAAGTAAAGGTGCCAGAAAGTCTGATTGTTACTTTTCTAATATACAGCCATTGGGCTGGTTATAACTGGTTCCCCCCAACCACTGTTGACCACTTTGAGCTTGGTTTCCATTCTTTTCTGTAGCCGTTAGCAGCTTAGCTGCTGATCAATTTAGTTTGGCTAATTATCTGTCAGGCTGAATTTCTCCGACCGCGCTTCAATTTAGAATTTCCCAGTTGTGGGTCCATGGTTGCTTGACCACAGACGAATCTCGGAAGAAGGTAGAAGTAGGCTGTATGTGAATGGGCAATTGAGAGACTGGTGGCTGTGAGGGATGGGGTGAAAGTGGCCATTGTAGACATAATAGACTGATATTCAACGATGGGTTCTGCGGGGTGGGGGTGGGTTGCGGTCGTGAATAGGAGGGGGTGTCTTAGAGCTCTCACTCACCCTCTGGAATGTACAGGTCAGCATTCCAAATAACAAGAATGCCACCCCTGTCAGGACACTTGATTACAAAGTCAGATTTGGATCTGAAAGCACAGAGTGCAGTCAATTCAGAGGGAGATAGGTTCAAAGGGGTGCGGGAAATACAGAAATTAAGGCGACTGGTGTCATGCCCACTGTTCTCAATAAATAGGTTGATTGCAGGTAAAAGATCAGAGGAAAGGATCCAGTTGAAGGGGGCCTGTGGGACGGAGAGAGGACTCTTGTCCAAGGAAATGGGCACAGAGACGAAGGCAATGGAAGAAGAGTTTAATGTCATTTTATGACTGAAATTCATTGAGGTGGGGGTGCAGAGATAAAACTAAGACCTTTGCTGAGTATGGAATGTTCATCAGAGCAGAAGGTCAGAATTGTCAATAAATACCTGACAGGAGGTGAGGTAAGGGGAAAGGATGGAGACAGAGGGAAAGGGACGGGAGGAAGGTTTCAGACGACATTGATAGCACTAACCTGCTGCATTTTAGTGCCTGAAAGCGAGAGAAAACATTTTTATTCAGAATCTCAAACAAGCGGACATTTATATTCAGAATGTCAAATGAGCGGAGAATGAAGTGGGGGAGAGAGTAGGGTCTGTGAAGGACAGTTCTCAGATAACGTGAGGCAGTGCTGATGGAGAGATTGTGCATACGGCGATGCATGGCACTGAGCGTGGATCTCTGGATGCGGTGAGGGCAGCTATCTGAGGAGCTTTGTTTGTCATGGAACTACCTGTGATCCTGGGTGGATTTGAAACACAAAGGATGAAACTTCTTTTGGAATCCACATGGGACAAGTCTGAGCTGGAGGCAGTCACTGGGGAATGTGATGTGGCTGAGGAAGCGGGTTTTGGCAAAGACCTCGTCAAACAGGAGGAGCAAAAATAAAAGTCATGATGGTGAAAATATAGCCTTCAGGACTCAAGTTCAGTAATTTTGGATACTGAATACCTTCTTCTATTTTTTTAACGTACATCCATACCCCAGACACTGTCTTAACATAGGTTGCATTCAGCATGGCCAATCCAGTTTCATCTACTTATGGTCTTTATCAGCTTTTCTTTCTCCCTGGCTTATTACCATTCATCTTTTGTCAATCTAACTGTCATTCCCTCTCTCTGAGCTCCATCTCACTTCTTCCCCGACTCCCTGCTTTCAGCACATATACCACATTTTTTTAGTTACTATCAGTTCTGTAGAAAGTCACCAGACTCAAACATTAATTCTGCTTTTTCTCCACAGATACTGACAGAGCTGCTGCATTTCTCCATAACTATTAAATGGAGACAGACTGCAGAAAGCTACAGAACACAGGGATTTGGGATTCCTCATCCATGGATCACAAAAAGCTAATGTCCAATTTCAGTGGTAATTGGAAAGCAAATGGAATATTGGCCTTTATTTCAAAGGGACTGGAGCATAAAAGTAGGAAGGTTTCACGAAAAATCATATAAGGCACTAGTTGTACAACAAAAAGAATACCAAAGACCTGTGGATGCTGGAAATCTGAAACAAAAACAGGATTTGCTGGAGAAACTCAACAGGTCTGGCAGCATCTGTGGAGATAAAGCAGAGTTAATATTTCAGCTCCAGTGACCCTTCTCAGAAATAGTCAGATCACAACTGGAATACAGTGAACAGTTTTAAGCCCCTTATCTAGGGAAAATTGTACTGCCATTGGAGGCAGTCCAGAGAAAGTTCATCAGGCTGATGCCAGATAAAGGATGACTATTTCATGAAGAGAGCTTGAGTAGATTAGGCCTGCCCTAATTGGAGTTTAGAAGGATAAAAGGTAATTTTAATGAAACTTACACTGTTCTTAGTGATCTTGACAGGGTAGATGTGAGTGTTTTCTCCCCTTGTGGGAGAAGCTAGGAGCAGAGGGCATAATTTCTGAGTAAAGAGTCATAATTAAGACAGAGATGAGGAAGAATAAGACAGAGATGAGGAAGAATTTCTTCTCTCGGAGAGTAACGAATCTGTGGAATTCTTTGCCACACAGGGCTGTTGAGGCTAAAGTAAGTATATGCAAGGCTGGAGATGGACAGATTTTTAATCAGGAAGGGAATTAAGAGTTATGGAAAAAAAGGCAGGAAGATAGAGTTAACGATGATCAGATTAACCATTGAAAGATAGAGCAGACTCGATAGGCCTAATGGCCTACATCTGCTTCTGTGTCATATAGTCTCATGGAGCAGAACCGCAAGATTTTCTTTGTTAACCACGTTTACCAATCTTGTAACTGCTATATTATCGCTTAAAGTGCTATTCCAACAAAACCCAGCATTCATTTGACTACTGACTCGGAGCTAGTAGGGGAAGTTGGCTTCAGTCATTGCTGGGTAAGCATGGCAGAGGCTATAAATGTGATTGGAGGCAAATCCATAGGTATGGAGAGTGTAGTGTGTCTCTGATGCTTGGCCCTTACTTCACGAGCAGCTCACCCGCTTGTCATGCCTTGCACTCTTTCCATCACTCTACCTGTTAAATCCTACTGTTGAAGTAATTCAAAAACAACCTCAATCATCACTTCTACATTGAGGTAGCAGATTGGAGTTTGCATGTTTGCTTGTGCTAAATGTTTAAAACAAAATTGGTGTTAGAAATGCTGTCAATTTGTGATCAATGGTAATTCATCAGTCTGAAACTTGACAAAACTAGTGATCCAGATGTGTTAAGCATTATAAAAGAGGGAGAGCAGTTATATACAAAAGACTTTAGATTATTGTGAAAATATTAAACCTTGTGACAACAATTAAGGTCAAAATTGGATGTGTAATCAAGACGCAGCGACACACAAACTTTTGTGCTCCAGATTTATACAAAATGATAGATGCTTTGAGTTATAGGGAGATGCTGGATAGGCTGGGGCTATTTTCCCTGGAGCATTGGTGTCTGAGGTGTGACCCAATCAAGGGGACTAGATAGGGTGAATAGCCAAGGTCTTTTTCCCAGGTTAGGGGAGTTCAAAACTAGAATGCATAGGTTTAGTTGAGAGGGAAATGATTTAAGGAGGACCTAAAGAAGAAATTTTTCACGCAGAAGGTGGTACATGGATGGAATGAGCTGCTAGAGGAAGAGGTGGGTGCATGAATAGAAAGGTTTAGAGCGATATAGGCCAAATGCTGGCAAATGGGACTAGATTAATTTTGAATATCTGCTTGGCATGGAAGAGTTGGACCAAAGGATCTGTTCCCATGTTGTACATCTCTATGACTTTATGACTCCATGTGCAGAATCAAATGTTAAATGGTCTGATGGCTGGCTGCACAATGTAAAAGAGTTTCCAACTTCATGCAAAGCTACCATCAACTAAACTCTACGTTCACCTCTTAACAGTCAGTGACAATCTGGATGGAACAAGTGCTGGAACAGTTTGGGAAAGACTGGCTGAGCTGGATTGAGAATGAATTATGGTGCAAAGTTATGGTATATCTGTCAGGGTAAATACCATAGTGCAGTCCCAAGGTCCTGGACACAGTACAAGCTTCATCAATGAGTGGCCAAAATCAACAAATTCATCTTCAAATGCCAGATTCTTAAAAGCCTCACACTGTTCTATCCATCATACCCCCTTTTTCTCACCTACTGATAGCCTCTATTTTAAAAGCCACTTTGTTAATGTTCATGGCTTCACTTCACCCTCTTAAAACTGATCCTAGCCTCATATTCACATCTCCCAGGTGCACATGAAAGCCACAACACTCAAACACATTGGACTACACTTGGAAGAATAAGGTTCATGAATGTTATGAGAATTTAGGTGCTGACCTTGTAAGTGGGCAGCCTACTTGACAGATTGAAGGATTTTTGACTTACTCAAGCTGAAACATATGAGCGCAGGGAGATGCATTGGGTGAATGAGAGAGGTGATGGGGGAGAGGAGGGTGGGAATCAGGAAATTCAAATCACAGAACAAGAGTGTGGTATGGCAGTGGTGATCTGGAGGCTCTGATAGTTAATGTTGTGGTTTGATGATGGTCTAAGAGGGAATGCAATCGCTTGGGAGTGGGACAAATCGTGGTTGAGTAACTGAGGCTGTGTAATATTTGTCAGACTGTATACATAGTGGTTAGTAGGGGCAGATGCCAGGTGGAAGACTCTGATAGTGGTTGAGGAACTGAGGTGAGGGAGCAGACAGATTGCAGGGCTGAGGAGTGGCTCACCTGCTAATTTCTTAAGTTTGGGTGAAGTACTGCTGTTTCTACTGACCTGCAAGCAACACTATAACAATGCTTGTCTCATGAATTTAACCCTTCTCTCAACAGTTGAATCTTCTAAAGCCCAGGCAAGACAGTTACTGATGCTTGAAAATAGAAGAAGCAATGAAAACGAAGGGATGTATCCTCACTGCAATGACCATTCAATTTCCTCTTTCATTTGTCCGAATTTCACAATGATGAGCTGCCAAATAATTCTAAACTGATTACTGTGGGCCATTTAGTTAAAACCTTTACTAATATTTCTCCTCTTTGCCTATGTGGAAGTACAGAAGTAAAGTTAAAGCTTATACCATGACAAATAACACCTAAACTGTTGTGGCAGCAGTCACTTTAACACTCAAAGCATCCCGCTAAGACAATCTTGTAAAATTTGTTACTGGAACCTGCCTTGGGAAAGATTGCTGTTACATAGATTTCTGAGGCGTACAGCCTTCATGATTGATTTAGTTTGTGTCTGACCTTTCAAATGTGAAGGATCACATATTAAAATCCAGGCTACTCTGTTACCATTCTCCAGATATAAATTAGACAATTTTGTTTCAATTTAGGCCGTTGGCAGCTTGAGAATTCCACTGAAATCACAGTCTCATCAGCAAGAATAAAACAGCTTGAAAATCTCAGAAAAAGTGCTAGGAGACAATTTTGAAAACAATCATCAAAATTGGTATTCTCAAAAGACAGAGAAATGCTATGTGCATTTGAAAATCCACTTGAAAAGATTGTCTTGGTTCTTAAAGTGCTCTTTTTTAGCTACCTGAAATAGATAAAAAAGACTCTATTCGCTCGCAATATATCTTTCATATTTTCAATAATTTTAATTATTTTTTAATTTAATATTTGAAATCATGTATGTTGCCTCATCAATTTAAAGACTGAACTGAAAGCCTGTGGAGTTATGAATTCATTGTCTAAATCCAGAGGCAAATGGATTTTTCATGTTTGTTTATACAGGAGTTTATCTAAAATCTCAAGGCAGGTGTGGTCAGGTGACCCATGACCTTCAGGACTGTTACAGAAATATTGATATTATTTCATGAGCATGGACAAAAACTCAAAATTTGGAAGCCTTTTTCAAACCGATCCCAACCCTGCAATTTGCAAACCGCAGAGCTGGAACAAACAGTATTCATGCAGCCAGAACTCGGACAATCAACTTCATTAAATCATCCTGTCCCTGGCTGATGATAATATTGGACACAGGCCACAGAATCTTCGTGAAGGACACAAAGAGGGAGATAAAAGAGCCAACCTGGAACCCCAGTTCACTCTGCTGTTTGTACATTCTTCAATGCATCTTCAGACTGACAGCTTCTGTGGACAACCCAAAGAACAGAACCAGCCCTAGATGAGAGGGGAAGATAAAATCAATGACTACAGAACCTGAAACATCAGCTAACTCTCAAAGACTGAGGAACAGCCTGTCCCAGCCTTATTGAATGGATATTATCAGTCCTTTCAGACAAACAGTTCAAATACAGTGGTGGGATGGAGCGAATCATCAGTAGTGTAAGTCAGAAGTGCATAGCTGATGTAGGTATGAGACTGTTTACTTAGAGATTTAAGACTCTTTACTGAAGAGTGCTGTGAAGAGATTGATAGGATATGATAGGGTTTAATTAAAGCTTAATATCAGAGATTGATAAATATTGTTTTTACTTCGTAAAGTTTTTAATAAGGTTGTGTTGGACCTTCCCTAACTGTTGTCCCCTTTTATCTATCTCATCACATAATGTATCTGAATTAAAAAGGGTGACTGAAAACTGGTCAAGCATTGTCTGGGTACATGTATCCACCTTTCACTTTACATCACAAGCATTAATGTTCTCAAATCTTTAACCTGAGCAACCTGTGGGAACAAGGATTATGTAGACAAAATATTTCTGAGTAGGGACATTTTCTTCAAAAAATCTTTCAGGGGAAATGGACTTTACTGGCTGCGCCAACATGTATTTCCAGTCTAGTTTCCATTCAGAAGATGGTGGTGAAATGCTGCCTTAAACCATTGCAGTTCATTTGGTATAGATTCATACTAAGTGCTGACAGGGAGGGGTTCCAGGATTCAGTGACACTGAAAGAATGGTGATATATTTGCAAGTCTAGATAGTGAGTGGCCTGGAGAGGAAATTGCAGGTGGTGGTGTTCCCATCTATCTGCTGCCCTTGACTTTCTAGATAGTAGTGGCCAGGTGTTTGGAGGTGCTGTCTAAGGTTCCTTGGTGAGTTCCTGAATTGCATCCTGTAGTTGGAGGGGGAGGTGGGGTGGTATTCCATCACACTTCTGACTTGCGCTTTGTGGATAGTCATGATTTGGAGGTGCTGGTGTTGGACTGGGGTGGACAAAGTAAGAAGTCACACCAACCAGGTTATATTCCAACAGGTTTATTTGAAATCAGAAGCTTTCAGAGCATAGCCCCTTCATCAGGTGATGTCACTTCACCTGACTAAGGAGCAGTGTTCCGCATCTGTGTGGATTTCCTTCGGCTGCTCTGGTTTCCTTTCCAGTCCAAAGTTGTGCAGGTTAGGTGGATTGGCCAAGCTAAATTGCCCATAGTGTCTAGGAATGCGCAGGCTAGGTGAATTAGCCGTGGGAAATGCAGGATTACAGGGATTGTGTAGGTCTGGGTTGGATGCCTTGTTGATGTGGACTAGATGAGCCAAAAGGCCTGCTTCTACACTGTGGGGATTCTATGATTTAAGCCTCTTAATATTTTACATTTTTATTCTATTCAAGTTGAGTTCATTTACCATTCTGCAACCTAATTAGTAAATCTTAATATTCTTGTAATTGAACGAAGCTTTCCTGCTTTAGGAAGGCTGTTGTGGAACTTGAAAAGGTTCAGAAAAGATTTACGAGGATGTTGCCAGGGTTGAAAGGTTTGAGCTACAGGGAGAGGCTGTATGGACTGGGGCTACTTTCCCTGGAGCGTCAGAGGCTGAGGGGTGAACTTACAGAGGTTTATAAAATCATGATGGGCATGGATAGGGTAAAGAAACAAGGTCTTTTCCCTGAGATGGGGAGTCCAAAACCGGAGGACATAGGTTTAAGGTGAGAGGGGAAAGATTTAAGAGGGACCCAAGGGAAACTTTTTCACACAGAGGGTGGTGCATGTATGGAATGAGCTGCCAGAAGAAGTGGTGGAGACTGGTACAATTACAACATTTAAAGGGCATCTGATGGATATGTTAATAGGAAGGGTTTAGAGGGATATGGGCCAAATGCTAGCAAATGGGACTAATGGGACTAGATTAATGTAGGATATCTGGTCGGCAAGGACAAGTTGGGCTGAAGGGTCTGTTTCCGTGCTATATATCTCTATGTCTCTATGACTCTATACACATCTAGTGTACAGTGTGAGAGTGACTATAGAACGCAAGAAAGCCATTGAGCCAAAGGAAATTGGAAAGCTTGATAGAGAATAATGAATGACCAGGTCAAGAGGTCACCCAAACCACGATAAGGAAGCATCGGTAAAACATGGCACACTAAAGTCAGTCGGTTTACACATTTTCCTAGAATGGAAAACAAAACATGCAAAATAGAATGAAGGCCAAGAGATGGGAATTGTGGTAGACATCCAAACACTTTGGTGCAGCAGACATTGGTTGTCTGTTATAGCCAAAGTCTTAGACGCATAGAGATGTACACCATTGAAACAGATACTTCGGTCCAATCCATCCACGCCAACCAGATATCCTAAATTAATGTAGCCCCATTTGACCCTTATCCCTCTAAAAGGGGGTGCAGTGAATAGAACAGTGTGTGATGCTTTTAAGAATCTGGCATTTGAAGATGAATTTATTTGATTTTGACCACTCAAGTGAGGTCATTGATGAATTTTGTATTGTGTCCAGCATCTTGGGGCTGCACTATGTTATTCAACCTGACAGATATCTTCTACAGATAGGATCCCCCTAGTCCCTACCTACCATCCCACCAGCATCCACATCCAGAAGATCATCAGTCGCCATTTCTGCGATCTCCAGTGAGATGCCACCACCAGACTCATATTCCTCTCCCCTCCCTTGTCAGCCTTCCGCAGGGACTGTTTCCTCCGGGACACCTTGGTCCACTCTTATTTCACTCCCAACATCCCCCCACAGACTCATGGCACCTAATGCTGCAACCGCAGAAGGTGTAATACCTGTCTGTTTACTTCCTCCCTGCTCGGTATCAAAGGGCCCAAACACACCTTCCAGGTGAAGCAGTGCTTTACCTGCACTTCACACAATCTAGTTTACTGCATTCACGCTCAAGATGTGGTGTCCTCTTCATTGGGGAAATGAGGCGCAGACTCAGTGACCTCTTTGCGAAACATTTGCGTTCTGTTCACAAAAAAGACTCTGAACTTCCAGCTGCCTACCACTTTAACACACCACTGTGCTCCCTGGACAATATGTCTGTCTCAGTCTTGCTGCAGTGCTCCAGCAAAGCTGGAAGAACAGCACCTCATTTTCCACCTTGCAACCTTGCAACTCAATATTGAGTTCAATAGCTTTAGGGTTTGAGCTCTCCCATGTCCTTACCTCAACCCTCACAACCAAGGCCTTGTTATCAAAGTGTCTGCTATTACGCACCACCCATTGTTAGCCACCTAACAGTCCCAATTATCAGCTATTCACCGTCCTAGTCAGATCATTATCCACTCCTTTGTCTAACTGCTGTTCTCTCTCTTTGGGCTGTATCCCCACCTATCATTTACTCTTGACCCTCTCTGCCCATCCTATCTTCTGCATTTTAACAGACATTTTCCTAGCTACCATCCATTCTGGGGAAGGGTCACTTGACCCGAAACATTAATTCTGATTTCTCTCCACTGATGCTGACTTACCTGCTGAGCTTTTCCAGCAATCTCTAATTTTGAGTCCGATTTACAGCATCCGCAGTTCTTTCAGTTTTTAGATATCTTCTACAATTGTCTTTAGAGAGTTTTTCTAGAGTAACTTTTCCTTACTGCCAACCAGGTGAGGACATCTCCCCTCCTTCCACCAAGCCCTCCGGGGCTGTACCAGAAACCCTTGAGGCTTGCTTTCTCACTGTTGTGGACTAATTTGTTCTCATTCCAGTTCAGCCAGTCTCGCCCAAACTGTTCCAGCACTTACTCCATCCAGTATATTACTGACTGTTAAGAGCTAAATGCAGAATTTAATTGACTGCAACCTTGTATAAAGTTGGAAACTCTTTTACTTTATGCAGCCAGCTATCAAAGCATTTAACGTTTGACTCTGCACCTAGAGTCATAGAGATGTACAGCACGGAAACAGACCCTTTGATCCAACTCATCCATGCTGACCAAATATCCTAAATTAATCTGGCCCCATTTGCCAGTATTTGGCACATATTCCTCTGAACTCTTCCTATTCATGTACCATTCAGATGCCTTTTAAACATTGTAATTGTACTAGCCACCATCAATTTTTCTGGCAGCTCATTCCATACACACATCAACCTCTGCGTGAAAAAATACCACTTCGGTCCCTTTTAAATCTTACCTTTATCATCTTAAACCTATGCCCTCTAGTTTTGGATTCATTACCCTGGGGAAAAGAACCTTGACTATTTCATGTCCAATATGATTTTACAAATTTCTATAAGATCACCCCTCAGCCTCCAACGCTCCGGGGAAAATAGCTTATTCAACCTCTCTCTGCAGCTCAAACCCTCCAACCTTTACAAAGCAATATCCTTGTAAATCTTTTCTGAACCCTTTCAAGTTTCACAACATTGTTCTTATAGCAGGGAGACTAGAATTGAACACAATATTCCAAAAGTGGCCTAACCAATGTCTTGTACAGCCACAACATGATCTCCCAACTCCTATATTCAAGTCACTGACCAATAAAGGCAAGCACACCGGCTACCCTGTCTACCTGCAACTCCATTTTCAAGGAACTATGAACCTGCACCCCAAGGTCTCTTTACTCGGCAATACTTCCCAAGACCTTACCATTAAGTGTATAAGTTCTGTCCTGATTTGCCATACCACAATGCAGTATCTCATATTTATCTAAATTAAACTCCATCTGCCACTCCTTGGCCCATTTGTCCATCTGATCAAGGTCCCGTTGTATTCTGAGATTACCTTCTTTGCTATCCACTACACCACAAATTTTGGTGTCATCTGCAACTCACTGACTTAACCCCCTATTTTCACATCCAAATAATTTATAAAAGCGACAAAAAGCAGTGGACCCAGCACTGATCCTTGTGGTACACCGCTAGTCACAGTCCTCCACTCTAAAAAGCAACAGTCCACCACCACCTTCCGTCTCCTACCTTCAAGGCAGTTATGTATCCATATGGGAAGTTCTTCCTGTATGCCATGTGATTCAGCCTTACTAACCAGTCTACCATTCAGAACCTTGTTGAATGCCTTGCTGAAGTCCATATAGACAACGTCCACCACTCTGCCTTCACTAATCATCTTCATCCCTTCTCTTCAAAAAACTCGATCAAGTTAGTGAGACACGATTTCCCACATAGAAAGCCATGTTGACTATCCCTAATCAGTCCTTGCCTTTCTAAATACATGTAAATACTATCCCTCATAAACACCTCCAATGCCAGGCTCACTGACTTTTCCTTACCACCTTTCTTAAATATATAGCCAAATCCAGTCATATAAGAATGGTACATTTTCTTTTAGATTGGAAGATTCCCAAGCCGCTCAAGACACATCTGACTGCATGGATGACCTAGAGGGCTGGACCTGGTCACTCATTGCCTGGATGATGGATTGATTTTATTTTCTGAGGGTCCATCTGCAAGTAAAGCCCAGACAGCCTGAATATGTCACTCCAGATCTGGAAGCTTGTTGTACTTTTGTCATTCAATGTAATGTTGTAGAACAGTTTAACAAAAATAACCCACTGTCATTAGTCAATATACTTTTGCTCAGTCATGTATAAAGCTCGTTCACATTTCAATCTGAGCAGAGTTTTAATTGTTAATTCACCATCCCTTTGTTGTGACAAAGACCATGAGTCAGATTGTTTCAACATTCTCGTCTTATGCTCAAATAATAAGTACACTCGGGAAATCCTGACTTGCTCACCTCCATTATCAGAACACTTGAGTACAATTAAGTGTAATTTTATGCAGCAGCAGCAAATAAACACCCAGGCAAAATAACTCAAATTTTTACCAAACAAATCTCAAATTTTATTAAAAGTAATTTAAATGTTGGAAGAAGAAGAAACTACAAGTGTTACTAAACTAATGAGAAAAGGCAGATAGAAATGGAACTGGGCTAATGCAAACTATATGGCAAATAATAAGTGGCCTGTAAGGTATGCAGTAAGTCAGTGATTGAACATCAATATTATCATAGAGATGATGCAGAATGATTCAACGGGTGGACACATATTGTCTGGAAGAATCTGTCTCAGGATTAAAGGATGTAGTATAGTCATATGCGTTCCAGCACAACTAATAAGGTATAAGAAGGTAAAGGGCAGACACAGAATTTTTTCTTAGTTGTTCAGTGCTGCGAAGTCCACAATTTATTGCTATTCCTAGTTACTCTTAAGAAGATGGGAATGAGTTGCTGCCTTCAATGGAGTAGAGACACCCACAGTGCTGTTAAGTTGGAAGTTCAAGATTTGAACTAAGCAACAATGAAGTCACAGCAACGTAGTTCCCATACAATGTGTGTGGTTTAAATAGTATCATGCAGGTGATGGAATTCCTCTGCATCAGTTGCCCTTATTCTTCCATTTGCTGTTGAAGAGGTCGAGCAAGTTACAGCACATTGTGTAGATGGTACACATTGCTGCTACTGCATTGCCAGTGATGGAGGGAGTGGATGGTCAAGGCAGTGGACAGGCAGTTAATCAAGGATAGCAGGAACTGCAGATGCTGGAGAATCTGAGATAACAAGGTGTAGAGCTGGATGAACACAGCAGGCCAAGCAGCATCAGAGGAGCAGGAAGATTGACGTTTCAGGCCTAGACCCTTCTTCAGAGGGATTAACTATCTCAGTTAATCAAGGAGATTTTTTTGTCCTGGATGCTATTGAGCTTCAGTCATCCAGTGGTGATTATTCCTTTACTCTGTAGAAATGTGTCTCTGTAGATGGTGAACAGACTTTAGGAATCCAGGAAAGCTGCCCATTCATGTCATTAGCCTGTTTTCCCAGCTTTTCTGGATGTTTTGAATATTTATTAAGATTGTCCAGTTCAGTTTCTGGTCAACAACGAGAATGTTGATAATTGGAGGTTTGGTGATGTTAACACCAAGGAGCGATGGTGAGATTCTCTCTTGCTAAAGATGGCCATTGTCTAGCATTTGAGTAATATGAATGTTCCTTGCCACAAATCATCCAGGCCTTGCTGCATTTTGACACAAACTATTTTAGTACTTGAGGAGTCACAAATGGTGCTGTACATTGTGTAACCATAAATTCCCCACCACCCTCTGACCATACCCGACATGAGCTCCTAGCTAACTTCCAGGAGGACATTAAAATTCTACCTTACATATTTATTAACATTAAGTTGTCTTCCACACTGGATAATGTAGGGACTTTGTGCCTTTTTAACGAGTTTATTTTAATTTTAGATACATATCTATGGCTAGCAGTGTACCTGTTCTGGATTTAGTTTCTATGAGAAAAAAATATATCTAAAATAAAAAACACATTCCTGTAAATGCAATGTCTGTGTTCCACCAAGTCTATAAAGAGTACAAGAATAGCTAATAACTGCCTCTGTAACCTATATAAGGAGTAAGCTTTTTTTTTAAGTGATGAATATGTAGGTCTAAATTGTTTCCAGGATGTGGGTGATTTATCTCAAGTCTTTGAAATGTTAGACAAATTTAAAAATATTTTATTGGTGTGGGACTGGAGTCACATCTAGTCTGGTCTAAGTAACTGGAGGTTGGCTTATCTAATGGATATTAGTTTGGGGATTCTACAGACTGATCATTAAGTTTCAGCTTTAATTCTACCATTGTTGAAATGAGCTTCTGATAGTATTGGATGACAGAAGTGCCACGCCTCCTTTACACTTCCACATGCCTCACAGAACCCTTTGACTAGGAGTGTTTACAAAAAGGGTGTGTGCCTGGCCCTAAGGTAATTCTAATTCTACAGACTCACATGGAGAATGTTATCAACTTTATAATCAGCCCAGTGTTCACTGGTTCATTAGCTTTGTTAGCTTAATGATATGTAAGCAATTTGACAATTTTCAGGCGATGTACTAAATCACCAGGGGTTACATACTGCCCACTGGGCAATAAGTTGGCAATTACAAAGTTAATGAATTAAGAATAAACAAAGTCATCTCAGGCCCTTGCTGCTGTTGGTCTGGCCGCATGTGGCAATGCCTTTCTGATTACCCACAAGGAGGATAAGACACTAAAACAATGAGTTTATCCTGGCCTCCATTAGTTAGAATTAGTGTGAGTTGAAACCGAGGGTGACAAGGCAGGGCTTTTGTTGAATTCTCAACTCATTTGTGTCCTCCATGACACCCCCAAATATTTATTTAATTGGTTTTGGGAACAGTAATACCCACCTCTCTCTTGGAGAAGCAACCCAAAGGGAAAAATCAGTTTTTTAAAAGAGAACAGTAATACTTAGAAATGACGGTACTGATCATACTGGAGCTTCTTTTTGAAGTATATATGACAAGTCAAATCAGCATGCATAATTCACAGGTTTCATTCTGTTTCTTTCCTTCTGGGAGGGGCCTAACTTATAAAACCGTAGAGTCATAAAGATCTACAACACAGAAATAGGGCCTTCAGCCCATCACGTACGCACTAGTCAAAAGCAATCTCTTAAATATTCTAAGATAACAAGGTGTAGAGCTGGATGAACACAGCAGACCAAGCAGCATCAGAGGAGCAGGAAAGCTGACATTTCGGGCCTGGACCCTTCTTCAGACCGGAAACGTCAGCTTTCCTGCTCCTCTCATACTGCTTGGCCTGCTGTGTTCATCCAGCTCTACACCCTGTTATCTCAGATTCTCCAGTATCGGCAGTTCCTACTATTTCTTAATTATTCTAACCCCATTTTCTAGCACTTGGGCCATAGCCTTGTATGCCTTGGCTTCACAAGTGCACATCTAAATACTCCTTAAATGTGCTTCTGCCTGTATTACCTTTAATGGCAGTGAGTTCCAGATTCTCACCACCCACTGGGTGAAAAAGTTTTTATTCATATCTCTTCTAAACCTTATGCTCCTTACCTTAAGTCTATGTCCCCGGTCATTGATCATCCAACAAGGAGAAATACTTTTTCCTATCTACCCTATCTATGTCCCTCATAATTTTATACATCTCAATTATGTTCCCTCTCAATCTCCTCTGCTCTAAGGAAAACAACTACACACTGTCCAAGAGATAGCAAGAACTGCAGATGCTGGAGTCAGAGATAACACAGTGTGGAGCTGGAGGAACACAGCAGGCCAGGCAGCATCAGAACAGCAGGAAAGTTGACTTTTTGAATCAGGACCCTTCTTCAGAATTTTTTTCTCTCTGAAGAAGGGTCCAGATGCAAAACATCAACTTTCCTGCTCCTCTTATCCTGCCTGGCCTGCTGTACTCCTCCAGTTCTATACTGTGTTGTGTCTGCAGTCTGTCCAATTTCTCTTCATAACTGAAACTCTCCAGCCCAGGCAACATCCTGGTAAACCTCCTCTGCACCCTCTCCAGTGCCATCACACCTCTTCAATAATGTGGATTCCAGAACTGCTCACAATAGTCTAGCTGAGGCCTAACTAACATTTCATACAGTTCCAGTAAAACCTTCCTGCTCTTAAACTCTATATCACAGCTAATAAAGGCAAGAATCCCATATGCCCTGTTAACCATTTTATCCACCTATCTTTATGCCTCAAATGACCAGTTTACATGCACACCAAGGTCCCACAGATCCTTGGTGCTTCCCAGGATCTTGTTGCTCATCATATTTTCCCTTGCCTTGTTTATATGGCAGTGGGGAAGAGAAATTTCAATCTTAGGCTCACAGTGATCCAAATAGCATGTGGTCCACCAGCCAAAGTTACAACTGGCAAGAATTCAGCTCATATTTAAATCAGGAACTGTCCAACTATCTCTATGGATACTTGAATTGACAGAGATAATTTCCATGAGTTTGTAGTGGGTTTGTGACCTGCTGACTCCATACCATTGCACCTCCGTGGCCCCACTCTCAAATAATTTTGATTCTCACCCTCCATGACATTATGCCTGCAGATTTCTGGTCAGAATTAAAGTAGACTCAACATAAAATAATCATAACAAAATGCAGGAGAAACTCAGTCTGTCTTTCATCATTTGTGGACAGAAAAAAAGAGTTAATGTTTTAGTCTAATATGACTCTTTGGAAGAAATAGGAGTACGAGTACACTATTGATCCCTGGATCTTTCCAATTGCAAGATAATAGCTGATCTCACCAGGCCTTAACTGCACTTTCCTGACTGCCCCTCATAAGCCTTGACTCTTTTGTCAATCAAAAATCTGTCTTATTCAGCCTTGAATTTAGTTGATGATCCAGCATCCACTTTTCGCTGGGATAGAGGATTCCAAATACTAATGACCCATAGAGAAATGAATTTCCCCTGATCTTATTCTTAAATGGGAGTAAATTGGACTTCTTGCTCAGCACTTGGGTGCAAAAGAAGTCTTTTTGCATCCTGAGCAGACAAAGCTTCCTTCATGTCACATTTCCCTAGAATTCCTAGGCTGGCCCTTTCCAAAATACTGGGTAGCATCAGAATTTAGGAGGTTCTACTTGGGCGGGAACATCTCAGATATAATTCAAATTACGGAAGAGGGCCATTTTGTAAAATATTTCAGATTCTAGGACCACACATTCCCAATTAGCTCGCTGACGTCTCATTTTCAATCACAGCCATTTAGCATCTGCCTGAGTTTCAACCAAATTAATATAAAGTCAGAAATCACATGAAACCAGGTTATAGTCCAACAGGTCTATTTGAAATCAGAAACTTTTGGAGCGTAGCCCTTTCATCAGGCGAAGATTAGGTACAGCGCAGCAGGGGATCTTCAGACCAATGTGCCTACATCAGCTCTCCAAGTAAACAGTTTGTTTAAGGACATCATGCCACTTTCACCTTGTAACCCTGATTATTCTTGCTTTTTAGATAACAGTCTAAACCCCCTTTTGAATGCTTTGATTCACCCTGCCCTACCACATTCTCAAGCAATACATTAATGGCTCATTGCGTGAAAAGGTTTCTCCCCAATTCACTTTGGCTTTTTCTACTAATTACTGCTAATATGTGCCCTCTTACGCTTGATCTTTTCACAAGTATGAAAACCTTCTCCCTATCTAGTCTGCCCAGACCCCTCATGGTTTTGAACACTTCTATAACATCTTAAGAATCAGAAAGATGATTGTTTTAGACTATTGATGACATTATATTTGTGAACAATATTTGCAACTGGCTTTTCAAGATTACTGAGCTTATTGTATAGCACTTTCAAGTATAAATGTATTGTGTGGTCACACAGCGGTTAGATGCCTGTGCATCATCATCCATTGAGCTCCCTTTCTCAGGCAAACCAAGAGGGAGTTTCCTGCCTGCAGTAGTTGACAGGGCCCTCATTCACATCTGACCTATCACCCGTGTTTCCTCCCTTGGCCCTTCCCATCACTCACAACAGTGTAAGCGAGTCCGCCTTGTTCTCACTTTTCATCCCAGCAGCCTTTGCATTCAATGGATCATTCTCCGCCATTTCAGACAACTCCAGTAGAATGCCACCACCAAACATATCTTCCCCTCACTCCCCCATCTGCATTTCACAGGGATCGTTCCCTCTAGGACAACTTAGTCCATTCCTCGACCACCAACACCACCCCTCCTTCCCATGGCACCTTCCTATGCAACCACAGAAGATGTAACACCTGCCCCTTCACCTCCTTCCTGCTCACCATCCAAGGGCCCAAACACTCTTTCCAGGTGAAGAAGCATTTCACCTGCACCTCCTCCAACCTTGTGGATTCTTTTCGCTGCACCCAATGTGACTTACTCTACAATGCAGAAACCAAACACAAACTGGGTGACCGCCTTGCAGGACACCTCCAGTCCGTGTGCAAGCATGACCATTTTTAAGCCAGTCATTATAACACAGCATCCTGCTTGCATGCCCACTTGTCTGTCCTCAGCATGCTGCAATGTTCCAGCGAATCAAAGCAAAAACTGGAGGAGCGACATCTCATCTTCAAACTAGACACTTTACAACTTTCTGGGCTCAATATTGAGTTTAATGCCTTCAAATTGCGAACCCATTCCTTCCCTTTCTTTTAGCTTAGTGTGTTACATTCACTGTCACCATGTCCTCTCTCCCCTCCCTCTGTTCCAGTGGGACTGTTTGTTTTTTGCAGTCTGGCAGTTAGACATGACATTATTCCGCCATTCACACATTCTGACCACTTAATCTGAAATATCAACATCCTTTCTCCCCTAGCACATAAACCGTGCCTCCCTCTCTCTTGCATAAATGTTGCCTCCCTCCCAACACTTCACTTCAGCTCTGATGAAGAGTCATCTAGACTTGAAACATTAGCTTGCTTTCTGTCTATGGATGGTGCCAGGCCCATTGTGATCTCCAGCATTTTTTGTTTTTAGTAAGGGAAGATGACAATTAGCTACTGTGTACTTCCATTAAGAGTAAAATGAATAACTGCAAGTTGAGATTCGAGACCTACATGCAGACGGTTAGTAGCCTGCCATGCAAACTGGTTTAGTAAAATTCTATTTAGCCTTCTATTTCCCAAAGGTTTATTTTCTGAATAGGTGATATTTTCGCTGAACATGCTGGAACTGAGAATCAGAGCAGCCACTAATTGGCAAGCAAATCCTCTGTAAACTTCGCATACACTTTTACATGATCTCTAGCAAATGTCGGATTAAACCAATTGATTTGGTTCTGGGAAGAGCAGCTTTGATTACCCTCTCAAATGTCTTTTTAATTCACATTAATGCAAGTACATCATCACAAATAAATCCAATGATGAGGTGGATAGAGACAAGTAATCAATGCAGCCCTGGTTCTGAAAAAAAAAAGGACAGCAGAAGAAATGAAACATTTATTGGTTTTTCAACTGAACAAAAACAATGACAGTAGTAAAATAGGAGAAGTGAAGAATAATTCCCAAGGGTTGATTGTCATTCAGTCCATTTTAGTATTCTGCAAATAACTTACAGTAGCCTTATGAACCTTCCTTACATTTTCTCTGGCTGTGATTATTTCTGCCTTTCCTCTTCTTTTACATGATTAATCTTCCTATTTTATCGATTCTATTATTAATCATGGATGTATCAGTGGCCCCCTTGATGGAATAATGGGAATGATACTTTAATAATAATTCCATGCATGTTGTTGTACTCAGACATCAACAGCAACATTTGTTTTTTATTCACTTGTGGGACATGTGTGTTGCTGCCTGGCCAGTATCTATTATCCCTAGCTGCCCTTGAGCTGAGTGGCTTACTAGGCCATTTCAGAAGGCCAGAATTCAGAACTTGTGAGTCAACCACATTGCTGTGGATTTAGAAATCACATGTTGGCCAAACCAGGATGAGGATGGCAGATTTCCTTCCCTGAAGGACATTAATGAGCTGGATGTTATTTTTGTCAACAATGTTTTTATGATGATCAATAGATTCTTAATTCCAGATTTTTTTTAAAAATTGAATTCAAATCCCACCATTTGAACCTGGATCTTTTGAATGTTAGCAGAATTTCTGGAATTAACAGTCAAGCAATAACACCACTAGGCCATTGCCTCCACACATACTACTGAGACTCTAAGAAGGGACAAAGTAAAGAAATATACTAGAATCTGTATTCTTTAACTAAAGCATTTACAAGAATTCCTGAGAATCAGATATTAGTTACTATTGGATAGGGTACAGGCAGAGATGCAGCAGACTCCAATTAGGAACAGCCCCAAAGCATAAGACCATTGAAACATTGGGAGGTATCTTGTAGGGGCCTGAACGGTGCTACCCGTGGTTGGATTTAGGACAAAATCATGTGAGAAGTCTGGAGAGGCCTATCTCGGGAGCACTTTGCTGCATCTTCTATGCATTTGACAAGTTTGTCAGGGCTCGGGGTGGGGAACAGGAAGAACATTTGGAGGCAAAATCCTACATGGTGGGTCTCCACATGGAGAGAGTGAAATGGATGGTCACAGGCAGTTGGGGTAGCGTTAGGTAAAAGGGGAAATGCAATCACTGTGAGGGGTACCTGACCGGGCTGAGCCTTGTGCTGACATTGTACACCATGTGCTTCCTTCTTTGCCAACACTTGCCAACATTCTCCAGATACAAAATGCAACTGGAAAATGGCTTAGATAATGCTCAAGTTAAAGTGAGCTGGGCAAAAATGCAGCTCCTTATCTGTTGGGTGTTAGGTGATTGTAGGGGCAAGTATGTGAAGCAAGCATTTTCAAACTGCAGCTACATTTCGTTTTCATTCATTTCATTATCCATTTGCAGTATATGCAGAGAGATTGCACTCAGTTTCAAAAGCTGGTCAAAAGCAATTTGCATAATACATTAGTCCTTGTAATTTAATCATTAGCAGCTCAATGATGCTGAAGCTAGCATCAATGACTTAAAATGTGGTGAAGGCTGTCCAAAGGTGATCCATCTCTTTGGTAACTTTCAAAGGTGCAGTGGGACATGGAGAGCATCGCATCATCATCTGTCATATAAATTTAACAATGATCTGTATTGAAGGCAATACAAAGTTGATTGATGGATGTGGGTCTTGGATCAGAAAAGTGTCAGAGTGCAATAGTTACTGCCTTTCGATGTAATGTTTTGCTCACTCATTTGGCATTTTCATCAGGTTGGGGTACATGCTGAGGCTGGAGCTGAATGAATGATGGAGATGCAACCCACATTATTGCGGAGCTGCATGTCTTTCATGTCACGATAGAGTCATTTAAGATGTATCTAAACAGATACATGAATGGGTAGGGAGCAGAGGGATACAGATCCTTGGAAAATAGGCGACAGGTTTAGATAGAGGGTCTGGATCGGCGCAGGCTTGGAGGGCTGAAGGGCCTGTTCGTGTGCTGTAATTTTCTTTGTTCTTTATTCGTTGTTAGGAGGAATGTGTGCAAGTCTCATCTACAGGGCATGCCACCACTGATTGTACTGAGAGATGAAAATCTCTTTTCCTCCTTATGATCCCAAAATAGGTCATTTCCAACAAGAGTCTTGTGCCCAAGCTGCTGGTAGGATGTTGGTCACAGTGGCTACCTAACTAAGAAGTAGAAGGCAGATGTAGGAGGATTAGGATTAATGGTAAGCCCAGGAGCAGGAGCAGGAGCAGCAAAGGACAAGGAAAACCCAGCTCAGAGAAAGTTTGCAGCCAAAGTGCCCCATTAGATACATTGGTTCCACATGTGGACCAGAGCTTTTCACCCCAATTCCACTTCCATGGTTGATGACACCATTGTGCATCCCCTGGCTGATGTAAAATGCAGATATATTCATATAACTTGTCCAAGTCCAGTAGAAGATTCCTTGCATTCTTCTTGCAACTAACCTAGCTTTGACTAACCAGCAAATTTGGAAATGTTGCAATTGGTCCCCACATCCAAATCATTTATACAGATTTTGAGTAGCTATGGCTCTAGCACTGATCCTTTTAGCACCCTGCTAGTAATAGTCTCCCATCCTAACAATGATATATTTATTCCCACTGTCTGCTTTCTATCTGTGTAATCTTCAATCTTCAATCTAATTTACAGACTTCTCCCAATCATATGTGTTGTGATTTTTATAACTAACATCCTGGGTGAGACCTTATCAAAAGTCTTCTGAAAGGCCAAATATTCTACGGCCACTGGTTGTCCTTTATCTAGGCTACAAGTAATATTGTTAAGAAACATAACCAGGAGGTGGAAGGTGATATAATCCAGAGTGCCAGGAAAATGATTTGGGGACATGAGTTTGAATCCCACCAAGACATACCATGAAATCTGACTTCAATAAAATAAAATCTGTGGGTGGGGTGGAAAGCTAGCATAAAGGCAACCATGTAGACACTGTCAATTGTCAATCTGCCATCAATACCTGGTCTGGCCTATGTGACTCCAGATCCACAGCAATGTAATTGACTTTTAACCGTTTTCTGGACAATTAGGGTTGAGCAACAAAGTCCTGACATACCATGAATAATAAAACTCTCCAAGAAAACAATCCAAAGATTTGTAAAATATGATTTCCCGGGCCCTAAGCGGACATATTTATGTCATTTGGGGGTCAGGTGCTGGAAGATTAAAGGTGGCTAATGTAGCTTTGTTTAAGAAAAGCTGCAAGGAAAGGCCTGAGCACTATAGACCACTGAGTCTGACATCAGTGGTGGGTAAATTGTTGGAAGGTATTCTGAGAGACAGGATTTACGTGCATTTGGAGCGGCAAGGACAGATTGGGGATAGTCAGCATGGATTTGTGTGCGGAAAATCGTGCCTAACTAACTTGATTGAGATTTTTGACAATGTGACCAAGATGATAGATGAGCGTAAAACACTAGATGTTGTCTATTTGGACTTTAGCAAGATTCCGAATAGTAGACTGGTTAGTAAGGTTAGATCACATGGGATTCAGGGTGAGCTTGCCAACTGGATACAAAATTAGCTTTACAGTAGGAGTTAGATGGTTGTGGTGGAGAGTTGTTTTTTGGACTGGAAGCCTGTGACCAGCAATGTTCCGCAGGGATCGGTTCTGGATCCACTGTTGTTTGTCATTTATATAAACAATTTGGATGAAAATATAGGAAGCATGGTTACTAAGTTTGTGGATTACACCAAAATTGGTGGTATATAAGACAGTGAGGAAGTTTATCTAAGATTACAGAGGGATTTGGATCAATTGGGCCAATGGGCTGAAGTGTGGCAAATGGAGTTTAATTTAGGTAAATACGAGGTGTTGCATTTTGGTAAGATAAACAAGGACAGGACTTAGATAGTTAATGGTAGGCCCCTGGAAAGTGTTGTCGAACAGAGAGACAGAGGGGTTCAGATACATACTTCTTGGAATGCTGCGTCACAGGTAAACAGGGTGGTAAAAAAAGGTGTTTGGTACGCTTTCCTTCATTGCTCAGACCATTGAGTATAGGAGTTCGGATGTCATGTTGAGGTTATATAGGACATGCTGAGGCCACTTTTAGAGTACTGTGTCCAGTTCTGGTCACCCTGCTATAGGAAGGATATTAGTAAATTGAAGAGAGTGCAAAAAAGATTTACAAGGATGTTACTGGAACTGGAGAGTTGAGTTATAAGAAGAGATTGGGTAGGTTGGGACTTTTCTCACTGGAGTGTAGGAGGTTGAGGGGTGATCTTACAGAGGTTTATAAAATCATGAGGGGCATAGATAAGGTGTATAGTAAAGGTCATTTGCTTAGAATAGAGGAGTTCAAAACTAGAAGGCATAATTTTAAGGTGACAAGAGAAGGATTTAAAACGGACCTAAGGGGCAACTTTTTCACACAGAGGGTGGTTCTTATGTGGAATGAACTGCCAGAGGAAGCAGTAGATTCAGGTAAGTTTACAACAGTTAAAAAACATTTGCACAGGTACATGAATAGAAAAGGTTTAGAGGGATATGGACCAAACGCAGGCAAATGGAGCTAGTTTAGTTTGGGAACCTTGATCGGCATGGACAAGTTGGACAGAAGGGTCTATTTGCATGCTGTTTGACTCTGTGATTCAAAGTCTATCTTGACTCTGCCAAATTATGCCATTATTGTCTAATGTCTACTTATCACATCTTTTGTAGTGGATTCTAACATTTTCCCAACTACAGATATCAAAGTAACAGATCTGTAAATCTCCTTCCCCTCTGCATTGCTTTTAAAGGATTTTTAAATTTTTTAATTAATTCGTGGGATGTGGGTGTCACTGGCAGGGTCAGCATTTATTGCCCATCCTTAGTTACCCTTGAGAAAGTGGTGCTGAGCTTCTTTCTTGAACCATTGCCGTCCATGTTCTCTAGCTGGACCCACAATGATGTTAGTGAGGGAGTTCCACAATGACAGTGAAGGGTTATATTACTATCTGTTAGTCTGCAGGAACATTCCTGCATCTGTTAATTTTGAATGATAAGTACCAGTGCATCTGTAGCTATAGCCACTGCCATCTATACTTTGGATTTTAGCTCTCATGAGCCAAGGAATTTCTGAACCTTCAATTCAGTTCTGTTTTTGTACTGCCTCATTATTAATATTTATTTCTTTCAGTTCCTCAGTTTCACAATCTGCTTTTGTTGCCTGATAGTTCTGAGAAATCTTCTCTTCTTTCTTCAAGGCAAATCTTAAGCAACCTTTTAGTTTCTCGGCCATTTCTCTGTTCTCCCATATAAGTTCTCTAGTCTCTACCCAGACTGGGACCACATTTGACTTAACATCTTCCTTTCTAAAGAAGCTTTGAAATTCCATTTTTATTACTCACAATTGCTTATTATTGTTATTAATTATTATATATTTTCTGTCATCTTTATAACTTTCTTTTGCTGGGTTCTAAATTTATCCTGAACCTCAAGCCTACCTCTTCTCCAGAAATTCTCAAAAGTTACTTCCATTGATCTTGTTAACAATGGTTGAGTCCCTTTTGCTCTGTGCCTTAGAGGAATGTATATCAGGCATAAATCTTATAGTTTGTTTCACATACTAGCTATTGTTTATCTGTCTTCAAGCATTTTAGTGTATTTTCCCAATCTGTTATGTCAACTTGCCCTTCATAACATCATAGTTTCTTTTGCTCAGAATTAAAACCCTAGTTTCAGAATGAACTTTGTAATATTCAATCTTCATGTAATATTCTCTTATATTATCGTCCAAGCCCCTTTACGGCAAGGTTATTAATTACCCCTTTCCCATTCACAGTACCAAATCTAAAACAGCCTAATCTGTAGCTGGGTTTAAGATATAGGGAGAGGCTGAATAGGCTGGGACTATTTTCCCTGGAGCATTGAAGTCTAAGAGTTAATGTTATAGAGGTTTATAAACTCATGAGGGGCATGGATATGGTGAGCCAAAGTATTTTCCCCAGGGTAGGGGAGCCCAAAACTAGAGGCCATAAGCTTAAGGTGAGAGGGGAAAGATATAAAAGGGACCTAAGGGGCAACATTTTCATGCAGAGTGTATGGAATAAGCTGCCAGAGGAAGTGGTGGAGAATGGTACAGTTACAACATTTAAAAGACATCTGGATGGATACATGAATAGGAAGCATTTAGAGGGATATGGGTTAAATACTGACAAATGGGACTAGATTAATTTAGGATATCTAGTTGGCATGGACAAGTTGGACCATAGTAACTGTTTCTATGCTGTACATACCTACAACTGCCTGTCTGTCATGCTGATTAGGTTTATCAAGTCTATATGTAAACTTAAGCCACCCATCATTACTTTTTTAATCACATTAAATATAGGCAGAATTTTGTGATTAATAAATCGCCAACATTTCCACCACTGTTTGGTAGTCTGTAAAAATAAACTCCCACAAGTGTTTGCTGCTTCTTGCAGTTCCTTAGTTTCACTGAAACTGATTTCACAACTTGATCCTTTGATCTAAGATCCTCTTTCTAATGTACTTATCTTGTCCCTTACAAGGAGGACCATGCCACTTCCTTTTCCATTTTGCCTATCCCTCTAAATGGAATATTCGGTTCCAAATCTTAGTCACCCTGTAGTTATGTTTCTATAATGGCAATTAAATCACAATATTTATCACAATCTGTCCCTTAACATAAGCAATTTTGCGAATCCCGAATGGATTCAGATCAATTGTATTTTAATCTTGTTTTGACATTATTTTGCATTCTGATCCAATTTCATGCTTCCCTTTGCTTGATATGTGTTCTACTTTCTCATGTTACTTTCTTCTCTTTCATATAGCAATTGTAGTCCTCCAAACTCAGCTTCATTGCAGGTAGCCATTCCCATGCCAATCTAGTGTTAATCTTTCACAACAGCAGTAGTAAATCTCTTGTTGAGGTGTTTCCCAAGCATTTTCTATGTAGTTGATTGCTTCTTTGGTTTACTGTCTTTCACAGCTTTAACTGTGAGCTTTACAGTATGGTCCACATGCCATTGCCACTATGTTGCAACATCAGGGTTGATGCTTGGGTTTTCTTAACTGAAGGGAATCTGCAACAATGTTTATGAAAACCAACAAAGCTTTATTAAATAGTTACCGTAGGTATAGGAAAGGCTTGAGCAGGATATTGCTAGATCTTTCCACACTCAGTTTCCTGCTCCATGTGGTGTGACATTACTGCATTCTAGTTTTTAGTTTATAGGTAGTACTCCCATACATTACAAGCATATTTTAACATTGGAGCCATTCGGGAGAAAAATAAGGTAGCACCTCTTCACACACGAGAAAGTAGAAATCTGGAACTTTTATCCAATAAATGTGGTAGATCAGTGTGAACCTATGCTGGCTGTGCAAGGATTTTTTTTTATCAAGGGCCAATGAACAGTCAAAGGCAGTTAAATGGCACTGTGATGCAGATCTATTGAATCATTTGAAACAGATTTGACGGTCAACTGGTCTATTTTTATCCCTACATTCCTAGATAGAGGTTGGAGATGGAGACCGCTGCACACAGCTGGATGTTAGCTTATATGATTTCATGAGTTGGGCATAAACAGTGCATTTGACCTGAAAGTCGAAGAAATATCATGAGGATTAGATAGTTACAGTTCAAAGACATAGAGAGAAAACTCAGATCAGAAAACATAATGTGTATTATCAACTACGGTTACTGTCAACACATTCACATTTCTTTCAAATCAGTTTTGTCAAGTTCAAACACATTTTTAAAAGTTTCTTCAATAGTTATGGCCCGCATCTAACATGCATTGTTAACCTTTGTCTAGTTTAATTAGAGAAATTGAATTTGTTTTATATTAGGACAGCGCTAATAATATTATTTTGCTCCATATTGTCTGCTTTACATCTATCTCAATTCAGATCGTACTCCTGCACACCCCAATTTCTGCTGTTCCAAACACACTAAATCACCCAATATACCTCTGGAATCTGCACCACCACGCCCCTTCATACTGACTAGCTGTCCCCAATCACTGTCATTACCCTAATCATCTACATTCCCCCATTCCCTTTCTGATCACTGCCATTACCTCATTTCTGTAACCAGTGCTACCACTCTAACCACCATGAGGTACCAATCACCAGCACTATCCTGCAATCACCACCGCAATTCCCTCCCACAATCACTATCCTTGCCTTCAATGACCATCCCGTAAAGTTTACCATTCTCTCCACTTGAACAGTCACCTATCAACATGATCGCTATCCATCCCATTCTGTCCCCTTCATTGCATGCTCATGTGAGATCATGTGAGACCTGCAGCTGTCCTCTTCAATTGCTCTTCAACTTCCAGCTCCCTGTAACCATCCGCAGCTCACCAGCTCAATGGGAATGTGGCCAAAGACTCAAAATCAGGTGAACTCCAGGCTTCATTATTCAGACACAGGGTTGGTTCACCGCAGTCACTGCAACTGCTGACATTTCATACTTACACACTCAAGAATGAAAATATATTAAAGAGAATGAAATTCAACAAGTGTTTCAATATTCAAAGTGCCTTTTTAACTTACTTTGATGGCATTTTCATCTCAATATTACAGAGTTGGTGGTCCCCACCAAGTGGCCCTCATGGTACAGGTTAGCACAGACCATGATGCTACATCACCAAAAGGCAAAGTGTACAGCACTTCCTTTACTATGACTGGGCGAAATGGACCTATATCACTGCCCAGGCTTTTCTTTGCTGGAATTATGCTGCGGTTTAGAGGTGTCACCTCTGGTCACTTGTGCAAGAAGATGCAATAGCGTATAACCACTGCCAAGTTAAACACTCATCACCCTCGTAAAATTTAAGAAGCATTTAAATCTGCACTTGTGATACCAAGGCAAAAAAGGCTATAGGCCAAGTGCTGGAAAATGGGATGAGAACAGTTAGGTGGCTGTTTTTGACCAGCTCAGATGCAATAGGTTGAAGGGCCTTTTTCTGTGCTGTAGATTTCTATGACTCAAACCTATGCTGCTCCATATATGGCAATATCACAAAATTTACTTCATAGTTCCTCACCGATCTCTGGGGATGTCAATGGGGTCACTGAATTTGGTAAGTGGAAGGTGGGATTGACTGCATCTTGTAGTTTGGAACACAACATAATGATAATATCATATAACGTACATGAGAAATGTTCACTAAGGACAAATAGTTGGCCTTGCTGAATTCTCGATGTTTTCAATGAGAAAATGGCTACTACTGACCTGGGATTACTATACCATTTCCTACTATCACTTGCCCTGATGCACTTCCCACACACATTGTTTCCTTATTAATCACAACCCTTGCCGTACCATGTACTTAGTGCCTTGCATCATGGTTCCTCATCAGCCTCAATATTTTCTTCTAACTTCACAACAACTGTCATAAATCTGGTGATGGGAGCTGATGAATGGTCATGTCCCAAGAAGTAGTCAGTTCTCATTGGAGGGAGTGAAGAAAGACTTTCATTAATATAGCACCATTCACATCCTCAGGAAGTCTGAAATAACACTTCAGTCAGTGAAGTATTTTTAAAACTAAGATGTAGTCACTGTGTAATTTAGAATATGTGCTAGCCAATTTGTACACAGGAAAGTTCCACATTCCATATTCCACCATGGGACAATCGATTTTAGTGATAATGGCAGTGGGATAATACTTTTGCTTGTCTTTGAGTGCTGACACTGGATGCTTGGCAAATAGTCTTGGTTTATTTTCCAAAAATTGACTCTGCTGATAGAAGTGTGGAGTCGCAGGTAGACAGGGTGGTGAAGAAGGCATTTGATACATTTGTCTTCATTGATCATTACACTGAGTATAGGAGTTGGGGTGTCATGTCGCAGCTGTACAGGACTTTGGTGAGACCACTTTTGAAACCTGCACAGAATTCTGGTTGCTTTTCTATAGGAAGTATGTTGTTAAACTTGAAAGAATGTAGATAGGATTTACAAGGATTTTACTGGAATTGGAGGATTTGAGTTATAGGGAGAGGCTGAATAGGCTGCGGCTTTTTTTCCTGGAGCATCGGAGACTGAGGGGTGACCTAATAGAGGTTTATTAAATCATTAAGGGCATGGATAGGGTGAATACTCAAGGTCTTTTTCCTAGGGTAGGGGAGTCCAAAACTGGAGGACATAGGTTCAAGGTGTGAGGGCAAAGATTTAAAAAGGACCTGAGGGGTAACTTTTTCATGCAGAGGGTGGTGTGTGTATCGAATGAGCTGCCAGGGGAAGTTGTGGATGTGGGTAAAATTACAACATGTAAAAGTTACTTGGATAGACATATGAATAGGATGAGTTTAGAGGGATATGGGCCAAATGGTGGCAAATGGGACCAGGTCAGATTGGGATGTCTGATTGGTCTGGATGAGTTGGACTGACAGGTTTATTTCTGTGCTGAGTGACTCTATGATACTATGAGTGCACTCCCTCAGAACTGCACTTGGGTGTCAGCCTAGCATTTTTGCTCAAGAATCCATAATAGAAGTAAATAATGCATTACAAGGACATAGCACATATTGATTTCAGAATCAATAATGTCATTACTTACAAAATAATGAACTAGTACACAATTAGACTATATAGGTGCACTGATTACATGTACTTACAGCACAAAAATAGGTCATTCAGGACAAGAGTGTTTATTCTTCACAAGCTTCTTTTCACTTATCTCTAAGGACACATATTTTGATAACAGTGTTGTCCAACATCTTTGCATTGAATGGGGGACACATTCCAATTTTCCTCTGACTTAGGGGACTGGTGAGCGCATTTCAGAAAGATAAGTTCTATCACGAGAGTAAACATGAATTTCAGCAAAAAAAAGTTCCTGAGGATTAAATTCATAATTTTTTAAAAATCATTAAAAAGTGCCAAGCAGCAGATCTAATTAATGAATCTTATTTTTGGCTTTCTAGATAAAAGGCTGAGTCAGAGAGATACAGACTGGGCCCGAAATCCTAATGACCAGGGATGAAGGGAGTGGGGGTGGGTTGGGGTGGGATGCTGGCGATTGTGGCAGAGCTCATTAATTAACACTGACCTTGATTCAATTCTGGTGGATACATGGTGAGCTGGGTTTGGTGGAACTCAGATGGAAGTAGGGGTCAAAAGTGACTTGCAATTCAACTTGGATTTTCTTCTTGTCCCAGCCTGCAATTATGTGTAGGTTTTTACAGCGGTTGGGGGAAGAAGGGTAGGAGGTGAGAGTGAGTGTGTGTTTGCATCAGTCCCACTTACCCTATCACCTAACCACTTAGCACCCCCAATCACTCACTGGCCCACCTAGCTATTTACTCACTCACTCACTCATTCGCCCCTTGCCTGTGGCCCACTCAACTCTCATTGATGAACCTATCCTTTAGGGAAGGAAACTGCCATTCTTTCCTGTTTTGGATTACATGTGATTCTAGATCCACAGCGATGTGGTTGACTTTTAACTGCCTTCTGAGCAATTAGGGATGGGCAATAAATGCTGGCCTAGCCAATGTTGCTCTCAGCCCATGAATGAATTTTTAAAAAGTGAGCACATGTCTGAGAGAACCAGCCTCTGATTGGAGAAGCAAATTTTTTCCATCTCTTCTTGATAGCCTTCCCTGTATTTTGAACTTGATGGCTTGGTGGACCAGGTAGGATCCCTCGGCAGGTCATCTTGTGGCTTGATTCTATACCCTTCTTACACATGTGCCCATCTAACTTCTTCTTAAATGCATCTGTGTTCTTTACCCCAATTTCATATTTTATGTTTAACTGAAGGTTCTGAATTTGTGTTTAAATTAATCAATGACTATCTCCTATTTATAATACATAGTTCTCATACTGCCTACAGTGAAAACATTTTCTTTCTATCTATAGTAGCAGCATTTTTCATTATATTATCAAGTCATGTCTCGCATTTTTTTCCAGAGAAAACAGCTCCATCCTATACAATGTTTTCTGATGGTATAACTTCTCATTTTTGTTCTCCTTCTAGCAAATCCTTTTTGCACCTTCTCCAGTATTTCACTCTTTGAGATGTCATATGGTGCAATTCATATTAATGGAGGTAATAGGGCCCAAAAAGAAGGTGCAAAAACTGGCATAAGGGCACTTTATCTGAATGCTCGGAGCATTTGAAACAAGGTGGATGAGTTGACGGTGCAAATCATGACAAATGGGTATGATTTAGTGGCCATTACAGAGACATGGTTACAGGATGGTCATGACTGGGAGTTAAGTATCCAGGGGTATCAAACTGTTCGGAAGGACAGACAGGAAGGTAAGGGAGGTGGTGTTGCTCTGATTTTTAAGGATGATATCAGGGCAGTAGTGAGAGATGATATAGGTTCTACTGAACAAAAGGTTGAATCCATTTGGGTGGAAATTAGGAATAGCAGGGAGAAGAAGTCACTGATAGGTGTGGTCTATAGGCCACCAAATAACGACATCGTGGTGGGGCAGGCAATAAACATAGAAATAGCTAATGCATGTAAAAATGGTACAGCAATTATCATGGGGGATTTTAATCTACATATCGATTGGTCAAACCAGGTCGGTCATGGCAGCCTTGAGGAGGGGTTCATAGAATGCATCCGCAATAATTTCCTTGAACAATATGTAATGGAACCTACGAGGGAGCAAGCTATCCTAGATCTAGTCCTGTGTAATGAGACAGGAATAATTAATGATCTCACAGTTAGGGATCCTCTTGGAAGGAGTGATCACAGTATGGTCGAATTTAAAATACAGACGGATTGTGAGAAGGTTAAATCCAGTACCTATGTCCTGTACTTAAACAAAGGAGACTATGAAGGAATGAGGAAGGAGTTAGCTAAGGTAGAATGGGAGCAAAACCTTTATGGTGGGTCAATTGAGGAACAGTGGAGGATTTTCAAAATAATTTTTCACAGTGCTCAGCAGAAGTATATTCCAGTGATAAGGAAGAACTGTAGGAAAAGAGATAGTCAGCCATGGATGTCTAAGGAAATAAAGGAAAGTATCAGATTGAAAAAAAACACATACAAAAAAGCAAAGAGTAGTGGGAAACTAGTAGACTGGGAAATCTTTAAAGGCCAACAGAAAGCCACAAAAAAAGTTATAAAGAAAAGTAAGATAGATTATGAGAGTAAACTAGCTCAGAATATAAAAACAGGCAGCAAAAGTTTCTATAAATATGTAAATCGTAAAAGAGTGGTGAAGGTAAACATTGGTCCTTTAGAGGATGAGAAGGCCAATTTAATAACTGGGAATGAGGAAATAGCTGAGACATTAAACAGTTATTTTGTGTCGGTCTTCACAGTGGAAGACACAAATAACACGCCGAAAGCTAATAGCAAGGGGGTTATAGCAGGTGAGGACCTAGAAACTATCATCATCACTAAGGAGGCAGTGCTGGGCAAGCTAATGGGGCTAAAGGTAGACAAGTCTCCTGGCCCTGATGAAATGCATCCCAGGGTACTAAAAGAGGTGATGGGGGAAATAGCAAATGCACTAGTAATTATTTACCAAACTTCACTGGACTCTGGAGTGGTTCCCGCAGATTGGAAAACAGCCAATGTGATGCCACTGTTAAAAAAAGGAAGTAGACAAAAAGCAGGTAACTATAGGCCAGTTAGCTTAACTTCGGTAGTGGGGAAAATGCTTGAATCTATCATTAAGGAAGAAATAGCAAGACATCTGGATATAAATTGTCTCATTGGAACACCCAGCATGGGCTCATGAAGGGTAGGTCATGTTTAACTAATTTGGTGGAATTCTTTGAGGACATTACTTGCATGGTGGACAATGGGGAACATGTGGATGTGGTGTATCTGGATTTCCAGAAGGCATTTGACAAGGTGCCACACCAAAGGCTGCTACATAAGATAAAGTTGCACGGTATTACAGGTAATGTATTGGCATGGATAGAGGATTGGTTGACCAGTAGAAAGCAAAAAGTAGGGGTAAATGGGTGTTTTTCTGGTTGGTGGTCAGTGGCTAGTGGTGTGCCTCAGGGATCAGTGAAGGGACCTCAAATGTTTACAATTTAATAGATGATTTGGAGTTGGGGACTAAATGTGGTGTGTCAAAATTTGCAGATGACACGAAGGTGAGTGGTAGAGCAAAGTGTGCAGAAGACACTGAAAGTCTGCAGAGGGATATAGATAGTTTAAGTGAGTGGGCAAAGGTCTGGCACATGGAGTACAATGTTGATAACTGTGAGGTCATCCATTTTGGTAGGAATAACAGCAAAATGGACTATGGTTATGGTGAGTGGGCGGGTAAGTGGAGCTGAGTCTCCATGATCAGCCATGATCTTATTAAATGGCGAGGTAGGCTCAAGGGGCCAGATGGCCTACTCCAGCTCCTAGTTCTTATGTTCTTATGTTCTTATGTATTATGAATTTAATTTGATTTAAACCAGTTAGTCTACACTCTCCTCCAATCCCTGCCAACCTAACTAAGAGCCTCTGCTCTGAAATAATCTAACATTTCTTTCTCACACACAGTTGATAGTTTTTGGTGATGATCCATACTGCACCTTGTACTTACCTAACATTGTGACCTTTCAACTGAAAGGATTTCAATTTGGTCTTTGGACATTTTCTCCTCATGTTAATTGGCTTACATTTACACCAGGTCTGGCAATATCTCAGTTTTAATATTTTCATCCATGCTTTAAATTCCTTCATGGCCCTACCTCTCCCAGTCTTCTTCAAACCCTACAATCCTCTGTGTTTTCTATATTTCTCAAATTCTGGCCACTTGTTCACCCCCAATTTACATTTCTCTGCCATTGGCAGTTGTGCCTTCAGCTTCCCATGTCCAAATACTTCCCCCCTCAAACCTTCCCACTTTGCTCCTTAAAGCCTACCTTTATGACCAAGCTTTTGTCTTTGTCTGTTTGAATATCTCCTCATGTCATTTCATGTCAAAGTTGTCAGACAATGCTCCCAAGAACCATTTTGGAACTTGTTGCTTTGTTAAAAGCAAGTATGTAAATACAAGTTGTCGTGACAATTGTGACAATTATAATAAGATTAACACAAACTTGTTACCTTTTTACTTCATGCATTATTGTTTACAACTCAGCATATAAATTTCCCTTTTATATTGCTTTTGTGTAGATCTTTACCAACAAAGACCTAGTGCTGAATTATTGTTGCTCTCCTTTTGTATTGCTTTACAAGCGATGGAATGTCTTCCTACTGGAGCCCCCAATTAATTGATACAAAATACACACTTTCTGTTATAAAGCATCAGATTTATTGCCTGAATATAAGTTCTTGTTCCTATTTAAAGTATAAAAATTATCATTGTGTTTTTTGAATAGACAATTCAGAGCAACATTCAAATGCATCATCAAGACAGTGGGCAGCATTATATCACTTTTTGGACTAAGTCCAAAAGTGGAAAAGATTAGAGGAAGGAAGCTTGCAGAAGAAAGCCCACCAGATCTTTTTGCAATCTGGCAATGATTATAGGACCAGGAGAAGGCCGTTCGGCCCCTTGAGCCTGTTCTGTCATTCAATAAGATCATGGCTGATTTGTGGCCTAACTCCATATACCTGCCTTTGGATCATATCTCTTAATAACTTTACTTAACAAAAAAAATCTATCTCAGATTTCAAATTAACAACTGATCCAAAATCCACTGCATCCAGGCTTTCTCCTAGAAATAGGAGCAGAGATAAGAAAATCCTGGCTACCAATAACTTCCAACCAATCAGAACTACAGAGGAGGCCATAGCTGCTACTGGTCCAACACTTCGCTGACTCCCAGGATGGAGGATCTCCCAGAGAAAAGCTAAGTATTGTGTAGTGAGTAGGGGAAGCGTTGATGTCTCACAAGGTGAGGGCAACGGGGAGAATAAGAGAGGTGCATGCATGGGGTTGTGAGCAATGATAGCCACCACACCACCCCATTCCTGCCACCATCCTATATCCTGTTACTTGATCAGGTACAGATTGGTGCATATCTAGGCTCCAGCCACCACAACCAAACTGGCAACCTGCTCACACTGGTTAAACAGGCTGCTTGGTCAACTGTTTATCATCCAAGCTAGATCTGAAATAATTACAGCCCAATTGGGATAAGGCCTTTAGGTGGTCATTACTTGACCACTTTATGGCCTTAATTGGTAGCAGGGCAGGAAGGTGGAGCTTGGCCTTCGCAATGAGAGCATAGTTTGTGTAGGGCCAGGAAGGTGGTGGGTTTCTGGTTGGAGAACAAAAAAAGCTCAGCATGTCTGGCAGCATCTGTGTAGAGAAAATCAGAGTTAACGTTTGGAGTCTGGTGACCCTTCCTCAGAACTGATGGTAGCTGGGAAAATGTCAGTTTATATGCAGAAAATAGGGAGGGGTTGGGGTAGGGAGTAAACAATAGGATAAAGGATAGAGCCCAAAGAGAGAGAAGAGCCGTTAGATAGACAAAGGAGTTAAAAACAATCAGGCTAGGTGGGTGAATAGTTGTTAAGGGGGACTGTTAGTGACTCACAATAGGTAGTGTATAATGGCAGGCTACATGATAACAAGGCCTGATGTGTGGGGTAGGGGGCTGGGACGTGGGAGAGTTTAGGCCCTAAAATTATTGAACTCAATATTGAGTCCGGAGGGCTGTAGGGTCCACAAGCAGAAAATGAGGTGTTGTTCTTCCAGGTTACTTTCAGGTTCGCTGGAACACTGCAACAAGCCAGAGACAGAAATGTTGGCCAGGGATTTATAGCATCCTCAGTTCTTTCGGGTTCTGGTTCAGCCCCATCCCACCTAATTAAGTTCCCTTCTCACCCAGGCACCCTGCCTCCGGGCCCAGAAGATTCCACTCATTATTCTTTCTCATGTGATCATTGCATCAACTTCAACAAGAAAATGTTGCATGAGCAAGCTTTTCGTACATTTTAGCGATTTCATCGTCCAGCTGCTATCTGAGAAATCATAAAGGGTGATGGTTCAGACCTTAACAAAGTTTAATACTCATAAATTTCATGGATGACACTACTCATATCTATCCCTTTGCTAGGATAATCATGCTGAAAAATGGACATTTGAATCAAAGATACAAAAATTGACTCAAACCAATGACATCTCAGTTTATTTATGCTCTAATTTGTACAATGTTTAGCACCCACACATTAAAAACTACTTTTATTTTGTGAGCCCTAGCAATGTGAAAATTATGGCTCCTTTTCTGATGCTTTTTTTTCAGTGTTGGAGCTAATTTCCTCGATTTCTTGGAGCACTAATCACTGTTTTATAAGCTGTTGTTTTGTTTTGGAATTAGGGATAACAAGATCAAAACAATGGTATTTTACATTTGAGGAACAGCAGGGTACCACGTGAGAGGTAAATAAAGGAGCAGTGAACCTACATAGCTGATTGACCGGTGAACTTTCATAGCCGACTGCCTGTGCTATGTAGTTGCATAGGTTTAAAGTGAGAGGGGAAAGAATTAAAAAGGGACCTGAGGAACAATGTTTTCACGCAGAGGGTGGTAAGTGTGTGGAATGAGCTGCCAGAGGAAGTGGTGGAGGCCGGTATAGTTACAATATTTAAAAGGCATCTGGACAGGTTTAGAGGGATAGAGGCCAAATGCTGGCAAATGGGACTAGATTAATTTGGGATATCTGGTCGGCATGGATGAGTTAGACGGAAGGGTCTGTTTCCATGCTGTACAACAGTATGGCTCTGTGGCTGTAGACGATTGGATTACAAAATTTCCTGGGATGAGGTCCCATGTCAAGATGCAGCAGGTTGACTGAGTTTGCAGTTGGTCCCCAATAACCTGGCCTGAGCTTAATGGCCCTACCACTCATTTTTCTAGATGTCAAAAGGTGTGAAATACATTACTTTTAGATAATTACATTTTGGCTGCAATGGAAGACATTCTGATTAAAGAGAGTGATCTGAAGGTCCATCAGAGTTGAAAACTGTACCCCAATGATAGGGCACTTCAGTAGGTCTGAGAAGGATTCATGCCACATTCAGTGTGAGGCCTCTAACAAGTGTAAAAGAAGGAATATTCCCAGAGACTTTTGCCCAACACGCCCTCTAGCTGTGGGTGAGGGTAGGGCAGTCAGGGAACCCACATTGGTCTCTTCCTGTCAGAGTTTAATTTTCTGATTCAAATTAATCTGTCTCCAGAAACGGATCCCTATCTCCATGTATAACTCTCACTCTTTCTTCATTCGCTGGAATTTTTGACCATGCAGTGCTTGGCTGGCAAGGCTCAAAGTTATTCTGCTGATCCGAATGCATAATGGCAAACTAACGTGCACGAAGCTGGGAGTAATTTGTAATTTCTGTGTTGATCTCTACATTTTATTCTCATTAGCCAAGTCGAAGTTTCTATTTTACATCTTCACGATGCAAGAAATCTCATCAAGATAATACTCTGAACCAAAACTAATGTGAAATGTTTGAAAGCACAATCATATCAACCTTTCTTCACCTTTCAACTCCTGATCTCAACTGCCTCGTTCCCGAAGGTTCAGCATAAATTTTTTATCATGCAAATGCACTCTACCAAGTCATAAACTGGCTGTCAAATGATAGTCGCTGCACTAGGGCAACATTAGCAAATAGAATGCTGATACAGAAAGTTGTAATTGTTTGCATTTCAAATGATGGTAACGTTATCTTGTTATTATTGTGGTTGACCTAAGCCTAAAGGGGGAAATTTAGTTCATTAAAACAATGCAACCTGGGTGGAATTGGCAGTACCAATGCAAAAGATTGGGAAATTATAACCATTAAGTGAATTGCACTCAAAATTACTTGCCCTCATGCTTTCTGTAGGCAAGCTTTTACAATGGTTTAAGATTCAATTCATCTGAATCAGCCATGCCCATGAAACTGACTGCACCCCCAGGTCAAAATTGCAAGATTCCACAGATTAAAGAGGTTTAGTCAGTCACTTCAAGCTGTGTTCATACTGTTAGCTCCACATGGGCTAGCAAACATGTTTTAGAACATATCAACAATTTTCACAGATCTTGCAATCAGCAGTAAAGTGACATTGGTTCGTGCTGACCCCTACAGAAGCTGTCCATAAATATTTAGCAACATTTGTGGCATGGATTTCACCTTTTCTGTCATTCATTTGTATCTGACACTAAGATATCCAACAATATTGATATCGTCAAGACTGATGAACAGCAAATCATACTGAAGTATTCTCACACTTAGATAGACAGGATAGAAAATGCACTAATTATTCCTCTAATTGTTGCAAACAACAAAATAAAGAGTGGATAAAATGCGTTGAAAGCTGATGTATCATAAACAACCTTTATAAAGTTATTTTACAATGTTGAACAAAACTATGGAATTGAGAATATAATGGATCTATGTGACATAATACAGACATGTTTTTTTTTCAGAGCCAGGGAGGCTCTTCAACAATAATTATGAGTTAATATGTCATTAAAATCATTATTAGCTAGACAGAATATTATAGGCTTTTTTGCAACAATATTAAAATCAAGAAGGAAAACTATGCATTAAATAAATAACTTATTATATCTGAGGTGCATTCAGAAAGCTCCCTGCTATTAAGAGCAATCTCTAGATTTCCACACTGAACTACATGGACAGTGTTCCACATTTTCCAGAGGAAAGAAATGTCCTGTATAAGTTCATGTCAGTCTCACTGTTGTAAAAAGTGTGAACACTTGACAGTTTCACCATAATTGAAAACACAAAATCCAGACCAATAGGTAATTTACCAAGCAACTGTTACCACTGATTCTATGTGAAGCTTTTGAGATGTTATTTTCAGTCATTTTTGAATCAGCCTACACAAGTATCTTTTCTTTTCTCCTATCCTCACTTCTGATGGGTGTGGCACTTACTTCCATTGGATTGGAGATACTCTTGGGAAAAATATTCATTTCTTATGAAAAATTCCATTTGAGTTGTGGCACTAGAACTTCACCAGGTTACCATTCTTAAATAAATCAAGGAATATTTATTAGTGCAAAACATATTAGATTCATACAACATTTCCTGATAGTTTGAGTTCAATAAACATCATACTTTCTGATTGTTCAAATTATTTTGAACACTATTTTTCTATCATGCTGAAAGATGCAAAGTCTACCCTGAAATATTTTTGTTAAAATCAGACCCCTTTACTAAATTAAGTCACAGATGAATACTGGACTGTCAGCTGACAGCTTTTTGGGCCTGACACTACAAAATAGAAAATTCAATGGTTTGTACTTTTATCTTTTCAAAGTTGGTCTTTCCTTTCAAAAATAAACTTTGTTATATCTTGTTCTGCTTATTTTTTAGGGAGAGTAATGTTGAGATGTAAGAGGAAGTGGGTTATTGCAAGCCTGGATTGAATGAACTTGTGAGGTTCGTACAGACAGGTATGATGATCAGGAATATATTGCATTGAAGCACAGATCTGCATTAGTGAAATAATTGCCAAATGTTATCTTTTAGATGTTATCCCCACCCCAACACACAAAACTTTTCTCTTTTATCTGGTTTTACTGACGTGGACCGGCACACACTTTTCTGGAATGTAGCCATCATTTCCATCATGACTAACTACACAGTTCTCACATGTCGAGCTAGAGAGAGGAATCTTGTCTAGCACCTTCTGGAAGTCTAAATTCAACATATTTACTGAAATCCGTCTATCCGGATACAATTTCCCTTTCAGGAAGTCATGCTGATTCTGCTTGATTAGGTTATGATTTTTCAAATGTTTTGCCATCATTTCCTTAAAAAAATGATTCCAATACTTGGATGTTAGGCTAATCAGCCATATAGTTACCCGATTTTTGCCTCCCTCCATTTTTGAATAGGGGTGTCATATTGGCAGTTTTCCAATCCTCTGGTACTTCTCCAAAATCCAAAAGCTTTTGGAAAGTTACAACCTACGCATCCGCTACCTGTGTACCTACCTCTTTTAAGGCCATAGGTTGCAAATAATCTGAGGATCTCCTGTAGCGATATCTTGTAATTAAGACTATAGATGTCCGATAACCAGAGTTATCTTCCTGTGCTAAGTGTGACTCCAGCCACCAGCGAGATCCTCCTTCCCCTCATCCTCATTGACTCCACTTTTGCTCAGTCCCCATGATGCCATATTTGGCTAAATGCTGCCTTGATACCAACGACAGTCACTCTCTCCTCACCTCTGAAGTTCAATTCATTTGTCCATGTTTGGATTAAGCCTGCAATGAGGTCAGGACCTGAGTGGCCTCAATGGAAACTGAACAAAACTGCTTACTCCTCTGCAAATCTCACTTGATTACACTGCAGACATCCCCATCCATCACTTTGTTGATAATCAAGAGTAGATGGATGGGGTAGGAATTGGTTGGATTGGATTTTCCCTTTTTTTGTTGCCAGATGTACCAATGCAATTTTCCTCATTGTTGGGTGGATGCCCGTATTGCATCTGTACTAGAACAGCTTAGCTGGAGACAATACAAGTTTGGGACCACAAGTTTTCAGTATTATTGTTGGAACGTTGTCAGGACCCATAGCCTTTGCAACATTCAGTGTTTTCTGCCAGTGCTTAAGATAATTCAAGAATTTGATGGATGGACAACAGGTCACTCCTTTCTCTGGTGAGTTGGAATCAGTTGGGATGGCACAGTGGCTCAGTGGTTAGCACTGCTACCTCACAGCACCAGGGACTGGATTTGATTCCAACTTTGGGTGACTGTGCGGAGTTTGCATATTCTCCCTGTGTCAGCATGGGTTCCCCCGCTAAGTCCAAAGAGGTGCAGGTTAGGTGGATTGGCTATTCTAAATTGTCCATAGTGTCCAGGGATGTGCAAGCTGGTGGATTAGCCATGGAAAATGCAGGGCTACAGGAAAAGGGTAGGAGCTGAGTCTGGGTAGGATGCTCTCCAAGGTTAGTGTGGATTCAATGGGCCGAATGACCTGTCCACACTGTAGAAATTCTGTGAACAACAACCAGACCCAAACACTAGAGTTGGGCCTCTCAGGTGTGTTTTCTTCACAGAAAGTGTGGTGCATATCAGAAATTTGTTCTCTCCACAAGTTGAGGCTGGAGGATTAACTGGAAGCGTTTGTTAAGCAAGACTATGAGGAGTTATGGGCAAGTGAAATTAAGATACAGAGTAGCCATGTTTTGTGAATGGCACCATAGTATCAAGATACAGGATGGCCAATAGTCATTCATATGTTGCTTCACAATAGCAAAGAAAAGTTCTGGTGTGTTAATATTTTAGTTTTTTGGCATATTTTTAAAAAGTTTTGAATTGAATGTCATGTAGCTCAATATTAAGCTTGCTGAATCTTACGTTTTAGAAAAATGATTCAGGCTCCCATTATGCCTGCGTGTGTGGGTGTGATTTAGTGGGGGACATGTGGGCAGATGTAGGACTCTGAGGATAAGTGCAAGAGAATTAAAATGACAAAATTGGCTGTGAGAAGTTACCTGTGCCCAATAATGATTATCCTTTCCACAAGAGCTGAATTCTTGTGTAGCAGCTTCAGTGCAATCAATACAATTGTTAGTTTGATGATAATCTAGATATGTTCTTGGACTGAGGCTGGTTCTCTCAATTATTACAAAGCTCTGCTCATAGTGATATAAACTTTATGGCTCCAAGGGAATAATTACATTTTTGCCTTTCTATTAACAATGCTGTTAAAGCTGATTGTCATTCAACATTATAGAAATTGGACCCAACAGTATCAATTTTACAAGCTTAAAATGCATTCAATGAGGGCCATTTTGGAGACTAACACCAGCATGTGAAATGTCTGCCCAGATACTGCAGTCAGCCATTTTTCAAGTGCTGAGGATAGCAATCCACCATAGGTGATAAGTTGCCTACTTTGGGAAGCCAATGGTCTTGTGGTATTATCATTAGGCAATTAATTCAGAAACTCAACTAATGTTCTGTGGATCTAGGTTCAAATCTCACTCTAGCAGTTGGTGGAATTTGAATTCATAAAGAATCTGGAATTAAAGGGTCTAATGATGACCACAAAGCCCTAGTCAATTATTGGAAAAACCCATCTGGTTCACTAATGTCCTTTAGGAAAAGAAATCTGTCATCCTTACCTAGTCTGACCTACATGTAACTCCAGATCCATAGCAATGTGGTTAACTCTTAACCATCCTCTGGGAAGTTAGGGATGAACAATAAATGCTGGCTTAGCCAGTGAATTCCACATCCCATGAGTGAATAAAAAAGCAACTTTAGTTCATGGAGGGGTGCCTAACAGGTTAGGGGTCCTCTGGGAAGCACTAGAGATAGTAAGAACTGCTGATGCTGGAGTCAGAGATAACACAGTGTGGAGCTGGAGGAACACAGCAGGCCAGGCAGCATCAGAGGAGCAGGAAACTTGATGTTTTGGGCCAGGACCCTTCTTCAGAAATGGGGGAGGGGGAAGGGAACTTTGAAATAAAAAGGAGAGGAGGGGTGGCACTGGGGAAGGTAGGTGGGATGGTGATAGGTGAGTGCAGGTAGACAGTGGAGGGGATTGGTCAGTGAGGTGGGAGGAACGGATAGATGGGAGAGAAGGTGGACAGGTTGTGTCAGGTCAAGGAGGCGGGGTGAGAGGGAAGGTTGGTCATGGGATGAGGCCGGGGATGGGGAGATTTTGAAACTGGTATAATCTACATTGAGACCATTGGGCTGTAGGCTCCCAAGGCAGAGGTGCTCCTCCTCCAGTTTGCGGGTGGCGTCATTGTGACACTGGAGGAGGCGCAGGACATGTCACCCAGGGAGTGGGAGGAGGAGTTGAAATGGTTCGCGGCTGGAAGGTGTTGTCATTTGTCGCGAACAGAGCGCAGGTGGTCTACAAAGTGGTCTCCGAGCCTCCGTGGTCTATGCAATGTAGTCTATTGCATCCGCTGTTCCCGATGTGGCCTCCTCTACATCGGTAAGACCAAGCGGAGGCTCGGTTTCTGAACCCATTTCTGAAGAAGAGCCCCAATCCGAAAAGTCAGCTTTCATGCTTCTCTGATGCTGCCTGGCCTGTCCATCTTCTCTCACACCTATCTGCTCCTCCCACCTCACTAACCAATCCCCACCACTCTCCACCTGCACTAACCTATCACCATCCTATCTACCTTCCCCAGGCCCACCCCTCCTCTCTATTTATTTCTGAGCTCCCTTCCCTCTCCCCCATTTCTGAAGAAGGGTCTTGACCCAAAACATCAACTTTCCTGCTCTCCTGATGCTGCCTAGCCTGCTGTGTTCCTCCAGCTCCACACTGTGTTATCTCTGGAAAGCACTAAGTGGAGTAGTTTTCCAGCTTTGTATGCAAACTTACAGATAGCCCACTATCAAGTTAGTCTGAAAATTAAAAAGCTGCATGTCAATATGGAACTGAGAAGAGACCGAACGCCTCCACTGGTCTAAACATTCCTGAGAGCTAACATTTGTCTGTTTCTGCTCTTGTTTTGCTCTTGGGGAGCAGATAATCATATCATGGTCACAGTCACTGAGCAGGAACTATGCATGAAGTACCCCACTTGATATTCAATTGAAGTAAAAGTCAAAATCCAGGTTGGGTGCGGTGTTGAGCAGAATGTGACACTGCCCCTTTTGTTCTGCTGCCTGGGACAAATTCCCAGAGTTGCTATTAACATGAAGGACAAAAGGATGGCATTCCTCCATCCCACCCTTTTACTCCTGCCCATTGGCTGCAGAAAGGATACAAACAGGAAAAGCTGGGCAATTCCTGTAAACAGCAACGCCAGGATTCATGTCAAAAGTCACAGGACATGATACAGTTGAAAAAGTAGATTATCCTGTAGGGTAAATAAAAAGAAAAGTTGCTAAGTACACTGGCAAATGCTTCAGCACAAAAGTATACAGTAGTATTTTCTTGTTTGGGAAATGTTATTAACAACTGAAGTTGCAATGGGATTTAATGGTTTTGAAATAAATTGAAAGCATGAAGTAAGTCTCAGTTACTGTTGAACTCGGAATAAGACTATTTAGCAAATGCAACAACACTTTCAGAAAGCTTTGACAAATCATTAAAATTTATTTGATCTAAGAGGTTCCCCTGATATTGCCATTGTTTCATTTTAATTGTTTTCTGCTCTAGTTTTTTACCAATGTCCTACGGCATACAAACATGACAAATCTCCTATTGTGTAGGAAATGCCACAGATTAACACACTTTTTCTCTCTGAAATGAGCTGGCTGTTCATTTTACAGATTTGATAAATGGAAGTTCTACTTATCAGCAATTTAGGTCACACATCCAAAGTCCCTCCCACATATTCCTAGAGCACAAGGTGTCTGTTAAGTGTAAACAGCTCTTCCAGTATGTTCTTTAGTGGACTTTGATCGAAAGATGTTTTGTACAACATGGCTCTTAGTCAAGACTGCACACCCCGTTAATCAACTTTAATAGCATTCAGTCACACAGCGAATGTGTCTGTACATAAATACTAAAAACAGAAATTGCTGGCAAAACTCAGCAGGTGTTGCAGCTTTGGTCAGAAGAGCAGAGTCAAAGCAGAATCACTAGACTTCAAATGTTACCTCTGTTTTCTTCCTCCAGATGCAGCTGGACCTGTTGAATTTTGCCAGCAATGCCTGCTTTTGTTTCAGATTTCCAGCTTTTTGTTTTATCTTAACATATATAAATATCCCACTCCTGACAATCCCTACTATGCAGATAGAGGCCATTCAGACCTCAAATATGCACCAATCCTCTGAAGAATATCCCACCCTATCCCTGAAACCTTACATTTACCATGGCTCATTCACAAGCCTGCATATCCCTAGATGCTGCAGGGCAATTTAGCATGCCAATCCAGCTATCCTGCACATCCTTGGAGTACAGAAGGAAACTGGAGACACAGGAAGAATGTGCAAACTCCACACAGGTAGTCACCGGTGGCTGGAATCGAACACATGTCCCTGGTGCAGTGAAAAACAGCGCTAACCATTGACCCAACATGCCACCCAGTGAATGGAGAACTTCGGTGAGCAGAAATGGGAAACCCCTCCATTTTGTAATCTCTGGTATTCCCTTCACACTAGAGGATTTGTCGTGATTTTATGTTGTAGGTCATTGGTCAAAAATTGCACAGAAAAGAATTAAAATGAAGCAATAATATTATCATTAAGCTCACATACAAGATCAGGGGTTAGAATTCTAAAGGAGATGCAGAAGCATAAAGAACTTTGTGTTTACATACACAGATCATTGGATGTAGCAGGGCATATAGAGAGAGCAATAAATAAAGCATAATAAAAATCAAAAGAACTGCGGATGCTGTAAATCAGGAACAAAAACAAAGTTCCTGGAAGAGCTCAGCAGGTCTGGCAGCATCTGTGGAGGAGAGAACAGAGTTAACGTTTCGGGTCCGGTGACCCTTCCTCAGAACTGATGGTGGCTGGGAAAACGTCAGTTTATATGCAGAAAATAAGGAGGTGGGTGGGGTAGGGAGTAAACGATAGGATAGAGCCCAAAGAGAGAGAAAGACAGTTGGACAGACAAAGGAGTTGCTCACGATCAGGCTGGGAGGGTGAACAGTTGTTAATCGGGACTGTTAGTGACTAACAACAGGGGGTGTGTAATGGCAGGCTATGTGGTAACAAGGCCTGGTGTGTGGGGTGGGGGGCTGGGAAATGGGAGAGTTTAGGCCCTAAAATTATTGAACTCAATATTGAGTCCGGAGGGCTGTAGGTGCCCCAAGCGGAAAATGAGGTGTTGCTCCTCCAGCTTGCGTTGGGCTTCACTGGAACACTGCAGCAAGCCGGAGACAGAGATGTTGGCCAGGGAGCAGGGTGGTGCATTGAAGTGGCAGGCAACAGATAGTTCAGGGTCTTTTTTGCGGGCAGAACGTAGATGTACTGTGAAGCGTTCGCCAAGTCTACGCTTCGTTTCCCCAATGTAGAGGAGACCACATTGTGAGCAGCGAATGCAGTAGACTAGATTCTTGGAAGTGCAGGTGAAGTGTTGCTTCACCTGAAAGGTATGTTTGGGCCCTTGGATTCTGGGGAGAGAGGAGGTAAATGGGCAGGTGTTGCACCTTTGCCGGTTACAGGGGAAGGTGCCATAGGGCTGTGGGGAGGTGTTGGGGGTGAAGGAAGTGTGGACCAGGGTGTCCCGGAGGGAACGATCCATGCGGAAGGCGGACAAGGGAGGGGAGGGGAATATGTGTCTGGTGGTGGCATCTTGCTGGAGGTGGTGGAAATGACGTCTGATGATCTTCTGGATGTGGATGCTGGTGCGATGGTAGGTGAGGATAAGGGGAACCCTATTGCTGTTGCGGGAGGGAAGAGAAGGGGTGAGGGCAGAAGTGCGGGAGATGGGTCGGACGCGATTGAGGGCCCTGTCGACAATGGAGCTGGGGAATCCTCGGTTGAGGAAGAATGTGGACATTTCAGAGGCTTCCTTGTCGAATTTGGCCTCATCTGAACATATGCGACGGAGACGGAGGAACTGAGAAAATGGGATGGAGTCTTTACAAGAAGTGGGGTGTGAGGATGTATAGTCCAGGTAGCTGTGGGAGTCGGTGGGTTTGTAATGGATATTAGTGGCCAGTCCATCCCCAGAAATGGAAACAGAAATGTCAAGGAAGGGAAGGGAGGAGTCAGAGATAGACCAGGTGAAAGTGAGGGCAGGGTGGAAATTGGAGGCGAAATTGATGAAGTTTTCCAATTCTAGATGAGAGAGGGAAGCAGCACCGATGATATCATCAATGTATCGGAGAAAGAGTTGTGGGTGGGGGCCGGAATAGGACTGGAACAAGGAATGTTCCACGTACCCCACAAAGAGACAGGCATAACTAGGGCTCATGCGGGTAACCATTGGCAACCCCTCTTACCTGAAGAAAATGAGAGGAGTTGAAAGAGAAGTTGTTGAGGGTGAGGACAAGCTCAGCCAAGCAGAGGAGGGTGGTAGTGGGTGGGGATGGATCAGGTGTTTGCTCCAGGAAGAAGCAGAGAGCCCTAAGACCCTCCTGGTGGGGAATGGACGTGTAAACGGATAAATAAAGCATATAGTGTTCTCGGCTTTATTAATAGGGGCACAGCTGGAGTGTTATGTAGAGGTCTTGGTGCCATATTTTAAGAAAGATGTGAATACATTGGAGATGGTGCAGAAGCAATGTATTAGAATGGTTCCTAGTGTAAGAAACTTCAGCTATGAAGATAGATTGAAGAAGTTCGGACTATTCTACTGGACAGAAGAACGCTGAGAGGAGATTTGATTAAGGTTTTCAAAATCATGAGCGGGCGAGACAGAGTAGAGGATCAAATTAAAAACAACAAATGCTGGAGATCACAGTGGGTAGGACAGAATCTATGGAGAGACAGCAAGCTAACATTTTGAGTCTAGATGACTCTTCATCACAGCTGAAGTGAAATGTAGAGGGGGCAGCATTTATACTATAGTTGCGGGGGGCGGGGTGGTGCGGTGGTGTGGGTGTGGTGGGGTGTAGGGTGCTAGGGATAAAATATGTTGATAGTCCAGATGAAGTGATTGTAATGTGAGAATGGCAGAACAATGGTGTGTCTAACTGCCAGACTGGAAACAGCAGACAGTCCCACTGGGGTGGGGAGGGGGGAGGACATGGTGACAAAGAATATAACAAGTAAAGCTAAAAGAAAGGGAAGAAACGGGAGTTTTTGTGCAAACTGGAGGAACAACATCTCTTCTTCCGACTAGGCACTTTATAGTCTTCTGGACTTAGTATTGAGTTCGACACATTCAAATTGTGAAAGGAAGTCCCATTTCTTCCCTTTCTTTCAGCTTTCTATCACCATGTCCTCTCTCCCCTCCACCCAGCCCAATGGGACTGTCTGTTTTTTCAGTTCTGGCAAGAGACACACCATTGTTCTGCTATTCTCACATTCCGATCACTTAATCTGAACTAACAACATCTTTTCTCTCCAGCACTCTATCCCACCACACCCACCTCACCTCCCACTATTGCATAAATACTGTCCCCTCCACACTTCACTTCAACTCTGATGAAGAGTCATCTAGACCGAAATGTTAGCTTTCTGTCTCTCTATAGATGCTGTCTGACCCGCTGTGATCTCCAGTATTTGTTGTTTTCAGTACAGATTCCAGCATCTGCAGTAATTTGCTCCGAGAGGATGAAATTGCTCCCACTCATAAAAGAAACAAGAACGAGAATGCGTAGATGTATGAGTGAAGCAAGGGTGATGTGATATAAAAGGGTAGTTAGGTATGGAATACACTGTCTGGAATTCTGTGTCTGATACTACCTCTCTCACTAATACCTCAAGAAGGATTGAGGCTCTGAAAGCTTGTGATTTCAAATAAACCTGTTGGACTATAACCCGGGTGTCATGTAATCTCTGACCTTGTCCACCTCAGTCCAACACTGGCACCTCCACATCATGGAAACGTCGTGGAGGCAGGCTCAATTCAGGCATTCAAGAATCCATTGGATTTTTCTTTTGGAAAGTAAGAGCTTGCAGGGGTACGCAGAAAAGACACGAGATTGGCAGTTGATAATGGAGCCGGACTAGGTGATAGAACTGGTGCAGACACATTAATCTGAATGGCATCCCTCTGTATGAAAATAATTCTGTAAAATGTTGAGAGCACCATAATTTCTAGCTCATAAAACTGAGGATCTGTCAACCTGGGCAGATTGACACAAATGATCTCAACACATTAGATGTAGAAGAGCAGGGCAGTTATCCAGGATTACCATTTCCCTGCTAGTTATTAACTATTATTATTTGATGGAAGATTCATGTAGACGTCAAAGAAATGAAATAAATATTTCACCATAGGTAGCACCAAACATACACCAAAGGAAAAGTGGAAGATCGGAAGGAGCCAATCTGAATTCTCAGGCTTGATCAATCTGTTATCCTTCAGTCAAGATCATCAAAAATAGATTGGGTGTCATTTATCTAAATTAGTTGCTGCCATTTCTATGTAACAGCAGTGCCTACAGCTCAAAGGCAACCCTTAAAGCTATCAATCACACTGAGGCATCCTAAGTATGTGAAAGGCACTATATAAAATGATAGCTTTATGGTCAGAAAAACAATATTATTTTTTCCACTGAAAAGCAATAATAAGTTGTGTGGAATCCAATGATAAATAAAAACTTTCGTGGGTACCTACTAAGAACAAACTGTCATATGTGAAATGGATCTTCATTGCCTTTATGCACCAGCAAAAGATCTTTCTATCAAAAGAATACTAAATATGAAATTTACTTGAATAAAAAGAAAATCGAACCTATTCCTCTGGATTCAAATTATTTGCCAAAAAGAGATTGTTTGAAGAGAATGGAAATTTTATCTGGATCATCAACAACATGTATGCTTGGAATTTGTGCAACCTACACTTTATCAGTCTGGCTCTACCTTGAGCTAATTGAGTTATAGATCTGGAAAATTCCAAGCTTTTTGAAATGGTTGAGGCCTTCTGATGAAACCACATTGAAGGATTCTCTGTTTATCTTTTCCCCTGCCCTTATTTCAGAGGATTGTCCACACTCTTGGGCAAAATACTGCAGTGACATGCCCTTGTCTTCTGCAGGATTATTGACTGGGAAACTCTCCTACTCTGATTGCCTTCCAATGGCATGTTGAAAAGTATTTATAGGTTGACGATCAATCTATTTGGACATGTTACAAATGCATTTTACATGGTTCCTGGTGTGGGACTCAAACCAAGAGTAACTGGCCCATAGATACGATACTGCAGTTACACCACAAGGTCTTCTATATTGTAGGTACTCAAAGAGAAAAACAGATACATTCACTATTCAGTTTAATCATACCACTGTGAAAAGTGCAAATTTTAATGGGTCAAGTTTTTGTAGTCAGCAACAAAGCCATTATTTTTATTCATTTGTGGGATGTGGGTGTTACTGGCTGGCCAGATTTATTGCTTGTCCCTAGTTGCCCTTGATAAGGTGGTGGTGAGCTGCCATCTTGAACCACTGCAGTCCACCTGCTGTGGGTTGACCCACAATGCCTTTAGGGAGGGAATCCCAGGATTTTGACCCAGCAATAGTGAAGGAATGGTGATATATTTCCAAGTCAGGATGATGAGTGGCTTGGAGGGGAACTTGAAGGTGGTGGTGTTCCCATATATCTGCTGCCCTTGTCCTTCTAGATGGAAGTGATCTTGGGCTGGAAGGTGCTGTCTGAGGATCTTTGATGAATTTTTGCAGCACATCTTGTAAATAGTACACACTGCTGCTACTGAGCGTCGGGGGTGGAGGAAGTGGATGCTTGTGGATGTGGTGCCAATGAAGTGGGCTGTTTTGTCCTGGATAGTATCAAGTGTCTTGTGCATTGTTGGGGCTGCACTCATCCAGGCAAGTGGGGAGTATTCCATCATGTTCCTGACTTGTGCCTTGTAGATGATGGACATACTTTGAGCATTTAGATTTAATGCCAAGTGAAAGGAAACTTCTGGAACCCAGCAACTGTAACGTCAATAAAAAGTGCAAGCAGCCAATAATTTTGACGTATTCTCACAGACAGCAAACCAAGAAGGTAAACACCCCTTATTTATCACATTTAATTCAAAATTGCAGACAGAAAAATAATTATGATTAGATTAAGATAGAGTGTAAGATATAAAGTGAAACAAATGTTTAATTACCAAAAGCTTCTTGATGAAGGTGGTTGTGCCATTTCCTTTACATTTTAAGTGGCAGATTATTTCAAATTGGTTACTTTCACAACTATTTAGTAGTTCCTTTTTGTCATTTCCTAGTCATATTTCTGACTTCTGAACTGAACCATCTTCCCATTTTAAGGTTTGCTGTTTTGCTGCATTACTCTCAGCCAATCAGCAAAACCCAATGGCAAAATATTGGTGCTAGGGTAGCATGTGTAGCTATACACATTTCAACACATAATACTTCAGTAGATTCATTTGATCAAAACTGATTCCTTCAAGTAACTGTTTGAGTATGTTGATCTGGCAAAATGTCAAGCATGTCTGTTATAATAACTGCAAGATTGTTTAAATTGACCAAGGTTTGATCTACAGGCAAGTGGTAAATATTGGCTGATTGGCAGAAGGTAGAGAATGGGGATAATGGGGTCTTTTTCAGGATGGCAGCCAGTGACTAATGGAGTTTCACATGGATCAGTGCTGGGACCACAGCTATTCACATTATACGTTAACAATCTCGATGAAGGAACTGCAGGCATTGTTGCTAGGTTTGCAGATGACACAGAGATAGGTAGTGTTGAGGATGCAGTGAGGTCACAGAAGGAACTTTGACAGGATAGGAGAGTGGGCAAAGAAGTGGAGATGCAATACAATGTAGGAAACGTACAGAATACTGAGGCCTGGATACAGTGGATGTGGAGAAGATGCTTTCATTAGTAGGAGACTAAGAGCCAAGGGCACAGCCTCAGAGTGAAGGGAAAATGCTTTAGAACTGAGATGAGGAGGAATTTCTTCAGCCAGAGGGTGTTGCATCTGTGAAACTCAACAACACAGATGGGTGTAAAGGTGGAGTCATAACAGTGGTACCTCCCAAAATGCAATGATGAGGGATGACAAATAGGATAAGCAGCTGCCATTTCTTGTTGGACAAAATAAAAACCAAAAGAACTGCGGATGCTGTAAATGAGGAACAAAAACAAAGTTGCTGGAAAAGCTCAGCAGGTCTGGCAGCATCTGTGGAGGAGAAAACAGAGTTAATGTTTCCGGTCCGGTGACTCTTCCTCAGAACTGCTGGACGTCTGGCCAGTATTTAATGGAAGCAACAGCAGCTTTAGCAACTGGTTGGAGAGCCATCGGAAGCCCCACATTGCCTTTTTCAGAAGGTCCACCAAATTAAGCGCCATTCATGCAGTTTATAGGGCAGTGGTGGGCCTGCCCTGGTGTCAAGGCCAATCAAAGGGTAGGAGCTCATCATTGCTCAGCAGCGCCACTGAAGAGGCAGTGATTATTGCTGGTACTGCAGACATAGATGTTAATGAATATGCAGGTGAGCCTCTGAGCTTTGTACTAATGTAACTCTGATCCCAGTGATCACGTGATAGAGACTCTGCCAGATGGTTGGGACTACAGCGGTTCCATGCAGAGATGGCTGCTGCTAAATCACCATGTACATATTGTGAATAAATACTGTTTGAACAAACAAGGTTATCAGAACAGATCATCTCCTACTGGTACTACACTCATGTGAGGCCCAGGGATCACCTAAGTTTTTTTTTGCTTTCTTTATATTCTTCAAGGGGTCTGTCTGTCTTCAGTTTCAGTTTCCTAAACCTTATGTATGCCTCCTTTTTCTTTTTGCCGAAGCTTAAAATTTCTCTTGTCATCCAAGGTTCCTGAACCGTGCCATCCTTATCCATAATTTTCACAGGAACATATATTGGATGAGCAAGTGGCTATAGAGATTGTGTTAGGTGGAGAGTTTCAGATTACTGGGGCATTGTTTCCAGTTCTGGGGGAGGTGGGACCACTGCAAACTGGGTGGGTTACACATGGGTAGGACCTTAGGGGAAGTTTTTGCAGCAGGATGGGAACCTATGCAAGAATTCAGAGGAAGGGAAATCAAGAACAAGAACAAGTGACAGAAGGGGGAATAAGAGAAGTGATTGGCAGAGGAATCAAAGGTGAGAATCAAACAAATAAAAAAATAGTTGGAATGTGACAAGGAATGTTAAAAAGACAAGCTTTAAGGTTTTGTGCCTGACTGCATGGAGCATTCAAAATGACGTGGATGAATTAATCATGTAAATAGATATAATATAGTTGGGATTATGGAGACATGGCTAGAAAGGTGACAAGGAATGAGAACTGAACATGCAGGAGCATTCAGTGTTTAGGAAGTACAGGCAAAAAGGGGAAGGTGGTGGAGTTTCAATACTAATTAAAGAAGATGTAAACACAATATTGAGGAAAGATATTAGATCAGACAATGTACAATCTGCGTGGGCAGAGCTCAGAAATGCCAAGGGGTTAAAAAGAAAGTGGGGTGGCATTTAGACCATCAACTCTAGCGGTGATGTTGGGAATGGCATTTAACAGAAAGTCAGAGATACATGCAGGAAAGTAGCATCTGTAATTACGGGTGATTTTAATCTGCATATAGATTGAGAGAATCAAAATAATCATGATACTGCAGAGAAGGAATTCCTAGAGTGTATATGGGATGGTTTTCTGGACCATTACATTGAGGAACCAACTATAGAACTGGTCATTTTAAATTGAGTATTATGGAATGGGAAAGGAATAATTGGCAATGTGATCATCAGAGACCCCTTTGGGGATGAGTGATTATAATATGATAGAACGCTTCATCAAGATGGACACTGAGATGCTTGATTCTGAAACTAGATCCCTGAAACATAAGAAGGGAAGCTATGATGGTACGTGAAATAATTCCACAGAGGCCAGTATCTCATCACAAAGTCACCCTTTATTTACAAATACATAGTACTTGATGCTGGTCCAGCTTCCTCAGAGCCAGTTCGTAGAGTCAACAGAACCTCTGCCAGAGGTTATATCTGTCAGCCAGGGCTCCCTGATTGGCCAAAAGTAACAGCACCTATCAGGGAATACTTCTCTCTCCTTCCGGGACCTCTCTGTTTCCATCTCTGGTAACCACCTGGAAACCGATATCTATTTCAACACCACCAACTCCCACAGCTACCTAGAATACACCTCCTCTCACCCACCTTCCTGCAAGAATGCCATCTCCGATTCCCAATTCCTTTGCCTCCACCACATCTGCTCCCAAGATGAGGCATTATACTCCCAGACATCCCAGATGTCCTCATTTTTCAAGGACCGCAATTTCCCCTCCACAGTGGTCGAAAACGCACTCGACTGCATCTCTTGCATTTTCCGCACCTCAGCCCTCACACCCCCTCCCTGCAATAACAACAAAGACAGGACCCCCTTGTCCTCACGTATCACACCATCAACCTGCGGATTCAACGCAACATTCTCCGGCACTTCCGCCACCTGCAACCTGACCCCACTACCAAGGATATATTTCCCTCCCCACCCTTATCTGCCTTCCGGAGGGACCGCTCTCTCTGTGATTCCCTCGTCTGCTCCAAACTCCCCACTAACCCCACCACCCCTGGCACTTTTCCCTGCAACCGCAGGAAGCGCTACACCTGCCCCTACACCTCCCCCCTCAGCCCCATCCCAGGCCCCAAGAAGACCGTCCAGATTAAACAGATGTTCACCTGCACATCCGCTAATGTGGTATATTGTATCTGCTGTTCCCGATGTGGCCTCCTCTATATCGGGGAAACCACGTGGAGGCTTGGAGACCGCTTTGTAGAGCACCTACGCTCAGTTCGCGACAAATGATTGCACCTCCCAGTCTCGAACCACTTCAATTCCCCCTCCCACTCCTTGGATGACATGTCCATCCTGGGCCTTCTCTGGTGCCACAACGATGCCACCGAAAGGCTAGAGGAACAGCACCTCATATTCCGCTTGGAAACCCTGCAGCCTAATGGTCTCAATGTGGACTTCACAAGCTTCAAAACTTCCCCTCCCCTGACCTCATCCCAAAACCAGCCTAGCTCGTCCCCACCTCCTTGACCTGTCCATCTTTTCTCTCACCTATCCACTCCTCCCATTTCACTGACCAACTCCCACCCCCACTTCCTACCTACTAGCCTCATCCCCACTTCCTTGACCTGTCCGTCTTCCCTCCCACCTACCCACCCCTCCCTCCCAACTGACCAACCCCCATCTCAACTCCCTACCTACACTCACCTTTACTGGCTCCATCCCCGCCTCCTTGACCTGTCCGTCTTCTCTCCGTCTATCTGCTCCTCTATCCACCTTCTATCATCGCCTCCCCCTCTCTCTATTTATTTCAGAGACCCTTTCCCCTCCCCCATTTCTGAAGAAAGGCCCAGACCCAAAACATCAACTTTCCTGCTCCTCTGATGCTGCCTGGCCTGCTGTGTTCATCCAGTTCTACACCTTGTTTACTCATATTCCATGAAGTCCATCTGGCTGACCTCACTATAATCACTATACTATGAGGTGTGACTTGGCTAGGATGCATTGGGAAATGTTACTGAAAGGAATGACAGTGGATAAACAATGGCAAACATTCAAAGAGCAAATAGGTGAGCAAAAAAAATTGTTAATTCCCGTCTGTTGCAATAGCACTAAGAGACTAGCCAAACCATAGCTTATGATGGAAATTAGAGGTAGTATTAGATGCAAAAAAAAATGTATACAAATTGGCAAGAGAAAAACAATAGACCTCAGGATTGGGAACAGTTTACAAGTCAGCAAAGGAGGACCAAGGAAGTGATTAAGAACTGACTGACGTATCAGGGGAGATTGAGTCAGCTAGGATTGTATTCTCTGGAGTTCAGAAGAATAAGATGGAATCTCATAGAAACCTATAAAATTCTAACACGACTAGACAGGTTAGATGCAGGAAGGATGTTCCCAGTTGTGGGCGAGTCCAGAAACATGGGTCATAGTTTAAGAATAAGGGGTAAACCTCTTAGGATTGAGATGAGGAGCAATTTCTTCACCCAGAGAGTGGAGAGCCTGTGGAATTTGTTACCAGAGAAAGTGGTTGAGGCCGAAACATTATGTGCTTTCAAGGAGTAGGTAGGTATAGTTTTTGTGGCTAAAGGGATTGTGGGATACAGGGGAGGGCAGGATTATGGTATTAAGTTCGATGATCAGCCAGGAACATATTGAATGGTGGAGCAGTTTCGAGGTGTCAGATCGCCTACTGCTGCACCTATCTTCTCTATTTCTTTGTAAGAAGGCATAAGATACAAGTTTTACAGTTAAAGGAATCAAAGGGCATGTGGAGAAATTGGGAACAGTACATTGAATTGGATGATCATCCATGATCATATTGAATGGTGTTGCAGGCTTGAAAGGCCAAATGGCCTATTCTTCTTCCTATTTTCTATGTATTTCTATGAGTACAGTTTGTGGAATAGAAGTTGTAGCAGAGGGAGAATCACCAGAAAGGGCAAGGAGAAGCTCTAAATAGCTTCCATCCTTTCCAGTACTGGATCTCTTGATCAGTCAGTGAGTGGCTTTCAATAGACCCCCACAGTGGGGCACTGCAAAAAATCCCAAAGGCACTTGCTTTTTTGCCCTCCCTCATGGGGATATGGTGCTAGGGGAATGCCAGTGGGAGCAGAATGAAGCCAGTAAGTGGGCATTAATTGATCATTAACTGCTTAAATTGGCAGCAGGACAGATAAATTGTATACTATGCTTCCTGCCTTGGGCTTAATTAGGGAAAGGACAGGATGTTGTTGGGGGTCTCCACCTGCCACCTTACCACCCAATTAATTTCATCCCATCTCAAACTCATTACGGAAATGGTGCTCAATTCTCTCATCTATTTCTGAGATACCACAATGACATGTCAGATCAGTAAACACAAATAGCAACTGGTGCACCAAGACTGTCATACTTTGTGCAAAAAAAAACAGCAATTCTTTAAAAAAAAATTGAATCTTGCATATATGAAATATTGGTCCAGGCTCATTTATCCCGTGCCTCAATTAGAGCTAGAGAAAGACTGTGGTGGAATCTTAAAGGGATCTGAGTGATTTGGGCTATAAAAAGATACGTGGAAAAATTGGGTGAAATTTTGGTGAGCCCAATCTCAAGGTCAATACTATGTCACTTCATCTTTTACACTTTTGACAGGAAACATGGCAAGATTGTTGTTAGAAAGTGACGTGCTTCCAATTGATTAGATCAATGTTTGTGAAATGTCTTGTTAATGTTACAGCTCACCTCATCAATATTCAGACTCCCATTTTACCAGACTCACCAAACAAGCCTGTGGTTGGGAAAACTCAACAAGGAAGTAAGAGTGAAGACCTGGCGGATTCAGCTCACAACTTACTCCAAGCGACCTTCATGTTAGAAATAAGGAACCAATATCTAATGGGCACTGGCCACGCACACCCCACGTCCATGGATATTGGCAAAAGTCACAAGACACCATGTTATAGTCGAACAGACTTATTTGAAATCACAAGCTTTTGGAGCGCTGCTCCTATATCAGACTTCACCTGACGAAGGAGCAGTGCTTCAGAAGTTTGTGATTTTGAATAAACCGGTTGGACTATAACCTGGTGTCATGACTTCTGACTTTGTCCACCCTAGTCCAACATTGGCATCTCCACATCATGGATATTGGGATCCAATATGTGCCAGTCTCAAAAAACTCTCATGGCACATCTCCGATTGAGATACAGGGGCTTGTCACATTTCAGTGCCATGTCACGAGCTGCACCAACATCAGTTGCAGCAAGGACACTGTACACTGAGGTACATGCAACCAGGCTCACAGCCTGGACCAGGCTGCATCTCTGGGCTCTTCATTCGTTGTCATAGCCCTTACTCAATCTGAGATTATTTGGATGCTCCCAGCATTCCTGCCTTACCTTGTCTTTTTGTGCTTTTCCCTCCCAGAAAGACATACCAGAGTCATATTACTGCTGTTGTACCTTGCTGTTTAGTAGAGCAAGGAAGCTTGTTGTTGATAACAGACCTCAGTCATGTCAAGGAGGATAGCCATCATTTAGGGGCTCCCAGCACAGTAAGCAAGGGCAGTCTCCAATGACAGTCCAAGTCCTGCTTGGGGCAGTCAGAATGAAGGTCCTCTCCTCAGAAGGGATAAGGAGTTGAATGATGGACAATGCACTATCCATCCTGACTCTTCCTCCCCTATTGTGGACTGTTTTTGTTCTGAAATAAGACAGAGGCAGGGAGATGGAAGTAGTTGTTACTTTTCACAATGCTTTAATCTGGGTGGCAACGACAGACCAGGCTGGCATGGTCTTCTTTCATGGCTCCCAATGCTGGTACTGTGGGAAGAGAAAGTCCTGCATGTGTGCCACCTTGTCCAGCAGGACATCCAGGTCCCTGCCCCCACAGTGGGGCCCTAATTCTCCCCCTGTCACGTCCAGGGCAAATGTCAGGAAACATGCAGGGCAGCCAGTATTTGGTCCAAATGCACAACAGCTTTTTAAACATGGCATAAGTGCAAGGGATGATGGTGAATTCTGGAATATCTATTGAGTGGCAAATTGTTCCAAGAACGTTGCCTGGTAAGATGGGGTGGAAATCAAACTTCAGAAATGCTATAAGGGTGTGGTAGATAATTAATGAGTTGGGAATGGCAAGATACAGCAAGAGAATTTGTTCAGCTTTGCAGTGTCAAGCCTTCCAAAAAACTCAATGTGACTTGGGCTTAACCAAAAGGTAGTGCAATTCAGCCTTGTATTTCTTCACAACATCTCATGACAAATGTTCGCATTTTATTAATATTGCAGAAGTTGTCTCATGAAGTATTGCAAAACACACAAAATAATTTTCTACACAAAAAAGAAGTGCAGGTTTGCTACCATTCACACGACAGATTACTCAGTTCAGTGACCTGTGTTCAAAGAAGTGCAGCCCAGTTAATGTGTAGGTGCTGTGTTTGTACCTACGTGTCGATGAGATCATGGTTACATTATGCGGTTGAAAAAAGTCAAACATTTTATTTTCTCCTATTATTCTCCCATGTTATAGGACATTTTTGCACAGATAAACTTCAGTTGAGAAGGATGCAAGGTTAGTAAGAGTGCAATCCTCCTGTGGCTCTCGTCACTGCTCTAAGGTTAAGCTGTCAACAGAGCCATGAGGATTGGGCAACAAATACTGGCCTTGCCAGGGGCATTTCCATCATATGAATGAATTATGAAAAAACAAACTTGCATTATGGAAAACAGAGCAGTATCAATTTGTCTGATCTACTAATGTAAGTAAATAAGAGCAAGGAGATGGAACACACCATTTGGCCCATTGAGCCTGATATGCCCCTATAAAAGATTATAGTTGATCTTTGACAATCTGCTTTGTCAATCCATGTCCTCGTATCCCTTGATCTACTGGAATCCAAAAATCCACACATCTAAAGCTTGATTCGACACAATGACTGAACATCTGCAGGTCACTGGGGCAGGAGCAATTCATGTACTCCCCACCCTCCCTTCTCCAGAACTTCAATGCAACAAATCAGGCTGACAGTCAGTGCACTACAGATAGAGTGCTGTATTTTCAGCGATGCCATCTAACAGATGAGACATATAACTATGACCCTATACTGGAATATTGCAAAAGACCCGGGAACTATTTTGAAAAGGAACAAGGGAATTATTCCCAAGTGTTGTGTCCAAAATTAATCCTTCAATCAAAAACATCGTTACAGATTTTCTGACCAGTATCACATTGTTGTGATAAACTTCCATTCTTTCATCTCACATTCCATATAAAATATCGGTCATCCTTCCAACTTTTGAGCGAAGGACACGCCTTCAATTAAGGCCCTTAAGTGCTCAATTAATGGCCCCTTAAGAGCATCATCTCACCACCTGCCTTATTGGCAGGTAAAGAGGGACAGCTGGGCAACATGCCTTCTGGGTTGTGTGTGAGGAGCATCCCATTTGCCCCAATCTGCAGGCAATTAGGGATGGCAATAGGACAGAGGAGTGGCTAGTGAAATCCACTTACCTGTCCTTGCCTCCAACTCCCCCTCTCATTGTGACTTCCATCCAAAAAAAAATACCCACTTACCTATTTGCCTTTACAAGCTCGCATAGCTTCACATCCTAGGCACTTTAAATACGGAATTGACAATTAATCCAGGAAGCTTTCTCACTGGTGGAGCCAGTAATCGCCCCTAAAATTATCTGTTCGTGTATTTACATACATGCGAACATAAACTCATACAAATTAGGAGCAGTGGTAGGACATTCAGCCCCTCCCCCTCTTCCCCCATTCAATAAAGTCATGGCTGATCTGATTGTAACCTCCAATCTGCACTCCTGCCTACTCCTGATAATCGTTTACCCCATCACTTCACACAAATCTATCTACTTCTGCCTTAAGAATATTAAAAAACTCTGTTTCCAGAAAAAGAGTTCCAACAGCAGATAATCCTCTGACAAACTAAAAGATTGCCTCTGCTCTGTTTTAAATAGTTGCCCTTGATTTGTAAACTATGACCCCTAGTCCTAGGTTCTCCCATAAAGGAAACATCCTCACCACATCTACCATGTCAAGATTCCTCAGATTCTATATGTTTCAATCAATTCACCCCTTACTCTGTTAATCTGGTCTGTCCAATCTTTTCTCATAAGCACAGAATGCTAAATTCTGGTCAATAACCAAACTGCAAGTTAAAACCCCCTCAAAAATTGTATTTCAAACAGTCTGGAATTCACCTGAAAATGTTAACTAATTCTCAGTCTATGAACCTCACCAGGAACTGTCACTTCGCTTGTTGCCAATAGCCATCCCTAAAGGAATTGTAGAATTCCTGAATCCAGTCATTTGGACACTGATCTTCAAATGAACTGATAACTACACTGGAGAAACTCAGCAAATCTGGCAGCACCTGTGGAGAGAAAACAAAGTTATCATTTCAAATCCATTATCTCTTCTTCAGAACTGAGAGCAGCTAGGAAAAGGTGGTATTTATGGTGATGACAGGGGATGGTGGGGTGGGAAAGAGTATGGAAAGGAGTGAGCAATTAAGTGGAGAGGGAGTCCAGAGACAGAGAGTGAAAGAGGAAAATAGGTTTAGTCAACAAAGAGATGAAGATAGCAAACCAGGGAAAAAGAGAGCTAGAAAGGTGGTAATCAGCAATGTGATCGTCAGAGACCCTTTTGGGGATGAGTGATTATAATATGATAGAATGCTTCATCAAGGTGGAGACTGAGATGCTTGATTCTCAGACTAGGGCCCTGAAACACAAGTTTGTGAAAATGGCTTAGCAGTGCTAAAAGCCACCCATGTCATGACAAGACCTGGAATGTGGAAGAGGGTATTAGACATGGAAGGAGTTGTGTTCATGCTTCAGAATTATTAAACCCAGTATTGAGTTCTGAAAGCAATAATGTCCCCCTATGGAAGATGAAGTGTTGCACTTCCACCTTGCATTTTCAACCAGATCCTGTCACAACATGGGTTGATTTCCACACTCCTCCCCGATCATCAGCATAAATAAAATCTTTTCCTAGCTGCTATCACATCTGAAGAAAGATCACTGGGCTCAAAACAGTAATTGTGCTTTTCTATCCTTAAATGCTGGAAAATCTGCTGAGTTTCTCCAGCAATTTCTGTTTCTGTGTGTTTCAGATCTCTGGCATCTGCAGTTCTTTGTCTTTTGTATTATGATAATTATACTGCTCGGTCTTAGTACTCATAGATGGAAAACTCCTTTCTTTTACTGTCTTTTTTGTGTGTTTGTGTGGGTGTGCATGTGAGAAGTCATATAAGATCACTTTGGAATTGAATGTGAGAAATATTAATCGTTGCTTAAATCAAAGAGAGTTTGCAAAATTAAAAAGTAACTCAATGCAAATACACCTTGGTCTTTTCAAAATTAAACCACTTTGTTTACAAATGGACGGAAAGCGGGGTAGAGAGACTTAGTGTGTTTCTGCCCCTTTCCATGTAAGTAACTGATGAACAATTGCCTCATCTATAGGTCTTTGCTGTACAAATGTGCCATTGCATATGATCACAAAGCTTATAATTTACATGTAATTTTTTATGAAGTGCTTTGGAGTGTTCCGCTGACATAGCAAAAATTCAGATGTATGACTTTTCTTCCTTTCATTTATCACTAGGATAATTAATAATGGAAAACATCCACATGTTATGAAGCCAAATAATTAGAAATGTTTAATTTATAATCATTCCTCTATTTTTTTTTCACTAAATACAGCTGATTAGAGTAATTGAAACAGAAAGACACTACTTCCTACACAAAGAATTTGGATTCATTTCCAGGATTAATTGTGCAGCACTACAGAAAGTTTCAAGAGTAAATTGTACAAGCAAAATAAGGGAGAAAAGTTCAGGGGGAGATCAAAACAAATCAGATAAATCTAATTAAGTCCATTTGCTTGCATGGAAGCACTAACAGGATATTATTGAACAGAGGTCTATTGTCCATAAGTGCCTTGTACACATTTCATACTGGTTTCTATGGACTTCTTTTTATTGTTAGTTCATGGGATGATGGTATCATTGGCTAGGTTGGCAATTATTGTCCACTGGTAATTGCCCTTGAGTTCAACAATGAAAGTGTCAAGGAATCTAGTCAAATTACTGAAGAGAACGATGATCCAGGGATGAAAGAGTCGATGTTGAATGCTATGATGTTAGGACTGAAGGTGAAAACGTGTATCAGAAGAACTGTGAGGTAAATTCATATATTCCTCAAAACAGCACGAAAGGGTCTACTCATACATCCCAAAGCAGCAATACAGCTACCTAACCCTTACAAGATAGCACTGGAATAGACACCATGACAGGGTCATGGAGCAGATTGGCCGATGCAGATTCAATAGGAACCTGCAAAAATAATTTGGAAAGGTGGGGGGAGATGAGAAAAGTGGAGGGGAGTTTGACTAATTTGAATTTATTTTAAGTGCCAGTACAGGCATGTTGGGCTGAATGGACTGTACAGGCAGAGGAGGTGCAGGTTACAGACGTCACTGTGGAGAAAGTCAGAGTTTGAGCGTCCTATGTGCTGCGCTGCTTTTTTCTAGGATTCCGAGAACTCATGAAAAGGCTATGCTGGATGATGAGGAAAACACAAAACTCTCATGGCAATTTAAACCTGCAATTTAAACCTCTCATGAACGCTATGAATAACAATCCTGCTGCCATAACAACAAGGATTCATACAACAGTATAGCACAGAGACAGCCTATTCATTTCATCAAATCAGCATCAATCTATTTTTCGTGTAGGTTTTCTTGTTTAATCCCCATACCCTTAAACCTTTCTCTTTTCCAAACAACACATTGTGTTTTTAAATCGAGTCTATTCTCCAAGAACAATTTGTGATATTGTTAGAAAACCATAATAAAGTAACCATTATTTTATCCCTTAGTGACTTTATTTTAGCTATTAATGCTAAAACCATTGCACACTATAGCTTCATAGAAATATGTCAAATTTTCAATACAGAAACAGGCCTTTCATTCCAACAACTCTATGCTGGTGTTTATATTCAACATCAGCCTGCTCCCTCCTTTCTTTATCTAACACTATCGACATGTCTTTCAATCACTTTCTCTTACTATACTTATCTTACTTCCTCTCAGATGATATTTTTCCCAATCACCTTGGGCTAATAAATTTGACTCTCTCACCAGTCCCCGGACAAGAAAGCTTGTTTTGAATTTCTTATTGATGTCATTAATATGGTTCATACTGCTGTCCTTTAGTTTATTCCCTTACAGACAAAAACATCTCTTTTCCCACTTGATTGTTAGAAATAGTTTAAAGACCTCTACTTATATTTATTTATTGTCACAGACGAAATATATATGTTTCTTTTACTGCCTGTGATTAATATGTGAGTTTTCTTACTCTCAGTGTGTATGACCCAATTAATAATTCCAGCAGCAAGGTTTTGTGAGTTTTAAAATAAAGAGGGTTATTTATTCTCATATATGGACCTCTAATTTAAAACACAATGTCTCACATGTACACTCAGTTACATAAAGACTGGTTACATGTGAAGCTAGCAACTTGTTACAAATTATTGCTAACTCCATCTCTGGCTTATGGTCTATCTCTCATGGGACAGGTCTGGTTCCTTAAATGAAGTGGGTACTTTAACGTTGAAGTGAATCTCTTGTAGAGTGAAGGATTCTCAGCAGGTTGTGTGGTTTCTTGTCATTGATTTTCTACGAATTTGCTTGATTGGTGTCTGCCCTGATTCAACTGCTGGACAACAGAGAGGCTAAACTTCATTCGTCAAGGAGACTGTGAAGTGTAGCTTCGGCTAAATTATAAAAAAACAAAACATTTCTTCAGCTCTGAGAGAGATCATTTACCACTATTTTCTAAGGAAAATTCATCATTGGTATCAATCAAAAATATGATTAAACACATCAGATCTTTCAATAACGGGAATAGCAAGAGGATTTCTGCCATACTCAAAGATTATCCCAATTTGACGCTGATGCACATTTCCTCTGGAATTTCTGAGTCAAGCCACCAAAGAAATGTGCAATGCAGACCCCAAACACTGTGAGGGCAAGTAGAGTTGGAGAAGACAGGATATTCTCACTTTATACAGCACTAGCTGTGGGATGGGATTTAGGAACAGATGAGTGGGTAGTTGTGTCCGTAAGTAAATAAGTAAGGTGTGTTTAGGTGGGTGGGTTAGATGGATAATATGTGTACGTATGCAGGATGAATCGGTTGGTGGGTGTACAGATTTGGTGATGTAGGTAGGCACTTTGGTTGATAAGTGGGTATGTGGGTGAAACGAGTAGGTGGATAGGTGGATAAGTGGCTATGTATGTATGTAGTTAAATGGTAAGGGTAGGATATGTCAGTGGGTAAGAAAATAAGTCGCAAAAACAGAAATTGTTGGGAAAACTTAGCAGATTAGGCAGCCCTGTGGAGAGAAATCAGGGTTAAATTTTCTGGTCCATTAACACTTATTCAGAACTGACTATAGCCAGGAAAACGTTGATATATATGCTGAAGATGGGATGGTTGGGGGAAGTAAATGATAGGTGGAGATGAAGCCCAGAGGGAGAGAATAACAGTTGAACAGACAAAAGAATGGGTAAAAGTCAGACTGAGAGAATCAATAGCTGTTAATTGGGATTACTAGTAGCTGGCGATGGGATGGCTTTGGTCACAGCCCATGTGATGACAAGGCTTGGTGTGTGGGAGTTGGGCTAAGAACATGGGAGAGAAGATGCTCAGGTCCTGAAATTATTGAACTCAATATTGTGTCCCATTGATTGCAGGGTCCTCAAATGACATGGAAAATGAGGTGCTGTTCTTCGAGCTTGTGCTGAGCTGCACTGGAGTATTGCAGCTAGCCTGAGACAGAGATGTTAGTCAGGGAACACAGTGGAGTGTTGAGGCGGCAGGCAACAGGAAACTCAGGGTCATTTTTGCAGACAGAATGCAGGTGTTCTGCAAAGTGATCATCCAGTCTGCATTTTGTCTCCCCAGTGTAGGGCAAACCACACTGTGAGAAGCAACTACTGTAGACTACAGTGTAGAAGATAAGTTGGATAGGTGGGTAAGCTAGAAAAGAGGGTGAGTGGGTAAGTGTCTAAGCAGATTAGTGAGTGAGTAGACATTCTGGTTGCTAGGGTAATTAAGAGGTCAGGCTAGTGGATAGGGAAGTGGGTGTAGTCAGGTCACGAAAGGTCTAAAATACAACTGCTCAACATGAATCTTAAGTCTTAAATGATAATTCAAAAGCTCAGATTTTGACAAGCTCTACTTTCTGAAAGACGAGGCACAAATCTCCAGCTTCTTTGCATTGGTGTTGCTAATGATCTACCTTGATAACTCAAACTTGAAAAATAATGTGGTCTTCTAAATGCAGTTTTCCAGTTCTCAAGGCCATGTAAAACACACTGCTGTTATAAAATAGAGATAACAAGGTGTAGAGCTGGATGAACACAGCAGGCCAA
>NC_063334.1:35701314-35749721 GCF_021869965.1 Rhincodon typus
GATTTCTGAAGAAGGGTCTAGGCCCGAAACGTCAGCCTTCCTGCTCCCCTGATGCTGCTTGGCCTGCTGTGTTCATCCAGCTCTACACCTTGTTATCTCAGATTCTCCAGCATCTGCATTTCCTACTATCTCTGATGTTATAATACAGTGTTTTGTTTTTAATGCAGCACAGTATGCCTTTTCAGGTTACTTGTTTTTGAAGTAGTGAGGAACAATATTAGTAAGTCAACAGCATGCTTGGATACCAGAAATAACCCAATTATCTTCACACCGGGTGATAATACAGAAAAACTATTTGCAGAAAGGTATTATATGTGGATAGTTTAAAATTATAGGGATGAAAATATATTCAACTGCAATTTCTGTACTAGATAAAGGTTTCAACAATTTATAAATATAAGTTACATGTGCATCCAGGCTTTCTGTCAACTTAAAAACAAACACAGAATTATACCTGCTTTCTTGGATACATGTATAACCATAGTTTTAAGTACAGAAAGGAAGCTTGTTAACTCTACAACATACTTCTCAGCATCTTCTATACCATTTAGAGCCAAAATTGGAGCAGGAGTAGACCATTTTGCCCTTTGACCTAACTCCTGTATTCAATAGTGATGACTGTTAATGAGACTGTAGTCTTAACTCCGCTTGCCTGGCTGCCCCTATTAACTGTGGACTCCCCAAAATCTGAATATATTTAATGATCCTATTTTCACTGCTCTTGGGGAAAAGAATTCCAAATCTTATTAAACCTTTGAGACAAGAAATTTCTCCTCAGCTCCACCTCAAGTGGCTGATTCCTCATTATGAAGCTATGAACCCCACTTTCTGGAATCCTGTGTTTGGGAAACATCCTCAGCACCCACCCCATTAAGGCTCTTCAGAATTGTATACGTAACAATAAGAGTACATCTCAATCTTATAAACATCATTGAGTCCTGGTCCAGCCTATTCAAAATTTCCTCACAATACAACCCCTTCATTTGCTTTGTTCTTTCACGATCAATAAAGTTCCAAGGCAGATGCAAAGTTACACAATGCTGATGCTGTAGGAGATGATGTTGCTTGACATGATGAGGGCAGTTACTGCTGCTGTCTGCAACATCACTGCTTACTATCACCAAGGCTCACAATGATACCAAATAGATCAGTAAAAACACTTAGTCTGGATACGGAAAATAACACAAGAGAAGGAAGGACATGCCAGCTGATTGTGGAATTGTTTAGCCTTTTAAGTGCGATTATTTCAGATTTTCCTTACGCTTTCAGTAAATAAACACTTCCTATTATCTATTCCAGATTTGCAAGTTGTTTTCTAACTGTGCCCTGTAGTTCTGCTTTCTTGATCTACTTTAAGTAATAATCTGGGTTTTACCTGGATGCATGTATAAGTTTTAACATGTCCCCTCTATTAATAAGGTTCCTCATTAATTGACTGCTTTTTCATTTAACTAACCCCTTTTAGGCTAGGGATCTGTCTTATCACTCACTTTTATATCCTTGCTAATTTAGATAAGAAGATTTTTCCCTCTATTTTCCTATTTTGCTGATCCTAAAACAATAGCGATTTTAAGCACTTTTTGTACCTTTCTACCAACTAAACTCAAGATTTCTATTATTGTACCAAAGCAGTTGAGTGTTGAATGACTCATATTTTTCAATACTCAGTTTCATCATGTTTGAGTTTATTTACATTAAAGGATCGTTTTAACAGAAATTTGTAGATAAAGGTTGAGAACATTTTGGGTTCAGGTGTAATGCCTTCCAAAGTTGAACAGTAAACTGAGCTTCAAAGGCTAAACTCACTCATGACGGATAGTCACTAAGTTGAGGAACCAAAGAACAGATTGAGCTAAAATAACGCTATTCCAGGATAAGAGGGAAGCAATGGCCTTCTGGTATTATTGATGGAATATTAATCCCAAGAGACTCAAGAAATATCCTGAGGACTCAGGGTCAAATCCAGGCAATGGCGGAATTTGAATTCAATAAAAATCTGGAATTAAGAGTCTAATGATAACCATGAAACCATTGTTGAGTGTTGGGAAGAAAAAACCCATCTGGTTCACTAATGTCCTTTAGGGAAGGAAATGCCTGGCCTGGCCTACATGTGACTCCAGACACACAGCAATGTGGTTGTCCCTTAACTGCCTTGTGGGATGGGCAATAAATGATGGCCTAGCTAGTAACACCCTTAGCCCATGAATGAATTAAAAAAAGCTCTCCAATTTTGGTTGAATTTAGACTTTTCTTCTTGGTTTCCATTCAGGCCAGGGAAATTGAAAGGTTAGACAGCCGTTTTGCAAGCAGTTGAGCTCATATCATGTACTTAACTCTATTGCCCATTATTAAACTTCCCTCTCCTGTGTTTAGACAAGGCAGAATGAAAGCTGGAGTAAATACAAAGCATACATTTGTGCTAATGTCTTATGAACAGTGACATTCTGGCAAGCCCAGCTGTTCAGTTTAATTCACTCCTTCTATTTTTGTGTTTAATGATGTGAACTCACACAGAAAGATCCTTAACATTGCCAACATGCATTAGTAGTAGTGCCAGCGATGAAGATAAGTTTAGTGTCATTTTGATTTAGTCCCATCATGATGGATTCCTTTTCCGAGGTCCACTTCAACATGCATGGCAGGATTCCAATAGTGCAAGGCTTTGTTTAAGCCAGAGACAAACAAGAGAAAACAGAATAATTGATTACCATGATCACCTAGTGAGGGATAATAGCTCATCATACATCATCCACTTTACAATATATAAATAAAGAAAAATTATTATTCTTGGCACTTCTCTTGGCACAGCTTGTAATACACTCACTGTCATAATAACATAAGAACATAAGAACTAGGAGCAGGAGTAGGCCATCCGGCCCCTCGAGCCTGCCCTGCCATTTAGTAAGATCATGGCTGATCCTTTTGAGACTCAGCTCCACTTACCCGCCCACTCACCATAATTTGTCACCTCAAATATAGAAAAGAAAACCCCATTGAACATTTATAAAGACATAAGACCATAAGAAATAGCAATAGGAGTAGGTTGTTCAGTCCCTCGAACCGGCTCTGCCATTCAATAGGATCATAGCTAATCCAACATTCCTAATGCCCACTTCCCTGCCCTTTCCCCATACCCTTGATGCGTCTCTACTCTCTCATGGGCGTTCCAATACACCCTTAATCTACCTTCAATGGAAATAAAAAGTGATCTATTCCAAATGCTAAGACCTATGTCCTGGTCCGCACTAAGTCCACCTTATCTCTTATCTCCATACTTTAGATCCACACTGAATCTTTGTCCCAAATGCACTGTGTTTAAAATTCTTCCCCTCGTTGACAAATGTTTCTTTAGCCCTGGTCTCTTTGCGGCCATTTATGAATATACAAACATATAAACAAGAAACACGAATAGGTTGCACTGCCATTCAATAAGATCATGGCTGATCTGGTTTTAACCTGAACTCTACATTCCTTCTTATTCCCACAAATCTTTCATCCTCTTGATCATCAATAATCTATATCTACCACTGCCTTAAAAATATTTAAAGATTTTGCATTCACTGCTTTCTGATGAAGGGAATTTCAAAGACTCACAATCCTATGAGGAAAAAAAAATCTTCATCTCTGTCTTAAATGGATGGCCCATTGCCTTTAAAAATGAACCCCTGATACTAGAGGAAACATTCTTTTGATATCCACCTGATTAAATCTTCTCAGGATTTCTTTTTGTTTATCTCATCCTAGCTCTGTAAGCTTCCAGTCCAACCATGACCATCCATCCTTCTGCTTGGCCATCAGTGGCAATCTTAAACCTTTCTGGACCTACACTCTAGAGCTTTTTCTTGAAATCTCTCCTTCTGTCCACCATTAATATCTTTCCCCATTGCCAAATTTTCAACCAATAACCTGGCCATCTCTCCTAATTAGTCAACAGCAATTCCTTTTTTAGAACTGTGAAGCAGCTCACAAAATATATTTGCATTAAAGATACTGCTTACATCGCAATAAGGAAAAAGGCCAATGACCCCAACACATCCATTCTGCTGTTTTTGCTCCATATGAGCCAAATGTTTAATGTGGTGTTGTAAGCAGGAAAAATACCAATCAGATATAGAAAATAGTGGTGAGCTAAGAATGATTCTATGGTAGTAATCTCATCCAGGAGGTCAGATAGGATTGCAACCCACAAAAGCAAAGGCTCAAGAGTGAAAACCATTATGTGAATCTTGAGATAGTGTGAAAGCCTTGAAATTGCTCCAGGGAGTACATTCATTTAATGCGTAATATTTTGTCGAGCTCACAACACTTGTTTTTTTCAGACTTATTTTCTGTCGCACAATCAAAAGTTTCACTTCTAGATGTGTGGACAAGCAGGCTGAAAGCTGGCAAATTTATTTATGCTCTCTGAACACCTTCTTCTCATAGTTATTCACTGCAATCTCAATTTCCACAGTCAGTTTTTCTCGGTGCAGGTAGCACTGGGGACAGGGTAGATCTCCTTTTAAAATGACCACATGTACTCATGAAAACTGTTCAGTTTGCACATGCCTTGTCAGAGGTGATTCACTTGGTAAGACTCTCACTTCTGAGCTATAAGTTCAAGACCAACTCTAGAAATTTGAGCACAGTCTTTTTAATGACATTCCAGTGCAGTTCAGAGGCAGTACTGCAATGTCAGTGCTGCCTCTTCCAAATGAGATTCTAAACTGAGGCCCCATCTTCCTCCTTAAGGAAACATTGGAGAAGTAACAGCACTATTTCAAAGAAGGGTAAGTAAATTTACACTAGTCAATATTTATTATTCTAACACCATCTAATTTTGGTTTCTTAATTTTGTCCTTGGGACAAGAGCCATTACATTCCTAAACTCTGCAAACTGAATTTGCCCAAAACTTGGTTAAGTGTCAATTTTTATCACAGAAACATAGAAAATAGAAGCAGGAATAGGCTGTTTGGTCCTTTTTGCCTGCTCCGCCATTCGTTATGACCATGTCTGATCATCCAACTCAATAGGCTGTTACCGCTTTTCCCCTATATCCTCTGATCCCTTTAGACCCAATCGTTATACCTAACTCTTTCTTGAAATTGTACAATGTTTTGGCCCTGAGTGCTTTCTGTGGTTGTGAATTCCTCAGGCTCACCACTCTCTGGGTGAAGACCTGTCTCATCCCCATACTCCTAAATGGTTTACTTCATTGTGACCCCTGCTTCTGGACTGCCCTGTCATTGGGAACATCTTGCCTGCATCTACCCTGTCTTTCCCTGCTAAAATTTTATAGGGTTCTCTGAGATTCCACCACGCCCCGCCCCACATTTCTTCTGAACTCCAGCGAATATAATCCTAACTGATTCGATCTCTCCTCATATGCCAGTTGTGCCATTTCAGGAATCGGTTTGGTAAACCTTTGTTGCACTCCCTCTATAGCAGGAACATCCTTCCTCAGATTAAGGAGACCAAAACTGCAGACAATATTCCTGGTGTGGTCTTAACAAGGCTCTGTATAATGCAGCAAGACATCTCTACTCCTGTAATCCTATTCTTTTGCTATGAGGGCCAACATAGTTATTCTTTTTTATGACATGCTTCTTCTGTATGCTTACTTTCAGTTACTGATGGAGGAGGACACTCAGGTCTCATTGCACATTGCCCTCTCTCAAATTATAGCCATTTAGATAATAATCTGCCTTCCTGTTTTTGCTCCTGAAGTAGGTAACCTCACATTTATCCACATAATACTGCATCTGCCATGCATTTGCCCACTCACTCAGCTTGTCCAAATCACAGTGAAGCATCTCTACATCCTCCTCATAGCTCACCCTCACTTGTCATTTCTCTCTGTGAGGCCTAATGGGTTTTCTCACACTATCTTCTCAAATTCACCTCATTAACAACGCAGTTCAGCACTGTGGTGCCCTGCTCATCATATTTATTCTCCATTGATCACTGCTGGACCACCCAAGACTACACTGGTAGGGCACCATCTTTAAAGCCCAACCATGCACCTGCTGAAAAGCTGGTATGCATGGGTCCTCTCAATAGTCCCACACTCTGTAGGAAAGGTCACTATCCCACTTTAGCCATTCTGCCAGACCCAGCCCATTAGTATCATGATGAGAAAGGACAGGTTTGCATTTTAGACTAAAATCTTCATCAGAAACTGGCACCATGCTTTCCTGAAAGTTTCATGGAGGTCCTGATGGACAGGTCCTGGTGATGTTTCTGGCCACTGTCCCTAGAATGTGCCCTGAGATTTTTGTGTGTTGTCTCCAAGATGGAGGTCCAGAGAAGCAAGCAATGAGCTGGAGTTGTCAGGTAACCGTTCTGTCTTTCATGGCAGGAATTATCACTGTCTAGTTTATTTCCAATGGGTGGAAAAATGGGATAATGCATCTCAATGTGTCGAGATGATTTATTAAAGAAGATGTTGGCCAGATGCTGATGCCATTAGGGAAAGAGTTCCAGGATTTAAATCTGGTGACACTGAAGGAAAGATGTTATAGTTCCAAGTCAGGATGATGCAGCCCTTGTCCTTCAATATGGCAGCAGACATGGGTTTGGAAGGTGCTCTCTCAGGAAATTTGGTGAATTTCTGCAGAGTATCTTGTGGTCATACACATTGTTGCTATTGATCATTAGTGGTAGGGATAGTAAGTGTTTATGGATGTGGCATCAATCAAGCAGACTGCTGTACTCAGACAAGTGGGGGATATTCCATCACATTCCTGACTTGTGCCTTGTAGAGGGTGGACAGGCTTTGGGGAGTCAGGAGGTAGCGGGATTCCTAACTTCTGGCCTGCTTTATAACCAATGTATATATCAGGCTAATCTAGTTCAGTTTCTAGTCAATGGTAATCTCCAGAATCTTGAGATATCCCCATGTCTGGCTTACGATGGAGGGAAGGTCACTGGTGAAGCTAAAGATAGTTGGGCCAAGGACACTACCCTGAGGAATGCCTGCAGAAATATCCTGAAGCTTAGATGAGTAACCCACAACAACTACAACCATCTTCCTTTGTGTCAGGTATAACTCCAAGCAGCAGAATCGCACCCTGATTCTAAACGACTCTAGTTTTGTTTGGGCTCTTTGACACCACATGCAGTTAAATGCACTCCTGGTGACAAGGGCAGTGACTCTCAACTCAGGTCTGGGATTAAGCTGTTTTTTCATGTTGAACCAAGGCTGTAAGGAAGTCAGGAGCTGAGTGGCCCTGGTGGAACACAAACTGAGTGTCAGTGATCATGTTATTGCGAAGTAAGTACTCCTTAATAGCACTGTTGATGACACTTTCTATCACTTCATTGATGATCAAGAGTAGACTGATGGGGTTGTAATTGGCTGAGTTGGATTTGTTCTGCTTTTTGCACAGTGCATACCTGGGCAATTTTTCACATTGTTATATAAATGCTGGTGTTGTTGCTGTACTGGAACAGCTTGGTTAGGGGCATGTGCATAATGCACTGAGTATGATAAATGAGGTTATCAAGCTTTGGTTACAACTTTCCACATGCAAATATGATATCGTGACAATACCAGAGATCTTGATCAAAGAAAGGAAGGATTGAGGATTTAATACTGCTGGCTGTAAATGAAAATAGGAGAATGTTGCAGTTAAGAAGCTGTAGTACCACTACTGAGGGACAAAGAACAGTTTATTTTGTTAGAATTCAAGAACAATAAAGTAAATATATTTCATAGTTCATCGACCAGTAGGAAGGGAAGGGAAGAGAAAATTTTGCAGGCAAATTATTCAAATGTTACAGAGAAATTACAGAAAGGTTCAAGAACAAAAGAACAGTAATGATGGTGACATTTCATTATCCTTATATTGACTGCATAATAGCGGTATGATAGACAGAGAGGGGGAAGAATTCCTGAAATATGTATAAGAAAACATGTTCAGAAGGAGTGTTTGAACTAAATCGTTGAATTAAAAGGGAAACGTAGATCATGTGTCTGTGGGAGATCAAACAATTATAAAATCTTCAAATTAACGGTAGTAATGGAATAGTTCAAGGAACAATCAAGCATAAGAATATTCAAGTGAAGGGGTGCTATCTTAATTGAGTTGGAAGAGAAGTGGATTAGGTGAATTCAAATCACGCATCAAAGTAGTTAAGCGGTCCTCAAAGAGAAGACGGTTTTGATGCAGAGTAAACATAACCTCATTGAACAAATGTAATATCTAAAGTGAGAGCTCCCTCAATTATTGAAGGCTGAGGGCAGAATCTTATTTTTTTTGGTGAAGTGCAAATTGGATTTTTTTTCCTAGGGGTGCGGTGAAATTCCTTACCATGAGACCTAGTGAGTTTTCTCATCATATCTTACCAAATTCACCTAGTAAACTACCTACTCTGTCCCTATGGCATCCCCCTCGTCCAATTCTAGACCCATCTTACCATGGGTCATTTCCACAGCAGTTCACCATGGCCAGGGTATCCTAGAATTGACCGGCATCCCTTACCCTGTCACCATATTTAAAAACAGTTATGCACTTGGACAAGCAGTGTCTGTCCAGAGCTGCCCTGCACAGTTCCTTACATTTGCCTTTGACATGGCAGACAAGGGTCAGGAGCCTGGAGATCCTGCTGGATGGGGTTATGCACTAGCAGGATGCCCTTTTCTCCACAGAACCAGCACGGGAGTCCACTACACGGGTTCATGCCAGCTTGGTCCGAGATTGCCACCCATGTCAGTGCAATCATTGCCATCTGGAGGAAAGCCCGGCAGTGTCAGAAGAAAGTCAATGACCTCTTCCACTCTGCCAGGGTAAGAGGCAGTATCTGACATTTTGCACTCATTATACCTCTATAATTGTACCCATCTTCCACCAAGGTTCATTCTCTACCACTCTCACTATTGCCTGCAACAACTTCCTTCACTTAAAATCTCCTGTCCCAATCCATAACACCACTAATCTTGCATACACTTTGCACTGCCTACTCATAGTCTCAGGATACATCCCTAACTGCACTCAACATCGTGCTACCCACTTTCATCTCATTCCCGGAAGAAAACAGCCTACAACAGGACAGAAATGATCAAGACAGTTAGGGGGCTGCCTAATGTTTGGCTCATCACCTGTTATGAATAGAGGATCCTGAATCTCACCATCCTGAGTCACTGACTGACCATGTCCAAGTACATGGAGTAGTGCCAGACACTGCCTTTGACATATTGGTGATGAGAATCACTCACTGAAGGCTATCTCCCTTGACTTGACTGAGGACTGTTGACCACCATGACAAGCTTCCTGGTCTTTTGTCAGCTCTAAATAGCTTGCCTTTATCGGTCAGTGCTTTGAGTTTAGAAGTTGGGAGGTCATGTTGTGGCTGTACAGGACATTGGTTAGGCCATTATTGGAATACTGTTTGCACTTCTGGTCTCCCTGCTACAGGAAGGATGTTGTGAAGCTTGAAAGGGTTCAGAAAAGATTTACAAGGATGTTGCCAGGTTTGAGCCATAGAGAAGGGCTGAATAGACTGGGGATATCTTCCCTGGAGCATCGGAGGCTGAGGGGTGATCTTATAGAGGTTTATAAAATCATGATGGGCATGGACAGAGTAACTAGACAAGGTCTTTTCCTGGGGTGAGGGTGGCGTCCAAAACTAGACGCATAGGTTTAAGATGAGAGGGGAAGATTTAAAAGGGAACTAAGGGGCAACTTTTTCACGTAGTGGGTGGTGCGTGTATGGAATGAGCTGCCAAGGGGAAGTGGTGGAGGCTGGTAAAATTACAACATTTAAAAGGCATCTGGATGGGTATATGAATAGGAAGGGTTTCGAGGGACATGGGCCAAATGCATGCAAATGGGACTAGATTGATTTAGGATTTCTTGTTGGCATGGATGAGTTTGACCGAAGGGTCTGTTTCCATATTGTATATCTCTATGCCTCTGTGACTCTAAATGGCACAGCAATGCAGCAGTACTGTGAACCCAGTAATTCTGGCTGAGGGGGGCAAAGCACAAAAAGTCAAGGACAAGGCAAGGCCAGGATGCTTTATGCATCCATGTGGGCTCAGATTGAGTGAGCACTATGAGAGTGAGTGAACGCCCAGAAGATGTAGCGTGGTCTAATCTATGAGCTGGCTACATGTTCCTGAGTATACAGTGTCCTTATAGCAGCATTACAATGATAATTCCCTGAGCAACCCAAGGTGCAGAGCAGATGAAGTGCAGATAGGCCCAGTAAGTGGATTGGAAATATGTCATGAGGGCTCTTGGAGGCTGACACAGACGATGCCAACATCTGTGTATGTGGGATACTTGTGGCTAATATCCATGGAGCAAGCCCTGAGATGATGGTGCCCAATATCCAACATAAATGTCGTCCGGAGAAAGTGGCCAGCTAAAATTTCCAGGTACCCACTCTGACTTCCATGTCAAGAATTCTCATGTCTAACTTGTTTGGTGCTTTTGATAAGACAGAAAGTTGACCAAAGGCTAATGAGCATTTAGCAAGCTATAATCCTCATTAATTTCAATTTGCTGTTGGTGAGCAAAAAATTTCCCTCAGTGCTTGGCAATCGCATAAAAGTTGGAACGAGATGCTTTCGATGCTGAGTTAGGCCTCATGAGACTCCTCATGTAATTCTGCCACAAATCTCACCACAGGCCATGTCACTCAGGCTCCCTTACAGGATTTCACCCTTTGCGATTAAAATGAAACAAACTAAATCATGTATACCGTATTCAGCTGGTAACACAATAGAGAAGCTGAATACAGAAAGTGCAGAGAAAATTACAAATAGAGAATAGGAGAGTTTAAAGGAGACAATATAAAAATGGATAAGGGTTATCATAAAAAAGGAAACCTAAATGTCTTCTTGTAAGCATTAACCATACTATTCAAAGGAAACATGAAGGCAATAAGAGAACCAGAAATGAGATCTTCTTGCACAAGCAACAGATGTGTTTGAGATACTAGAAGAGTATTTTGTATCTGTTATCACTAAAAAAGAGAATGCTGCCAATATAACAGAGAAGGAAGAGGCAGCGCCAATGGCATCTCAAATAATGAACAGAGAAGACATTTAGAAGGTTATCAGTACTCAAAATAGAAAAGTCGCCCAGTCCATTTGAAATGTATCTTAGATAATAGCAGATGTAAATTATAGAGGCTCTGGCCACAATCTTCTTATCCTTTTCACATATGTAGTGGTGTCAGAGGACATGAGGATTGCAACTAATAAAGAAAGGGGAGAAGAATAATTCAAACTACTTCATGCCAGTCAACCCAGTGCCAATGGTAAAGAAACTTTAATAGACTTTAATCCAGTAAAAACAAACAAATGGCAGTCAAAAAAGTATTAGCCAATACTAGAAAATGAGCGTAAATTTCTCAAAGGCAAATTGTGTTGAATTAACTTGTATTTTTGGCACTGCAACAAAATGTCTTGATATGTGCACTGTTGCTGATGCTCTCAGCAATGTTCAAAAAGCATTTGACAAAACACTACATAATTTGCTTATTAGCCAAATTAAAGCCCATGGGATTGAAGCGACAATGTCAGCATTATTCTAAAATTGACTATAGATTTTTCTTAAATATTTGATTCTTAGACTGGGGAAGCTACGTAAAATTTGATGTCAATCAAGAAGTAAAGACCAGTAAAATGTGCAAATGACACATTGTGATCCAAGTTTTCATGTATATTTGAAAGTGAAGGTCCAGTATGACAAGCACATTCATTTCCGAGTATCACTGATTTTATTTTTACTGTCTTTTCCCCTCAGGGAAGGCCTTGAAGATGATGCAGAAGGGATTTACTGGAATGGCACCTGACAAAATGTACTTTAACAGGAAAAGCAAGAAACTGAAATTGTTTTCCTTAGAGCAGAGAAGGCTTCAAGCAGATTTGACAGAGGTGTCAAAATCAAGAACAGTTATGACAGACTAAATGCAGACATACTACTTCCAGTGGTAGGCAGGCTGCTAACCCAGAGATACAAAGTCAAGATAGTTGCCTAAAGAACTTAGGAATGCTGTTTGATGTGATGTGTTGTGATGTGGAATGTAATGTATGAAAGACTGGTCTCTGGGTTTCTAATATATCAGTGTCACTGATACTTTTTCAGTTTGGGACTCCATACTTAGTGATGGCATATTGCATTCATTGTGATGATATTGTTTAATGTCTGTGCTCCCAGTGAGTCACAGCAACTATGATAAACTTCAGAATGAATAGACAATAAGTACAAATTTGGGAAATAATTTTTCTTACATGCTTTCAATTTCTTTAAACAGGAAATCTTCCCTTATCATCAACCTGCTCTCCAATTGAAACCCCATTGCTGCTCTTACCCCATTTTATGTTATCTTTGCCATGCAACTGAAAGTCCTCATGTTTTATGTTGCATGTTGAGACTGCAAGAGTTGTATAAGATCCCAGTAGGAGAATAATAGTAAAATTGGTGAATGTGTCAGTTTGGCCCATCTTGTACACTCCAGAACGGGGGAACCATCCAAGTGTATTCATTTCCAAATGTTACTGTTTCTTTACTAGGAAAAAACCAAAAGAACTGTAGATGCTGTTCTGAGGAAGTTCTGAGGAAGGATCACCGGACCCGAAACGTTAACTCTGTTTTTTCCTTCACAGATGCTGCCAGACTTGCTGAGCTTTTCCAGCAATTTTGTTTTTGTTACAGTTTCTTTACTGGTTTTTCCCTCTGGGATCGGGAGCAGACAATCTTGGGAAGGGGTCATTGGCTCCAGGCAGACAATCCTACTTAATGTTATTTTGCATAATGTCACATTCCCAGGAACCAATTAAACGCCCTGCACAGATTTATTTTCAAACTGTCATGGAAACCGTGGCCTCATTTATGACAGTTTGTCAGACGAAGTAAATGTCTAGATATTTTGAAAGAAATTTTGCAAGACCTCAAGAAAACACTAGAACAAAGCAGATTGTCAGCACCAAGCTCATGTTGTGCTCTGCACAGTTATCCATTTTTCTTTTCCAGAACCCTGCAATCTCTCTTTACCTCAAACAGATTTCTGGAGAAAAAGTAGGGCTGAATCTCATATAATAAACAGCAGGTTGGCCTGTTGTGTTTTATTTCGCAGTAACTGCATCTCTTAGCTGGTATTCAAAGTGAGTATTACCTCTCTTGTTTATGAGAGTACATATGTTGATTTCACAGGCTAACAGCTACCACTGCTGTTACCTCTTCACACTCCATTAGCCTCACGTCCTTAGCACTCTCACTCACTTCACAAACCGTTGCACAGCTGCCACTTCAGTAAGACATTAACCTTGGTGGTAATTTCTCCAGGGACAGGTTTAGCTGCAAAGAAAAATAAAACAGTACATGCATTCCAGGCTATGATTGAAAACCTCTCTGAGTGGTGCAAATTCATCTTACATTGTGCACGAGTCAATCGTATTGAATTTCTAATTAAGGGACATACACTTGCAAGATAACAAGATGTAAAAATAATTGACTTATTCTTCATATATAAGTGCTGCTGGTGTGGTATGAATCCTGAAAAATGATTAACATTCTACTATCACAAGTTATCCAAAATGCTTTACAAACTAATCCATGAAAACTTTTGTCCATGAGAGCCAGTGCTTACTTTTGTTCTGTGACCAAGAAATGAGAAGGACAAAAGATTACTGACTTTGGTGTTGTATCTTTTTGTTCTGCACAGCTGTGAGCCAAAGATATGTATTGACATTGTAGCCTGGATTTTCTAACTGGAGCAATTCATTTCAATAGCAAAAATCAAGTAGTTCAGCTTGGAAGACGGGGAGAAAGTACAGTATTGTTGGATCTCCATCCATTTTATTTCACATTTCAACCTCATTTTCAATGGCAGAGAAAGCTAGCTCATTATCCAGCCCATATGAAATGGCCACGCAAGGCTCCTCAGCATGGTGAAAAAGATAGAATTGGAAGTAAAGAACCCAATAGAATTAGTTGTAGAAACACAATTCTAAAGACTCATAGAGTCACGGAATCATTGAGTCATACAGCAGGGAAACAGATCCTTCAGACCAACCAGTCCATGCCGACCATATTCCTAAACTAAACTCGTCCCACCTGCTTGCGCTTGGCCCAGATCCCTCAAAACCTTTCTTATTTAGGAACTTATCCAAATATATCGTAAATATTGTAACTGTACCTACATCCAACACTTTCTCTGGCAGTTCATTTCGCACACAAATGATCTGTGTAAAATGGTTTCCCCGCATGTCCTTTTCAAATCTTTTTCCTCTCACCTTAAAATTAATCTGCCTAGTTTTGAACTCCCATCCCTCTTGGGAAAAGACTCTCGTCATTCATCTTATCTATGGGCCCCATGATTTTATAGACCCCAATAAGGTCACCCCTCAACCTCCTATGTTCCAGTGAAAAATGTCCCAGTTTTTCCAATCTAGTTCTATATCTCAAATCCTCCATTCCTGGCGACATCCTTGTAAATCTTTTCTGAACCCTCTCTGACTTAATAGTATTCTTTCGATAACAGGGCAACCAGAACTGCACACAGAACCCCAGCACACGCCTCGTCAATGACCTGTACAACCTCAACATGACATCCTAACTCCTATACTCAAAGGTCTAAGCAATGAAGGCAAGCGTGCTAAATGCCTTCTTAACCACCTGCGACATAAATTTCAAAGAATTAAGTATCTGAATCCTAAGCCTTTCTGTTCTCCAAGGTTACCCAGGGCCCTACCATTAATTGTATATGTCCTGTCCTTGTTTGTATTGCCGAAATGCAATACCTCACATTTATCCAATATTAAACTCCATCTGCCACTCCTTAGTGCTCTGACCCAATTGATAAAGATTTCTTTGTCATCTTAGATAATCTCCTTCACTTTCAACTACCACCAATTTTGGTTTCATCTGCAAACTTACTAACCATGTCTTCTGTATCCTTATCCAAATCAAATGGATCCATTACTAATCCCTGAGGAACACCACTAGTCACAGGCCTCTAGTCCAGAAAACAACCCTCCACAACCACCCTCCTCTCCTCCTGTCAAGCCAATTTGTATCCAACTTGCAAGTTCATCTTGAATCCCATGTGATCTAACTTTACTAATTAGCCTACCATGCAGAACCTTATCAAAGGCTTTACAAAAGTCCAAGTTAACAACATCTATCACTCTGTCCTCATCAATCCTTTTAGTTACTTCATTAAAAGAACTCAATCAAGTTTATGCACCATTTCCCTCACACAAAACCATGTTGACTATCCCTAATCATTCCTTGCCTCTCCATATGCAAGTAAATCCTATCTTTCAGAATCACCTCCAACATCTTACTCACCACCGATGCCAAACGCAGGTCTATAGTTTCCAGGCTTCTCCTTATGGTCTTCCTTAAACAATGTTACAACATTAGTCACTCTCCAGTCCTCTGATACTTCATCCGTGTTTATAGATGATACGAATATTTCTGCTAGGGGCCCCGCAATTTTCTCCATAACTGCACATATTTACTCTCCCACCCAACTTCGTAGAGCAGAGGTCATCCTTCCCCACAGTATGGTCCAAGTGCCTGACCTTACCAGAGCTTCCAGGATTATGAAGGTAAGTTGCATGATATCTATACGTGTCCCTACCAGTATTTGTACACCTTCAATAACCTACAGTTGGGTGGTGAAGCTCAATGGTGACTAATTGTAAAACAGAAGCATAATATATTTTTTATTAATTGTTGGCCTTTTGTTGGGGAAGCGCAGCAATAGCAGGAATGCTGTTTTCTGATTATTCCAGCTTAGGAATCCAGTCTGGATGACATTTATGGGCAACCACTTCATCCATCTCAACATGCTGTGAGATTGCTTCTTGTTATTAGGCAGACTGCAGTCCTCAGAGGATGCAAGAACAGCTGGAACACAGGCTAATGACACTCCCTCAACTCCTTAACCAAGATTAAATCTTGCAAATTTCTCATCAGAATTGTTTATATGCAGATTGAACCTTAGTTTTGAACATGCAGTACTTAAAATAACAGGCACTGAACAATAAAAATTAGCCCTTGCATTATTTTTGTGAAGATTATTGTACAAGGGTTACAATCCCAAATGATGATACCCCTGCATAAATCAGGCACCAGGATGAAATCTGGCTTTTATGACATTCTTGTTAATGTGGTAGTTAGTTGCTGAGAGAGTCACACAAGGTTTCAGAGCTTCTTTAATAACAGAATAGAAGTTTATTACACCCAAAAGCCGAAATAATTGAAACCTAACAGAACACTGTTTAGAAAGATCTTAAAATGCACAGCAAAATAAAGTTTCAACTTATTTCCTGACACTATCCATTATAGAGATTCAAGTCCAAAGTATCCCCCATCTTGACTGCTGACATTTCCTTTGCTGTAGACAATTGAATGAGTATTTTCCAAATGTACCAACATGAACTCTTACACAACTCTGAGAATATGTTTTCTCAGTTCTAATAGCCTACATATTTCTAAAAAAATCTTCTACTGAGATGATTTTGTTTCCCTGAACCACCCTATACTCCACAATGGAGAGGTCAAACTTACTTTTGATCCCATTTACATCTCCTCCAAATTTCCCTAAAATCCTTTGATCTTTGGATTTTCTAAACTAAAGTCAATTCTTGATTATATCAAACTTATAAAAGCAAATGCCTTTCAATATTTACCCATTTGCCATGACCCACTACAGTATAAACAATTTTTCATGAATACCACGGGGGTCTACAGCCACTTACTGTCTATAAAATTCTAGATTAGGTCAACTGTTTCTGAAGATTCTCTGACCATTTATTTAAAGAAAAGCCTCCACAAAAGTACCCAACACCAACATGCCACTACCTACACACCATTCATCACATAAAGAATATTTAACTTTTCCTTTTCAATACACAGTTTGTCAAATGTGACAGAAATTTTTATTTACAATAGTTTGACAAATCAATTATTATATGTGTGTCAGTAAATGAATGTACTTATATACCGCTTGTGACAATGCTGATATGAATTAGAAATCTCCATTTTGCAAGATCGGATGTAATGATAAGTCTTGCACATTTCAATTGAGAATTTGGAAAACATTTTTTAGGAGGTCTTATTAGATGACTTGTTTTAATTGTGTCCTACTAAGTAAGTAAATAACTATTCTTTCTCTTACCACTACAGTTAGTAGGTAGCAAAACAGCCCACTTAATTGGCACCACATTCACAAACATTCAATCAATCCACCACCAATGCTCATTGGAGTAATGTGTACCACCTTCAAGATGCACTGCAGAAATTTGCCAAAGCTCCCTAGACAACACCTTCAAAATTCACAAACACTACCATCTCAAAGGACAAGGTAAGCAGATAGAAGGGAACACCACCACTTGCAAATTCCCCTCCAAGTAACTCACAATCCTGACTTGGAAGAATATCACCTTTCCTTCAGTGTTGTTGTGTGAAAATCTTGGATAAATAAATAATAATATCATAAGATCCAGGAATGGAAGTAGGCCATTCAATCCGTCAAGTCTGCTCTGCCATTCAATGATATCAAGGCTGATCTGATAGTCCTCAACTTCACTTCCCATCTTATCCCCAAAACCCTTGATTCCACTACTGATTAAAAATCTGTCTATCACAATATATTTAATGACACAGACTGAGCCTTTGGTAAAGAATTCCACAGATTAACTACCTTCTGAGAGAGAAAAAAAAATCTTCCTCTCCTTTGTCTTAAATGGGCGACATCTTAATAAGAGATTATAACCTCTGATCGAAGACTCTCCCACAAGGGGCAACAGCTTTTCTGCAACTACCCTGTCAAGCCCGCTGAGAATTTTATATGCGTCAATAAGGTTGCCCCTCATTCTTTTAAACTCTAATGAGTTGAGGCCCAACCTACTCAATGTCTTCTCATAAGAAAATACGTGGGTCAACCTAATAAACATTTTCTAGACTGCCTCTAATGCCAGTATACCTTTCCTTAGATAAGCAAGCCCAGTATTCAGTATTCCATGTGTGGTCTGCCTAGTGCCTTGTTATAGGTTTAGGAAGACTTTCCTATTTTCATTTTTCATTCCTTTCAAAATAAAGGCCAACATTCTATTTGTCTTTCTTATTACTTGCTCAACTTGGATGCTAGCTCTTTTTGAATCACATCTAAGAAATCCCAATGCACTGCAGCTTTCTGCAGTCTTTCTTCATTTACATAATATTCAACTCTTCTCTTTTTCCTGGCAAAGTGCATAATCCCACATTTTTCTACATTATATTCCATCTGCCAAGAATTTTCCCAATCACTTAATCTGTCTATATCCCTCTGTAGACTCTGTGTCATCCTCACCACTTGCCTCCCTACTTATTTCTGCACCATCTGCAAAATTAATATTACCGAAATATATACGTAAATATATATATTGTAAATAATTGTCACCCCAGCACTGATCCCTGCGGCACTCCACTAGATAAACATTGCCATCCTGAAAATGGCCCTTTTATCTGTGTTCTTGATTGTTAGCCAATTCTCTTTCCATGCTAATATAAGGCCCCCAACACTGCAAATGCCTTTCAGAAATCTAAACATATTACATCCACTGGCTGCCTTTATTATCCTGCTTGTTACATCCTCAAAGAATTGTAATACATTTGTTCAGCAGGATTTCCCCTTTAAATGAAGCCATGCTGACTCTGCTTGATCATATTATGTATTTCTACATGTTCTGCTATTAAATCCTTCATAAAAGACCTTAAGATTCTCCTAATAATAAATGTTAAACTATTTGGCCTATAGTTACCAGTTTTTGTCTCCTTCCCTTTTTAAATAACAGTGTTACATTGGCAGTTTTCCAACACACTCAAACTTTATCAGATTCTAAGGACTCTTGGAAAATAACTACCAGTTCATCAGTTATCTCTGTAGCTACTTCTTGTACAATCTTAGAATGCAGCCCATCAGCTTTGGTGGACTTAACAATCTTTAGCCCAATTAGTTTCCCTCATCCATTTTCTCTAGCAAAAGTCACTGTGCTTATTGGCTCTCCTCAATTAGCCCCTTGATTATTTTGTACTTTTCGAATGCTACTAGTGTCTTCTAATGTGAAGACTATGCCAAATATTTATTCAACTCCTCTGTTGTTTCCTGGTTCCCCATGAGTATTTCCCCAGCTTTGTTCTTGAAGGAACCAATGTTCACTTTGACCTGTCTCTTCCTTTTTATCTATTTAAAGAAGCACTTTCTGTCCAGTTTTATATTACTTACTAGTTTGCACTCATAGTTTATTTATAACTTTTTTGGAAGGGTCATCTTTTGTTGGTTTTTAAAACTTTCTCAATCCTTTGGTGCACCATTAATCTTTGCTACATTTTATGTTTTCCTTCATTCAATTTGGTACCAAACTTAGCTTCCCTAGAAAGGTTCCATTTCTTTAAAAAAAAGTCTGCAAGATTTTCTTGTCCTTGTTCAGGATATGTTTTTATACCAAAGACTGAAAATATATTTTAAAAACGGAGCTAGTGAAATAGTTATTTATTGTTCCTCACCATTTGTTTTGAAAATAGTACTTATTGTTACCACAAGGCTCTTAATAAGTAAAGAACATTTAAATTTACGACTTTTATCTAGTCTCCCATCAAATATAAATAATAGAAAATAATTCTGGAATTTAATGCTGTCAATTTGAATCCTGGTTTGAGTCTTGTGATAAATGCAGTGAATTTATTGACAAGACATTCTAAAGTGTAAAGATCTGCTGCAAGCTTTATCTGCCTCAGTGTTTACTATTTGCCTGTTTTCTCTTCAACTACATCTGCATCTTGTTCTCTTATTGTGCTTATGTAGAATTTAAAGTATTTGAAGCTCCATACAAACCTTTTCCTGGTTTACTACTTCATCCTATCTTGTCTAATCTTTTATCTCAGAGCTGGAAACATAGTTGAAAATCTTTTTTGTGCCTTTGTTGTCCGTTTTACAGTACGGAGCTCACAACGGTGTACAGCGCTCCATTGTGATCTGATCAAGGTTCCACAAATAGCTATAAACAAACCCCAGTACTCTTTTTGTTTTCATACTTCAGTGGCCTTTTTAACCTGTGCTATTTTTAGTGAGTTTTGAACATGCATACACTTCTAATCCCCTTTCTCTTCTCCCCCAACAGGACTGTAATTTTGAAGGAATATTTGACCTCCTCGTCCTTTGTAGCAAAAGCACCCTTGTTGAAAAAAATTACTATTTAAATTCCAAATTTGCAAGTTTATTGTTATGTTTTCATATTTATTCATCATCTTCAGATCTCTGCCTAAAGGCAAATCTGATCCACAATCTCCACCTCAGGTAAGGCAGGGAATCATGTTCTAAATAGATCCGTTCCAGAACAGAGATCAAAGTCTGCGCTGTTGGCATTAATCTGATCTGCAATGACCATCCAGTCAACTGAGCTAACAGCCTCCCAAGGAATTCCAGTTGCTCTGCTAACACACACTTTTCACATGCATGCTGTAGTCTGGTGTAATGGATAGTGCTGGTAGATGCTCCAATTTCTTTCCATGGTAATGGCTGACCAGGAATCTCTCCCACTCTTATCATCTGGCAGGAGAGAGCATAGATTCACAAGTTGGTACTCAGTTTGACTGTGTTATGAACACATTCCCCATGGCCACAAAGTCCTGCAGTGGGGCTTGAACCTGGAGCATGCAGCTCGGGACAGGGCTACTACCCATTGTGGTCACAGGACCTCATCATGTTAATTGTAGCCCCTATTTTGGTGCTATCTGCCACAGTTTGAAATTATGCTTCTGACCCCTACCTTCAACTTGCTTATCTAAATGGTGAACAATGATCCCAGCATTGATCTCTGTAGAACAGAACTTCTGACTTTCACCACTGTGAACAAACACCTTTAACTCCTAGTCATCATTTAGGAGTCATTCTTGTCCCCGACTCCATGCAATGAACTTATTATAATTGCAGAAAATTAATTTATATATACTCACACAAGCCTGTACAGGCAGAGGTGGCCTTAAGTTAGCAATAGGTGCTATTTTGGTTTCCAAAATTACCTCTGAAAATGCTAACGTCATTCTTCAAGAATGCAAATAGAAGGATGGCTTCACTACTTCTACTTTTGATTTTGTTAGCTTCAGTGTACAGGAGAGCTCAGATTCGCCATTAACATATTGCACACATTTCCTGTTTGGTAATCTAATTCTCTCATCACTATTTTCCGTGCATTTTTGGCAAATGTTACTCATGGAAAACTCTATAGAAACACATTAATTTTATACGAATAAAAAGTGCATTGTCAGTTTTCTAACCTAGTTTTTAAAAAGTTTTGAAAATGCGTCCTGCTGACAAACACTGAAAACAGTAGCTGTAATTTTGAATGCATGAAGTAAAACAAATTAAAAGAGTAAATAATTGTAATATCTCCATAATGACATTTCTAAATTTGTTTGATTTTCATTTTGATTTCTTTGTCACGTGTACTCAAGTACAAAAGAACAGGGGTACAGTGAAAAGTTATAATAATGTCGCCACACAAGTATCTAGGTACAGAATCTTAAGAATAAGGTAGAAAGAAAGCACAAAGTTAAAAGTTAAACATTGCAGTCATTATAGAATAGTGCGTAATACAAAAAATAAATTTAAACATTACACATTGCAGACCTTCTTAGCTTTAAGCAGAAACTAAAGAAATAAAGCTGAAAGTACAAACATTACTGTCTTTCTTAAATGCTTTGCCATGGTGGGACTACACTTCAAGGAATCACCTCAAAACAGGAGGTCCAAGCTGAGGCCATGCTGGGCCAAAAGACCACATACTGCTGATAGACCACCATGCTGTGCCAAGAGACTGCCACATACCACCGATAAAACACTATACTGGGCCAAGGGAACGCCACATACCGCCAATAGACCATTATGCTGTGCCAAGAGACTGCCACATACCGCTGATAGACCACCATGCCAGGCTGAGGGACCACCGCATACCGCCAATAAACCACCATGCCAGGCCGAGAGACCACCATATACTGCCGATAGACCACCATGCCAGGCTGAGGGACTGGCTCACTGGACCGAGTCTTTTAAATACCTTCAATAAATTGTTCATCTTCAGTTCTCATCTTGGAATTGATTTATGATGGGGTCAGTATTGACACTGCTGTGGTGGCCCACAATTTGAAGATTAGTGTGAAATACTGGAAGAGTCACAGCCATCAACATGTTTTACTATTGTGCAGCAGCAGGGGCAGAAATATTCTCACAGCTGAGATCTTGCATCATTCGTGTCAAAGCGTGATATTTAAACCTTGGCCACACATCATTTCAAACACTACAAGAAACTAACTTCCCTTCATGGCTATATTATTTTTGTCAATGAGATGTCACTGAAAGTGAATTTGGCACCCAGCTTCGACAAAACCAGTCACATTGCTGGATGAGTCAGTTGAAAGGAGGACCATTTTACTTCCTGTGGACCATCAAAGGATACAACTCAAGACCCAGCCAGCATGGACCCAGGTAGAATCTGGGTCAGTGCCATTTCATACAACAAGTTAAATGCCTGGCAGTACTGGGAGAGTGTTCATGATCTTTTGCACTCTGCAAGGTTAAGTATGACCATCTTCTCTCTGCTTCCTCTTACTCACTCTAACTCTGCTCCTGAAAAGTTAGATCATGAAGGCTGGTGGTCTACAACCGTCACCGCTGTATGCGGCATTTCCACTCAATTGCGAAAACTTTCACCCTCTGTACTTCCTGTTCAGTCATTTGGGAGCCCCTCACCACTTCTGCCTATGCAGCATCACTAACAGTTCTTCTGCCCACTTCATTTACATCAATCCATCTGGTTCACTAGTATCCTTTAGGGAAGGAAACTGCCATCCTTGCCTGGACTGGCCTATATGTGACTCCAGACCCACAGCAACCCACAAAGCAACCTCTGGGCAATTAGGGATGAGCAATAAATGCTGGCCTAGCCAGCGACACCCTCATCCCATGAATGAATAAAGGGAAAAAAGAAACTTCTCCACTTCTGAGGAAAAAGCACAGATCCTTTAGAGAACGTAGAAGCAAAGCTTTTTCCTCTGCCCTCTGAGACTTTCACATTGGTGAATTCAATTTCTAGGTTAGAATCAGGAGCACATTCTGGCGAGCATGCCTCCACAGCTGGTGGATGGAGAAATGCTTCAGGTCATTGGTATTCAGACACTAGGCATCTGCTCAACCCCAGGCAGAAGATGACTTCATGATCTCAGCCATTAATGACTTCATTAAAATACATAAGTGGGCATAGGAACAGCAAGCAAGTTTACCGGAGACAATTGGCAAACTGGGTCAAAGGATAGAGGAGTCCACCAACATTATCAGTGCTATGCTGGCACCAGCATGCATGTATCTGGCTGGGTTCATGGAGATATTCGGTGTGGCCATAGAAAGCCAGGTCCAGCAGAATGTTCAGTAGCTGCTGAAAATTCACATAAACATACACTCTGTTGCTTCAGCCATTGGCATTCAGCATCAACAGCAAAGGGACAAGGTGACACTCCAGGTGCCCTTTGCTATTAAGAAGGCAGGGTGGTACCTGTAGGCATGCAAATACAGGAGCGACTACACATGGGACCCCCCCAGACATTGCCTCTCAGGACAATAAAGAGGTCCCTCCACCTCCAAACTGCCTGAAAGCCCTAAATCTATGGAAGTTGCAGCTGAGGAGGTTGAGACTGCATTAGGATACTCTGGAAATGTCTAGGTCCTTTACCACAAATACCACAAATACGAAAATCTTCCTCTACAGAGTAACTTTCAATTATCAAATGTTGAACTTAGTATAATTTTAGCATTAGTACCGGGTTAGGTAGTTATCCAATCAGAGTAAGCAGCCTCTTCATAGACCCTAAGGAAGATATAAGTTATATCAGTGAGGCATTGCTTGTCTCTGAGAAACATTCTAGACAACAGCAGATTGTAAGGACCCTTCAACCTTGACATTAATGCATGAGTGTACCTAAGACTTATCCTTTTAATGAGGAGATAACTGAAGTCAAAGATAATGTGAATTCCTCAAAATAGGGCCTTGCCTCCACTCACGTTCCACATTTATGGCGATCTTGTGTAAGTGAATACATGGTCATTCGTGAATGCACACTTTTCTAAGGGCAAAGGTTCATTTTACCAACATGCTTAACAAGGGGCCATACACTCATTCAAGGATAGGTGATGACCAGTGCTCAACTACAATCCAAATTTAGTGTCATAAGCCAAAGATGTACACCTCGCCCCCCCCCCCCCCCACCCCCCCCCCCCCCCCCCCGACAGTTAAAAAGAAATGAAACTTAATCTGCCCACTGTGAATGTAATACCAGTCATTTTTCTATCTTATTGCACAATTGAGGTTTGGTTAAAGATGGCACATTATCCAGGGTACAACGCAGTGAGTGAAGTCAAGAATCTGCCTGTTTTTTAAGAGTGTCCCCTACCCAGACACTTTATGCAACATTTTGTGCTGCTGTCCTTTCCAACTTCATCAGTTTCCAGGCTTCCCACATTCCCAGCAATCCCTTTTATTTAACAGGCAATATCCTAATTTCCACCCACAGCCCTAGGCCATATTGTCACATCAACTACCACTATTCACTGTCCTCTTATTGACACCATGGTGTGAAAGCCACATTATAAACACATCCCAGATTGCATTTTCTTCTTTTCACTGCACTCTATGGACAGCATCCTGATTATCCCTTGATATTTACTGATCAATCCCCCAGGATTCACCTTGGCTCATCACCTGGACAGAACAGTGTGGAGACCCCTCTGTGGGTGACACTGCCCCCCGATGGATAAACTCACAGCTCCCTGACTGACTTACCTGTGATTCTCAGACTGGTTGGATTTGATCTGGAGGACTAGCTGTGGCTAATTTCTGTTCTTCAAGGGCACAGATTCCATACGTCTGACTGAACATGGCCAGACCCTGGACCAAGATCCAACAATTGACTGTGTTTGTTCTGGTATCTTCCAATTGACCATTGTCCCTTGCCTTTCCAGCAAAGACTGCTTCCCTTTGACTTTCAGACATGGTCATTTGTTTGAAGCACATGCAGTACGTGTGCCATGTAGACTGCTGGCACATGGTGTAGGTGTGACATTGACATTGTACAAAGCTATTCAGCAAGATGAATGTGCATTGCTGGCATCCATGAGAAGCTGCCCTGCTTTGAGTACCCAAGTCAAAATGGGTGAGCACTGACAAAAGCAAGTTAAGCACCATAAAATGCAGCATATGCAAAGGCATGAGATGGTTCATGTGTCCTTGTATACAGAGTGACGTGCAGTACCATTACAATGTAAGGTGTCAGTGAGCTCCGAAGTGCAGTGGTGAAGTGCTGACGTGTCTTCTGAATTAGTCCAAGATCAGCCACGATGATATGATGAGACTAGAGTTTTGTTAATGTTGACTTCTGTGGATGAAGGGTGGGGGAGGCCACTGCCCATGGAGTATGCCATGAGGTGCTGGTAAATGCCCCTTGGATAGATGCCCAGAGAAGTGACCGATTGAGTTGCTTCTGCACACTAACAGTTCTGACATTCAGTCAGCAATTGGTGGCATCTAGTTTCTCACCAGTGCATCACAAATTGCAAAGTGCACTGAAATGATGAGAAATTAGATAGCCTGCTCATCATCCAATAGGATCATTGCTGATCTGACGTTCTTCACGTCTATTTTCCTGTATTTTCTCCATAACCATTGATTGCCCTACTGGTCAAGAATCTGCCTATCTTAGCCTTAAATATACACAAGGACTCTGTCCTGACAGCTCTCTGTGGCAAGGAGTTTCAAAGCCTCACAACCCTCTGAGAGAAAAAATTCTTCCTCATCTCAGTCATAAATTAATGCCCCTTTATTCTGAGACTTTGCCTCTGATCCTACAATCTCCCATGAGGGAAAACATCCTCTCAGCATTTACTCTGTCAAGACCTTTAAGAATCCTACATATTTAATGAGATCACCTCTCTAAACTTCAATGAGTAGATAAGATGCAAGTACGTGAAATAAGATGTCATCGCACAGTAGTGAGATTCTAATCTAGACATTTAAACCATAAGGGAAATTCAGATTTTTATTCTTGATATCGGGAATCAGGTCTTTCTTGTTGTCACCATACACTCCTGCATTTCTCACAATTGCTCACACCACCAGGGGAGGGGAAATTCTCCCATGAGTCTTGACCACTGCATCAATTGTGGTTTGTTTAAATCAGTTTGCACTATAGCAATCTGCCTCTATTTACTCAGTGAGCAAAAAATTGAGTCTACTTACACATTGTCTCGATGAGCTACAGCAAACAGAGCCCATTCCTGAAGCCACAGCAACTACTTTCAGTAAAAACTGCATCATTTCTCCAGCAAAATATAGTGAGTGGAGTATAATTAGGTAATAACATTCTGTGCGTAAAATCAACTTCAGGTACTTACTGTAGTGTGAATTAAAGTAAGGTTGACATGTAAATAATCTAATTGTTTCCATTCTGACTGGCGCTTTACACTTAGCCATATTTAAACTTAAATACTTAAATTTGAAGGGTCGAGGCCCGAAACGTCAGCCTTCCTGCTCCTACGATGCTGCTTGAGTTCATCCAGCTCTACACCTTGTTATCTTTAAACTTAAATAGCTGTGATTGCAGAGTGAAGGCAGATCCTCATTTCTGAGTTTGCCTATGTTTCACTATTCCTGAGGAATATTAATCGCATTTACTTAGCTCCAAAGTTAGAATCTTTTTCTTCAGCTTACAGTAATATTTGTCTGATAGTTTATACAAACAAACTTATTCATAGGAATGCATCAAGCTCATTTTCAAAAGCTTTAAGCAGGTAATATTTGTGTTGGATGGATTTTGTCTATATACTATTTAAGCAAGTGAGAAAAAAGACACAGTGTGGCTAGAAATAATATATCCAAAGTAATTTCATACTGGTTTTGGTATTTATGTTTGAATTACAACATTTATTTTTCTTAGTCGAAAGTCAATTTGTGCCTTAGTACTTAATAGTTGAGTGCTTTTGAAAACTGGATGATTGATTTGACTATATTTTCAGTTAAATTTTCAAATGAAAGTTATATATCTTATATATCAGATGGCATATAAATTACCGTGCTGTTCTTCATCCTAATTTGTTTTTTGAGCAGATTATTTGCATTTTTGAATGCTTCTCTTATAAAAGAACAATTAGCTTTAACTTTGTATGTTGGTCTCTAGGGAGTGTAAATGTCACAATTTGTGACAGCTTTGAGAGACAGATAGACATTGGGAAGGCAAGTGGCACAACAAATACTAATGATGTGAGAGACAGATAGACAGAAATGGCAAGAGAAGCAGACAGAGACACAGAAGCCAAGAAATATAACAGACAGAGAGGACCTGTGAGACAGACCGATAAAAAGGACGAGAGTGAGAGATAGACAAATACTTGGATACAGTCGGTTCTGCTATAACATGATAGTTGCATTTTTGTGCAAGGCTGCATTATAGAAAATCGTGCTATAGAAATATTGGGGCCTATGGGAAAAGTGGGGTTAGGGGCAGACCACCAAAAAAAATCACCCAAAATCACTCAAAACCTAACACAAAGGATAGCACAATTTGAATAAATGTTTAATTCATATCTAATAATGAAATAAAAGTAAATTTAACACCTTACCTTGAAAAAAATGTCAAGATGACTTGATGGGGGAGGAGGCTGTACAGTACCTCACACAGAAAGCACTTCACGACAAAGCCCGTGAAATGATCATGTGATGTTGACATATACTCCTCCGTGCACATCGCGTACAGAGAAGCAGTCATACAATACCAACCATGGCCCTTTTTTTTTGCAGACAGTAAAAGGATCACGCAGAAAAAAAGAGGCTGAAGGTCATGCCAAAATTGCAACCAACTACTGGCATTATGACCAATGATGACATTACTTTCTACAATTGTCTGTTGTACATAGTTTCTTCTACTGGACACAGTACTTCCAAATCCAGAAGATTATCAGATATCATTTTTGCCACCTCCAGCAAGGTGGCACCACCAGACACGATCTAGGCCCGAAATGTCAGCTTTCCTGCTCCTCTGATGGTGCTTGGCCTGCTGTGTTCATCCAGCTCTACACCTTGTTATCTCAGATTCTCCAGCATCCGCAGTTCCTACTATCTCTGAAACATATTCACCTCCTCTCCCTTGTCAGCCTTCCACAGGGACTGTTCCCTGTGGTCCACTCTTCCTTCACCCCTAACACCCCCCTCACAGCCCCATGGCACCTTCTTCTGCAACCGGCAAAGGTGCAACACCTGCCCATTTACCTCCTCCGTCCTCACTATCCAAGGGCCCAAACATACCTTCCAGATGGAGCAACACTTCACCTGCACTTCCCAGAATCTAGTCTCCTCTACACTGGGGAAACGAACCGTAGATTGGGTGACCGCTTCACAGAACATCCATGTTCTGCTCACAACAAAGACCCTGAGCTATGAGTTGCCTGCCACTTTAATGCACCACCCTGTTCCCTGACCAACATCTCTGTCTGTGGCTTGCTGCAGCGTCTCGGCAAAGCCCAACGCAAGCTGGAAGAACAACACCTCATTTTCCCGTTGGGGACCCCACAGCCCTCCAGACTCAATATCGAGTTCAATAATTTTAGGGCCTAAACTCTCCCATGTCCTAGCCCCTTGCCCCACACACCAAGCCTTGTTATCACATAGCCTGCCATTACACACCACCTATTGTTAGTCACTAACAGTCCCCATTAAAAGCTATTCACCCTTCTAGCCAGATCGTTATCCACTCCTTTGTTTATCGAACTGCTCTTCTCTCTCTTCAGGTTCTATCCTATCATTTACTTCCTACCCCATCCCCCTCCCTATTTACTGCATATAAACTGATGTTTTCCCAGCTACCATCAGTTCTGAGGAAAGGTCACTGGACCCGAAACGTTAGCTCTGATATTTTCTTCACAGATGCTGCAGACCTGCTGAACTTTTCCAGTTTTTCTGTTTTTGTTTCTCATCTACTGAAACTGGGTTTGAGTCAGACCCTGTCTGGCTTGTAGCTGAGCTCTGTCACACTTATGGAGAGCTTCTCCTTCTCCAGTATCATTGTCCTTCTGCTCGGAAGACGGCTCCCATTCTCCCATTCCTTTGTGTCTATCACACCAACTTATTGCCTGCTCCAATTGTGCAGAGCAAGCACACCAGGATGATGAGGAATACACTGGCTAGAATGTATTGGAGGATGGTTCAAGATTGTTCCAACCACATCTTTGGCAGCCCTATGCACTGCTCCACTATGGCCCTGAGGCATATGCAGTGTAATATCTCTACTTCACATCAGTCAATAGATTACATAATGGAGTCATGAACAATGGTTGCATCTGATGACTTCTATGAGCACGCCCATAGTATGACTGACCAGAAACTCTGGCCACTGTGTTTGCAGTTCTTTGATTGAAAATGCCATTCTCCTGCCGGCTGGTGCTGACCTTAAAGGGGCACAACTCCCCGGTCTGTACTCGGACAGATTCCCTAAATGTGAGTGACCCAAACGGATGACTGACTGTGGCCAAATTGTGCTTATCACTGCCCGTACTGAGATCCCGACCAACTGCAGTCTCCTCATGACTTGACTGAGAACTAACCTCCACCACGTTCCAATATAGCCAGTTGTTTGAATAAATGTGCAGTGTATTTGCTGCACAGGCAGCTCGCATATGCTGTAGATGTGAAAATGATGTCTTGGTGTGCTGTACAGCAAGATGTCCCCTTCTCCAAACAGATCCTGAGTGTTGAGCATCCTCTCTCTGTGTCTGTGCAAAACAACACTTTGATACAGCAGTACTGGTAGACTTTGGCTGTGGCTGAAGTGTCAACATGCTAACAGGTATGGCATAGCAAATCAAGTCAAGGCATGGATGCAGTCAACATGCAAAAGTTAAAGTCACCAAAGACTGCTCTCTTAATAGAGAGAAATATCTGGGTGGTGGTTTTACCTGAAGGTCACCAAATCTCAAGGAAAGGGGGTTAAAAAGGCAAGACATTCATGCTATCCTCAGCCAATGCAGGAATTGGACCCATACTGTTGGCAGAACTTTGCATTGCAAACCAGCCACCCAGCCAAAATAAGCTAACTAATCACATATGCATGCAAGCATTAAATGGGCAACTGCTAAGAGACCAAGCAACAGGTCTATGATGCAGCCTGGTCAATGCATGCAAATTGTCCCTGCTATAGCCTTTCGATAATGGTTACTGGTGGACCCTGCAGTGTAAGTCTGTGTTCCCTATCAGTGTATTGGAGAGGTGCAATGAAGATTGTAAAGGATTTAAAATATTGAATGATTCTGAAAGAGTCAATATTAAAGCTGCATTAAGCTACATCCAGGCTGATCATGCCACCCAATCTTTAGGTAGAACAAAAGCAGTGCAGAATGAGATCCCAATGGAGATGTGTCATCTCTGGCTCTTTGTAATTATTCCTAACTAATTGATGGAATCCATAGCTATTGCTGTTATACAAAATATAAAAAAGAAATCTTGCTATGTAAGACAAGTACCCTTCTTGTTAAGATTCAACAATTATTTATATTCTACTACAGAAGTAGACAGGTTGTTTGACTCTATGTAGAAAGGATGATTGCTGACACTATGCTACACTAACAACAAGATAACAGCAGATGGTACAGCAACATTTGACCTAATGATATGTGTGCACCAGTGCTTATGTTCCTCAGAGCAACAATAATGAAAATAAACAATGAAGAGACATGAATTTATCATTTTAAGTACATGACTGCTTTAAGAATGTACAGATATTTAGTCAATAGTGACAAAGAGGTGAGCAGACAGGCAGTCAATAGCATTCTTGAAAACAACAGCAGGGCAAATGCAGTACTCCGAGAAAACCTTGATATGAGAGCTTGTAAGAGATGCAGGGAATATATTATGGACTAGAAAGAAAGTAAAAGCGAATCACACTGGGAAATTACAGACCCATTACAGAAGAACAACTTGTGGGATCAGTTCTGAGTTGTGTCAGTGAAATTAGAAATTCTTATGAGCAAGGGGAAAAATAACAATGCAAAAGACTAAGCTGGAAAAGTTAAAAATGAAAAGCGTACTTAATCTTCAAAACAAGCATTACTGCTATTCCAAGCTGATCCCATGGAACACAGCTACAGTGAGCAGGGCTAGAATATTTATTTATACCAAGGCTGCAGTATGAGAAAAGTCACAGACTATATTTAAGGGAAATAAAAGGCAACTCGAAAGATTTTTAAAGCAAAGTTTAATAGAAGAAGATAGGTAGATTTTTAAGATTGAGATAATATTGGGACATCCATAGTTCAAACCACAATTTCAGTGCAAACATTTATTAAGGCTGCAACCAAACACATGTATTTTATAATTGTGCAAAAGGATGTGCATTGTGTTTTGGGCCGCGTAAGGCAGGAAGCATCAATTTTGCTTGCAGAGAATTAGGAATATTTTATTTTGGCCTTGAAGAGATTCTAAATCAAGGGAATTGAAACAGCATATATTTAATGCAAGAATACGAGCATTAAAACCATCAGTGGCTCACCACTATTTCTCACTATTAAATAGAGATGGTCAATAAATGCGGGCTTTAAAGTAAAAAGAATAAGTAAAGATGTTAAGAAGAAATGGCAGCAGAAGTAAGTCTGCCATCAAGATTTGGTATCATAGATAGGCCAAAGGGAACAAACATCTGTTATCTTGGGGAAAAAATACACTTCTTAAGATACAAAATATCTTCAAAATTAAAAAAAACGAAAGCTCAAGCTGATCAAGGAAATAGGTCAGTAGGTCCTACAGCAATTTACATTATACTAAAAGGCATAGTTATTTTTGAAAAAGTTCCAGTAGCTTTTGATAATAATTTCAATTTAAGAACAAGTACAAATATTGAAAGAGCAACTTTTCACTTTTGAGCCTAAATGCATGACTTGACCTCAATGTCCTTAATATAACAAAGATAGTTCCAAGAAAATAACTGATCTAGGAGTAAATTGTTGTACCTAACTACTCTAGGCACAACTGGTGGAAGATTTTATTGAGGTTTCAACACTCATGGCAACCCAAAAAGAAGAAAGAATCTACTGAAATGATCTAAATTAGCATGGAATTATCTTGTACTGTCAACGTAGAGGAATCACAGACTTATAGCAGATGTCTGAAAGTTTTCTCCTTCTATCATCATTCAAGATCAAAATATAAAACTCAATAAATTTTGCCAGAAAAAGCAAATACTGAGAAGAAGAATACATAGTATAACTCACATAAGCTCGCTAATGACTCTATAAGTGAAGTTATTTAAATAGCGCAATGGGACACTGAACAAATTGATAAGGCATATTTCACTTTGACACCAGCTAATAACCAACCTCAGGTTCAACAGCAACATTTCAATCCTTTATTTTCCAGCAAAGAATCCTCAATACCAGTGATAAGGATAATGCTAAGTCAGTGAGAAGCTCTCCACAACCATGACAGAGGATTTGAAAATATCTAATTCACCTGTAATCTAATCATATAGGGTAAATGAACATCCCCAACCTTATCAATGAGTTGAAATAAAGGGCTTACACACTTTACCAAAGAGTTATCAACAAATTGCGAATAAAGATTTGCTGGAACAAAATGGAGCTGCATATTTCAGCAAGAATCCAGCACTACTTTTCTGCTGAGGGGAAGATCAATTGTAAAAGCAATTCATTAATTATTCATATCAAAAGAATAAGTCCTGTGATTCCTTTTTGTGTTAAGTTTCATTTGCTTGATTTTGGTTAAATGCATTACAAGTAACACTACACTTGGATAAAAAAAAGAAAATTTCTTTAGTCATGAAGAATGTTTCTTTATCGAGTGGGGGAAGAGAATAAAGAGTAAGCATCGACAGGGTAGAAATTCAAAGACGCAAATTCTGGTGGGTCAGAGGTCATGATTCATGTCCTGCTGTGTCAGTTTTGCTGGAGGTTTGATTTTCTTGATTAGCTGACTGACCTCTTTGCATCCTATCATGACACTACAGGGCTGAATTTTTTCGGGGAGTGGTATAAGTATGAAAGATGAATTGCTCATTTTCCTGTTCCAGAAGTTAGTCAACAGCAGATTGGCTGAAATAAAAAGCTCACTCCATAGCAGTAGTGCACTGCAAGGGGCCTAAGTAAGTAGAGAGTGGGATTTCCTACCCCTCAGTGGTATCGCCCTCAAGACTGCCAAACAACCTGATTAGCTGACAGTGCAAGAAGTCTAATAAGTGCCATAAATTAGTAGTAGGTACTACTGGGAATGCAAGGAATCCCAGGAAGGGAAAAACCTTGGCACCTGGAATCAGGTAAATCTGGGAAAGTGGGGTGAGGAGGGGAATGGGGAGCATAGGGAGCAGGTGAAGATGATGGGGCCAGTTTTTGTGGTCAGCAGGGGTGGAACAAATGGCAAGTAGCAGCTTAGGTAGGATTGCCCCAATAAGTGCCCAATGATTTGCCCCTCATTCCCCTCATTAAAAACGACTATCCACTCTCACCCATATGCTACCACTTTATGGTGCCCAGGTCAGGCTGGGCAGGTAGGTGTTGGGCTTGGCATGCATTGTATTTGACATTCTCCGCAACACACCAGAAACAGACCCAGGGTGTAAAATCCAGGTCTCTATCTCTGTGACGTGATCGTGATGTGCAGTTAAGTGTGACCAATGTTGCTGGCTAACCACCTTCAAAATCAATGAACCTAGAACATATGAAGCTAATATTTTTACCTCTGAATCCAGTCATTTTAAAGATAGTCTATTCCTCTCAAATTGGAATTACACCTGGAAAGTGAAGACTACAAAAAAAGGAAATTGTTCATAGATTCAAGCTGAAGAAAAATGGAGGACTAGTTCAAGGCAAGTGCTCTAAGGGTCAGCAATGTCACACTGGAGGTACTTATCTCCGAGGTACATGCAAGGAAAAAGGTAATATTTCCACTGAGGTCTATACTTGGAGGCTGACTGTGAAGAAATGGAAATAGTGCCAGATAAAAAAAGTTTAGCACCATATTGAATGCAGCTTCATACCACTTTATGTCCTTCTCACATTGTACCTCTCCCTTCTCACTTACAGCCCATCCCCTACCCAGTAGTGCTCACTATGACCAGTATCCCTTGGTGTTTAGATGAATGAAGGCTGATTTTATCGAGACATAGGATTCTGAGGGAACTTGACAGGTAGCTACCAGGAAGATATTTCCTCTTATGGCTGACATTGGAAATATAGGGCAGAGTTTAAGAATAAGAGGTCACCCTTTAGTGACAGAGATGAGGAGATTTCTTTTCTCTTGGTGTGTATACGCCGTGGCACTGCTGCAACAAGATTGCCATTTATTGCCTAGCTGCTCTTGGAGATAGTGCTTCTCCCTGATGATGTTAGAAGGCCTACCTCAACCTATTTACTAATCTACCAGCTGTCAAATGACTTCAGGGTTAACTGGCTGAGCACAGTGGGTTCGCCACCAAGAGTACAGGGACTTTGTATAAAAATTGGCCCAATATTGTAGGTCTTGTCTGTGCTGGAGGACATTTCTACTCATCTCAATATTTGCTGTAAGATGTCATGAAATCAGGAGGGACCAAGAGAGGTAGTGATGAGGTCAAGCTTGATGTCCTCCATTGAGTTGTTGAGTCTGAGGATATGTGGAGCAATACATTAAAACACCGCAGCTCATCTTTCGGAGAGTACTTAAAGAGAGCTAGAATTAAAGAGTAAGGCATTATCCTGCAAAGGCAGCTCATAGCAATTGTCAAAAATGAACCAAAGTTCATACCTCAGGAACCAATGAAACCTTTAATTAAACAAACACAAAACAAAATGAAATTATTCAAACAGAGACATACAGAAAGGGAAGTAACTTCATAGATATATAACCAAGAAATAACTGATGCAATCAGACCACACAATGAAATGTGTCTGTCCAGATTCTATCCCAACCATTGAATTTCTGAGGTCGAGCTGTAAATAACAGTTTCAGGATGATGGCTTTGATGCCTTTATATCTGGATCAGCACCTGCATCCCTTGGAAACACTAATTCCAAAATGGCTTTACAGCTTAAAACTCATTTACCAATGTGATGATGCTGATAAACCCAGAATATTCCCATTAAAACAACTTGATATGCGAATGGAATATTCAAGAACCCAGGATGTGGAATTGATGCAAAATTTAAAATGTTACTGTCATAAATGAAAAGGAATTTGTGTCAATTGTTTTCACAAGTGTGCGTGTTTTGTATCATAAAAAGCATGCATTTAGGAAGAAAGGATAACTACGAGTGTGGGATGGATTGCTCATGTGTACAGATGGGAAGATATTTACTTTGATGACTGTTCAATATTAAAAAGAATAAAACAATATCTGTGGATATTGATTTACGCCAAAAGGAACAGAATGTTAATATTGGTAAGTTAATGATGTTACAATAAACTGCTAAAATAATACCAAGGAGTGGGAATGACAATTTTACCCCACCTGGATTGGCCCAGGTCATATTTTGGAATTAGACTATCATTCTCCTTGGAAAAAAAAAGTGTAGTTTTGATTCGTTTTTGAGGAATATCATGTAACTACTGAGCTTGAAAGGGGATGGTCCTCTCCATGGTCTCTGTCCAACTCATGGTGTTAAAATATTTAAACCAAGATCTTTGCTCAAAGACAACAAAAACAGAGAGTGCTGGAGAAACTCAGCAGGTCCCTCAGCATCAGTGGAGAGAGAACAGAGTTAGGGTCTGGAGTCTGATGTAATTCTTTAGAGCTTTAGACCTGCTTACTACTTCCAGCACTTTCTGATTTTATTTCAGATTTCTAGGAACTGCAGTATTTTGCTTGTTTTATTCTTTACTCCAAGACTCACTTCACTTCTGACTGAACCATTAGCACCTTGGAAATCACAGTGAAGTGAAACATTTATTCCTCACAATTAATTTATTCTGTGACAAAGTTAATGGATATAGCAAATAATAAGCTTTTGCCAATTTTGTCCCGAAAGTATTTGGATTTATTCTACAAGTCATTATTATTCATATCCTTCACATGTAATTTGAATGTTTCTCAAGATATTTATGGCCAAAATGGCACGTTCTTCACGTGCACCATTTAATTTCTTGTTGCTTCCGAAACCTGACATTTCCTCATAAGAGTATAGAGATTCTTCATTAATTCATTGCACCAGATGACAGTTTGACTTCAACTGCTAACAAGCCCGTGAGAAAATTACTTACTACTGAATTATATCACCGCTAAATTATCCTTCTTTAAAGAAGGAGTGTTAATTCTATCAGAATGTGACAATGTAGTTGAAAGCAAAGTTTTAAATAATAACATTGAAATAACTGCATAGAGGCTGGTATCCAGTCACTGAGTCACCCTTTATTACATGTGCACACTCAGAGTCAGTCCTTAGGATCAGGAGACTCTTTGAATCTACTGCTTAATTCTGTCAGCCAGGGCTCCCTGATTGACCCAGGTTAACAATACCAATCAAGGATCTCATGGTCAACAAGATCCACCTGTCCCTCCCCCAGTTCCAATTGCTACAAACATCTAGAGATGTTTTATGTTGGTTCTGTAGTGCATTGTTAATCATTAATTGATAAATTTTATGCTGGAGAATTACTCTGTGTATCAAGTAGTACTATATTTGATGAACTCGGTTCTCATTTTATTCCTGTGTTTAGTAACGACTGCAATTCTTAAAAAAAATTAATTGACTGCCTCAAGTGTACAACTTACTTCTGCTTTTAATATCACTGATTTGAACTGTTGTCTTCCTCCAAAGTGCTAACATTACAGTAAAATGAGACATTTACCATGCATCAGATAATAGTTCCAAGGAAAAACATTTTCATCTAGTGAATAGTTAGGGTATGGAATGCACTGCCTGGAAGTTTGACAGAGGTATCTTTGATTGAGGCATTCAGGGAGGACTTGGATGATTGTTTGGACAAAAATAATGTGTAAGGGTATGGGTAAAAAGCAGATGATTAGCACTAGGTAATTATGCTTGTTTGACCAGCCAATGCAAGTACGATGTGCCAAATAGCTTCCTACTGTGCGGTATCTCTTGCAGCTAACTTGCACAGCCTCATTAAGTGGCTGAAGAAGGGTCTAGACTCGAAACGTCAGCTTTCCTGCTCCTCTGATGCTGCTTGGCCTCTCCAGCTCTACACCTTGTTATCTCATTAAGGGGTCACTGTCTTTACATGTCAAAGGACCGAGTCTCAAGCTAGTTGTCTCGTCTTCTCTAACTCCATACATCCTTGTTTTCACAACTGCAGCATGACCTGGCAGAGAGCTTTGGGCAATGGATTTGTTTTTCTTTGAAGAAAACACCTTTTGAGATACCAAGCTTATCTTTGTAAGTCAAAAGGATCTGAGACTGTCTGGCACCTCTTTTTTCTTTCAGGCTACCCTTCAATGATAACTTTCCACAGTGCCTTCAGTTGTGAACTATTATCTGTTTTCATTTGAAGCTGGTCATGTTTATGCTGGCCAAAACGCAATATTGAGCACATCTTCCAACTTAATGTTCACATTTTCTAACAGTAGATCAAATGGAATATCTTCACCCATGTTCAGGCAATATGCTCATGATGTCCAAAGTGACCAGTTTGGTACTGGGTTTATAGTGGGCGTCAAAGTTGAATCCCTATATATTTACCAAAAATTGGCATAGTCGAGGTGGAGCACTTGTGCCAAACCACTCCCAACGATTTATGATTGGTTTCCACAGTGGACTGTTTACTGAACAGGCTTCATGTTCTATGATAAAGCAATAGGATTGCACTTATGGTGGACTTTTGAAATCAAATGTCCTGGCTGCATCTTCAGGGTAATCCATCGTTCCTAAATCGGCTTTCCCTGAGCCCAGGAGCTATTTACTGAACTGTGATGAACTTTGTCTTAATTTTACTTTTTGTTATTATTATGTATGACTTCTGTCATTTATGTAGGTGTGCAGTTAGGCAACTTCTCCTGCATTTTTCACGTAAAAGTACACATGACAATAAATTTCTACTCTATTCTAAATGCAATTAGTTTGAAGACTCATTGCTTTTTCTGCAAAGCATTGATTTTCAGGAGTTTCCTCTTTCCTTGGGTTGGAATACTGCAGGGTTTATTAACAGGATTCATCTCAATCTGCACAAACCTAGCTGACTCAGAAATATTCACAACTTGCAAATAGATCTTACTTTCTTTCGTTCTCTGTATTGTGGAAACTTCTGGATTGCTGTTAAATTTTGTTTGCTGCCACTTCGTATGATCATCAAGCTTGTAAGGCTGGTTTCTTCTTTGCTCTGAGTTTTTAAAAAGAAATCGCAGATGCATACCATGTATTATGTAAACGTAACACAAATGAAGTACATGGATTTCATTTACTTGAAGACCTCTAGTTTGTTTATTTACTGTTATACTAATATATGTAGTACACAGTAATCTCAAGACATAACCTTTGCCTTGAGTGCTGCAGTGCACAGAGCCTATGGCCTGAGGTCATGTGATAACATCTGGGGGTACCTGGCTCATTTGCATGTTGAACTCCTAAAGAGACATTACACCTGCATAACAAAAAGAATTAATATTAGCATTGTGAGATAAAATGGCCTCATAGATATAGACAAAGCCCAACCATGATAAAGGAATGATGTATTTGTAAAACTGTAGATCATTTCCAGAAAATGTGCAAATGTAAAACAGTGTCAGAGTTGCATAAGACTTGATGGAAGCCAGATCAATGTGTCATAATCAGAACATGGTCATAAGGAAAAACTGCCTCATCCAAACATGCAGAACACTGATAAATAGAGAGTACGGCTTCTCATTAAACACGTATTACTTGGTCCTGGATACTGCAAGGGAGAAGATTCTTATTTCATCAGAGCAGCCATTTACCATTATGAACGTTCATAACATTAAATGTTCCCTAGGTGATGTTATAACACAAACACTTGGGTTTGCAAGGAAGAATTCTTCTGCAAAGGAAATTCAGATTAAAGATTGCCCAATAAGGAAATGGATCAACAATTTGACCTCCTAGGAACAGTGTCCCTCGCAGAGGATATCCAATGGATAATAACAGCTATAATATGATTGAATTCAGTATCAGGCTTGATGGAGACAAATATGGGGGCCATTTACAAACTATAAAAAAAGTTCACGGTGAATAGATGAAGAAGAAATTGTATAGAATAGGATGGTAAAAGTATTGATTAATTAATCTATAGACTATTAGTAGAATTTATTCAGAAAAGCAATAGATACAAGTAAAAGCAGGTAAATGTCCCTGAAAGACAAAAGGAGTGCATTTGGGTAATGCAACCATAATCCACAAGACAAAGCATGAATAGTACTGAGGTAAATTAGAATATTGAACTCTTGGATTTGAGCACACAAAACAAAGATAACACCTCAGTGCAGTACGATAGGAGTACTGCCCTGTCTGCATGCAGTTTTTTGGATGACATGTTGAACTAAGGGCCCAACTGACACTCCTTCCTGGTGTCCTTATCAATATTCATCCCTTAAACAATGTCACAAAAGACAGATTTTCTGGTCATTATCATAGTGCTCTTTAAGTTTACTGTGTGCACATTGCTATATTTCCAACATTGCAACAATGATTACAATTCAAGAAGAAGAGTATTTAATTGCCTGTAATGCTCTTTGAGATGGTGTGCTAGTCATAAAAACATTATACAAGCGCAAGTCTTATTTTTAAATTTATATTTAGAGGAAATAATAGGGACAAGAGTGAGGACTGAGATGGTGACAGCACACAGAAAACCATGATAATAATATATTTATATAATGCCCTGAATGCAAGAAAAGATCCCAAGGTACTTCACAGGATTGTTATAAAACAAAATGTGACATCAGGTTACATAGAAGGATATCAGAAATAAAAGCAGAGTCCTGGAAACAGTGATCAGATCTGGCACTTTCTGTGGTAGAGAAACAGAGTTAATGGCTTTGTTCTTCAGTGGAGCGGCAATTGTTGTCACTCCATTGGAACTTTTCCACATTCTGTTGCTGCTCTGCATTTCTTGCTTTGTTTTCCAAGCCCAGCATCTCCAGAAGTCTAGAATGCCCATGAAAGAGCTCCAACACAGTGTTGTAATTTTGGGATTTGGGGAATTGGCAAAGAACATGTCCAGGTATGGTAAGTTTAAATGTTTAAGTCTAAATGAATGAATGAACATTAGCGAGTAGGGTGAATAAATGATTATAAATGTGTAGGTTAGTGGAGTGGGTAGTTGAATGAAATAAATGGCTAACTGGGTAGGTTGTATGAGATAAGAGGGTATGGTGGAAGGTAGGTGAGGTGATAAATGTGTGAACTATAGTGGGTAGAATGACTGGTGTTAGGATAGAGAGGTAGATGAGTTGATTGGTAGGTGGGCAGGCTGAAGGCAATAACAGGGTGAAGTCAGGTAATGTGACAGAGGTGGAAATTGTTGATTTTAATGATCTCACAAAATACAGTCGACAGCTAATCTTAGCTTCAAGGCTGCAAGCAGCCCGGCTTAATGTCAAACTGTTGCCAAGCAGAAGGATGGAGGTGGTAGCTCGGGAACAGAGTTTGGAAACAGGGGCTTCAGTCTTCCCAATATCGAATTGGAGGAAATTTCTACTAATGCAGCACTGGAAGTCAAATGAGCAGTCTGATAATGTGTCAACAGTGAGAGAGGTGGGGTCTGGTGGCATCTTTGCACTTGTGAAAACCAATACTTTGTTTACAAATTATGTTACCAATGAACAAAATATAGGTGGGAGCCAAGGATAAACAATGCAGGAACACAAAGAGAAGGTATTAAATATAACTCGTGGATACAATGATATTGTTACTGCATTATTCATGTGGGCATCATTATCCTTTTTGGGAACTTGATCAGTCAGGGATCTAACCATATTGGTGCTTGACAGGTGTCACTCATTGATGACAGAAGAATGGTAGCCATCTCCTTTGTTATGTAAAAGGCCATGATGTTATCTGCCTGTCATCAATCTTTATTTGGTGCTTATTTGTGTACGTTTGATGTTTGTCAAGTTGGTGGGACATAGGGGAAGATGCAAGCTCCACAGACACTCCATTATATATTTAGTGTCAAGGAGTTTCTCAGATTATGTTGTACAGAAGGCAGGGCTTTGCCAGGTCATGGCAGACCACTTGTGGATGTCTGAGGGACAATTTTAGAGATGCCTGAGGTTCCTGGGAAGTGCTCACCAAAATTTGCCAGAAGCTGCGGTACAATTTGCACATAAATAAAGGAGCAACACTGAGCCTCCAAATGACTACAGTGTTCAACTTTCTTGCCACCGACTGCTTTCTAAGGGCCTCTCTCTACACAGACCCACACCCTGACCCCAGCATCTGTCTTCCCCCTGATCTGACTATGCCCTATCTCTACTCGTTGCCAAAGCCCTCTTGATTTCCTCCATGCTCCTGCCTTCATGTTCCTCCCCTTCTCCCATGTAATGGCAAGAGGCCCAGTCTATCACTGCCACGCTGCCCAGAAGGAAATAAAAACAGTCAACTTGCAAATGACACATACTAGTCAGACCAACCTTGTATACTTCAAAATAGATTGTGACTAGTGTGTTCATTTCCAAATATAAGTTTTTTTAACTCAAGCTGCTGACTTATTTTCTTCACTTGGAGTCTACCATCATGATTTTGACCGTTCGTTTCCCACATAATTAACTCATCCCATCTGCCATGTTTGCCATTCACAGAGTCGTCATGTAATTCCACCATTGCTGGAGGCGAAAGTAGAGGATGGGGTGGGAATGGTGCTGCAAAGAAAAGAAGTGAAGATTATCAGTGCATTCTAGGATGATTACAATAATGTCAAAAACAGAACATGAAACACCCACACTGACACTGTCAAAGATTTTTAAAGAAAAATGTACACTAACAAAAAACAACAATGGAAGAAGGTCTGATTTTCAAAACAGATGTAGATAGGAGAACAGTGGAGGCTGGGTACTTAGTAAAATTCTAAATTACCATTTTGTTATAGTAGAGTAAAAGTGCAATATAAGAAACTGGCTAACGATTAATGAAGCCAAGGGATTTACACACATTAACTTAAAGGCAAATATTGCTGTGGATAAATAATGGAATTGAAGCTAGACGTCTATGTGCTGTTTACCTGAAGGCATTGAAAGAATTAGATCAGAAAATTGAGATTATATGAATTGTAATCTTTCAAGACTCACTAGGTTCAGGGATAGTAGCAGAAGATTGGGAGGTTGCAAATTTTGCATCGATTCTATTCAAAAAGGAAGACTAAGCAAAGCATGAATTCCCATGCAATGAATTTAACATTAGGAGTGATAACATTGCTTGAACCCATAATGAGGAAAAGTAAGCAGTACGAAATATGTAAGCTGATCAAGGACAGGCTGCATGGTTTTTGTATAAGGTAGGTCACGCCTAGCTAATCTATTGGGGTTTACTGAATGAACTATTGAGTTGGTGCATATAGTAGGATCACTGTATGTTGTACACACAGAGGTCATTGATAAGAATTTCCACAATAAATTTAGTGGAAATTGACATGGAGGTATGTATCAGAAAAATGATGTTTCATGTTGGAAGACTGAAAAAGGAAATGATTTCTTGGGATTAGTGCTGGACGTCAAGCTTGTCACATACATAAATTTTGGAATAAAATACAGTAAACCCACATTCAAAGATAATGCTAAACTAGACAACATAGCAGATTATGACAAAGAAAGCAAAAGATTTCAAACATAAAAAGAGAGTTTGTATGACCAATACAGGTAAATAGATCACTGAACTTCAAATGCTTTAGAATAGTTGAAAAAGAAACGATATTCCACTGCAGTTATATAAAGACTAGATTGTATTTAGGACATCCTATTATTATTTGGGTGGCCCGGTCCAACCACAACCTAGCAGGATGATAAATGCCTTTTGAGAGATGAGTTTACTTGGATTCTATACTTTACAGATGTAGGGGTTAAGAGATGATCTGATCAAAATATTTAAACAAACATAGAAAAACAGCAACACACATTGTTTCCCTGAATAGAATGGAGATCGGTACCTATAATTTCAATTTATCATCATATGGTGCAATGCAATAGATTTCCACATTGCACATTCCACTATTAGGAGAATAACTTGCAATGACCTTTGTTTTGCATTTCCACACAAATAATGTAAAAGCCAGCAATATATTGAAAGTTATTGCCGATCTTGAGAAAATGGCAAACAGTTGTCAGATTCCTGATTGAGGCTGTAACTTTTTTCTATTTCTAAGATGATGTAATAGAATCCCTACATTATGGAAGCAGGCCATTTGGCCCAAGTACACACCAACCCTCCAAACAGCATTCCACCCACACCCACACACTACCCCATCCCAGCATTTCCCAGCCTAGACACTATGGGTAATTTAGCATATCCAATCCACCTGACCTGCACATCTTTGGACTGTGGGAGAAAACTGGAGAACGAAGAGGAAGCCCACGCAGACATGGGGAGAATATGCAACCTCCATGCAGACAGTCGCCTGAGGCTGGAATCAAACCTGGGTCCCTGATGCTGTGAGGCAACGGTGCTAACCACTGAGCCATCATGCCACCTCTTGGTCTATTCAAAGGCATGTGTAGTGGAAAGGTGATGGGATCCAAAGCTCAGCAAGCTCGCCACAGAAATATCTTCTTTCAACACCATCTTGGCACCTGAGATCTGAGTTGTGACATGGGAGCAATCAGTTTGAAATTAACAAAGAGTGTACCTTACAACATCAGGAAGATTACCATTGAGGGCTGATGGCCTTTTTGCACTTGTTTTTTAAAGAGGACCTTCCACTCAAAACTACGAGCTGCATTTCTTTTCTATTTTCATCTCAATTCTAATGGCAAATATTGACAAAGGGACAATGTAAAAGCCTGGATTCAGAATCAGCAGGCCTGTGTTGAGTTCAAGTCATTTCAGGAAATGTCTGTAAGGATGCAGGGGAAGAATATTTAGAACACAATCTCCTGAGTCAACATAATTGAAGTGGGTTGTAAAACTAAAGGTCACTTATAATCATCTGGTGCAGAGAACTTGAGCATTAATGAAAAAAAATGTCCAATTTTTTGTTTTGTCTTGCACTCAGGACAATTCACAAGAGTGCCATTGAAAAGTATAACCAATATTTATACTGTATGGGATGGGAATGTTCATTGGTTGACAAGTGAACTCTGGATAATGCAGAATATGGTAGTTAATGATGATTGTCAGCTAAGTGCCAGCCTTTGCTTCGATCTTAAATCAGACAGTTGACTCTGATTGGGCCAGGCATTGCCCTGAGGAATGAACCAATGAATGCACAGCACTGCACCTGTTTCAACTCAACAAAATAGATGAGACATTTTCTGCAATTGCCAAGCTGACTGTTTTAAACAAAGACTGGCAGTTAACTGTCAAGTATCATTAACTGCTTCATCTTCCTTGGCTGCATGTCTACCAGTCAGAGTCCACTTGCCACCCCATCAGCACTGTCCTCTCACAGCAGCATAAATGTTTTCTTTTTCCCCCTGTTTTTGCTTCTAGCAAATTATCAAGATGAGTGCAATACGAAAACCTTTGACAAAATGTATTCTTTTTCACCAATATGTAAAGGGTACTAAGTAAGAATGATTGGAGAATTCAGTAAATGTTACTAGTTAAAACATAGCTTCTTCAGAGCTGTGTAGAGCAGGAGCTCATATGAGCAATTCCGGCATGAAGATTACAATATAATTCGTAGGTTGCATGATGTTCTGCCTGCCAAAATTCCCTAACTCATCGAGTGCACCCTTCTGGTTCATTTTATATTTAAAGAGAGACCTGCCACCACAGTCCTTTCTTCAAAAGTAAAATACATGGCCAATCAACTAAACAATGAACACATTTTGAAAGAAGTATTTGTACTTATATTCACAACCTCAGCATATTCCAAAAGGCTTAACAGCCAACAAAATATATTTGAAGCATAGTTAGTGTTACAATATAGCATAAATAGCAGCCAACTGTACACATTAAGCTCTCAGAGACAGCAATGTTATAATGACCAGAGAGTCTATTTTGTGTGGCATTGATTGAAAGCTTAATATTGGCTCTGTGGCTCTTCTTCAAATGGTGCCATGGAAACATTTACATTCGTTTAAATGGGGCAGATGTATCCACAGTTTAATGTCACATCAGAAAGATAACATCTCTGACAGTGAAATGTTCTCTCAGGGCTGCAGCCTATATGCCAGCCTATATTTTGTGATCAAACCTCTGGAATCGTACTTAAACACACCATTAGCTGTCATCTCCTTTATTGTTTTTTGGACTTGTCTCAGATGTGTGTGTGGCAAGTTGTTTTGCCCATAAAATGTTGTTGCATGCAGCCACTTTTACAATTTACAGTGCTGTAAAATATTTTTGTACAGTTACACACTATCATAATTTGAAATGGAAGAAAGCCTGCAGGGTACACGCCAGACAATTGCATAGTCTCAGATGTGCACAGCTCATGTGGAATGACAGAATTCTTTAAGCTAATGCATTCTTGCAACTCATAAAGCCATGGTGTCATAGAGTTGTACAGCATGGAAACAGACCTTTCAGTCCAACTCATCCATGCTGATCAGATATCCTAAACTAATCAAGTCCCATTTGCCAGTATTTGGCCCATATCCCTCTAAACCCTTCCTATTTGTATACACATCCAGATGCCTTTTACTTGAATATCTCAATTCATTTTTTCCATTAATGTGGTGCAGGGTTTTTTTTAATTTACTGTATTGTCTTCAGTCTGCAATTTAATGGACTGTACAGAGTTATGCACAAGGTGTAGTTGAGGTCAGGATGTGTCACGTCAGGCCTTCTTTGACTTCTGTAGTTGGCAATTCTCTCCCAAATAAAAATGACACCAATTGATGAGAGTGACAAAGTAGTCACTGAACTTTCCTATCTTCTGCACCTCTGGGCTTTTCATAGTTATTTTATATGTCCATTGCTACCTTGTCTTTCTGGTTTTTTTTCACTTTACATCAAGTCAGAGTTTCCTGCTGTTTTAGCATTATAACAAGGCACCTGAGCCCCATTACAAATGTAAGAACAGTGCTCATGTACCACTGTGACAATTTCCTATTATCTGCCTCCCCTACTTTTTTTGCCAGATTGAAGTAATCCTGTCAAATTAATGCCAATTAGCACCAAATTACATGCAAGGGCAAAGAACAGGCATAGGATCTTCTGCCAATTTATGTTAACACAAGAAAATTGCTAATTCCTAGAGTTCGTTCTTCATTTTATTTCATTTCAATCACTGTTCTTTAATCTTCCGAACATCTGTGCAGTGTGGCACACTTCAGAGAGGCTCAAACAACGCAGCAAATGCCGTATTTATTTTAGGATTTAATTAAGCAGGATGCTGAGCGACCGTCATATTTGTGTGTACATTTTCCTCCCTCTGATAAGGCAATTATTTCATCTGGAACACAGCCTCTGAATTCACAGGTCAGAATGGACTTCATCCATCTAGAGAGTTGGTGCAACTTCCTGCCAAAGCCATTTTCCATTTGAATTCAATCATTTGCTGGTATTGTCAATGTTTGTTCCATTCTTGGTTCATTTCAGGAAGTCGTACTAAACCAAAACACATGCGTTATTCAAGGTTTGTGTTACTGATTCCTAAAACTGCACCAAAGTATTTGTACAACATATCTGGTAAATGTTATCCTGTTTTACCAGTTGAGCTACAAATAAATGGTCTCATTTCTCATCTAAGTGATTAATATGATTGATAGAAAAGATTTAAAACAGATAGTTACACTCTTTTGTCAAGGGTAGTTTCTCTCAATGCTGTGAGAACAATTCTGAATCAATTTCCTTGGGCATCTTTAAGCCTGAAATAAACAACACATAATTGTTGAATGCAGTATCAAACCTCATGCCTGAGGCAACCTTTTAAAACTCCTCATTCTTCTCGGGATATGGTATCGTTGGTGTGTCCAGCGTTTATTTCCCACCTTTAATTTCCTCTGAATTGAGTGGCTTTGTAGCCTGCTTCTGAGGGAAGTTAAGAATCAACAACGTTGCTGTGGGTCTGGAGACACATTCAGGGTAAGCCAAGTAAGAACACCTTCTCATCCCTAAAGAACTTTAGTGAATCAAATGAGTTTATTACAACAAACAATGTAACTATTAGTGAGATTCATTTTAAATTCCGGATTTATTACTTGAGTATAAGTTTGACCAGCTGCTATGATGGGATTTGAACTTATCTGGCTGACGGACCTCTTTCAATGCTGTAAAAAACCAGACAACTCCATGGCACTCTATGACTGATTGACAACAGGGCATGAGCCTGAGCCCCTGGGTGAATGGCCTAGAGACAGACACTTCAAAGCAAAAACAAAATATAGCCCAAATGTATTTACAAAGCAATATGCATTTATTTTAGTGTCCAGCTGCGTCAAAAAACATGCCATATCATTTTTCAGAGACAGTAGGAACTGCAGATGCTGGAGAATCTGAGATAACAAGGTGTAGAGCTGGATGAACACAGCAGGCCAAGCAGCATCAGAGGAGCAGAAGGGCTGACGTTTCAGGTCTAGACCCTTCTTCAGAAATGGGGGAGGGGAAAGGGGTTCTGAAATAAATAGGGAGAGAGGGGGAGGTGGATAGAAGATGGATAAAGGAGAAGATAGATGGAGAGGAGACAGACAGGTCAAAGAGGCGGGGATGGAGAGAGTAAAAGTGAATGTAGGTGGGGAGTGAGGGAGGGGATAGGTCAGTCCAGGGAGGACGGACAGGTCAAGGGGGCGGGATGAGGCTAGTAGGTAGGAGATGGGGGTGGGGCTTGAGGTGGGAGGAGGGGATAGGTGGGAGGAAGGACAGGTTAGGGAGGCAGGGACGAGCTGGGCTGGTTTTGGGATGTGGTAGGGGGAGGGGAGATTTTGAAGCTTGTGAAGTCCACATTGATACCATTGGGCTGCAGGATTCCCAAGCGAAATATGAGGTGCTGTTCCTGCAACCTTTGGGTGGCATCGTTGTGGCACTGGAGGAGGCCCAGGATGGACATGTCATCTGAGGAATGGGAGGGGGGAGTTGAAATAGTTCGCAACTGGGAGGTGCAGTTCTTTAGTGCGAACCGAGCGTAGGTGTTCCGCAAAGCGGTCACCAAGCCTCCGCTTGATTTCCCCGATGTAGAGGAGGCCACAACGGGTACAGCGGATGCAGTATACCACATTAGCAGATGTGCAGGTGAACATCTGCTTGATGTGGAAAGTCTTCTTGGGGCCTGGGATGGGGGTGAGGGGGGAGGTGTAGGGGCAGGTGTAGCACTTCCTGCGGTTGCAGGGAAAAGTGCCGGGTG